>NC_140504.1:150333416-150937701 GCF_964339955.1 Pipistrellus hanaki
AGAAGCAGCCACTGCTAAGCTTTATTTTCAGGGCTTGCTGTTTGATCTACTAATAATTTTGGGCTCACTGGATGAGAACAGTCTAATCTCCAAAGAACTTGTACAGAATGTTTACTAAGAATTTTTTTAACTTTGCAACTCTCTGAGGTGGTATTACCAGTTAGCTCAGAAGAAGATGACGAAAAAACAAGAAGGGGCATATTTATTTAATTTATTTACTAGAGGCCCAATATGCACAAAATTATGCACAAGGATCTCACTTCCACTTGCCTCAGTTCCTGCTCCACCCTCTGCCACTCATAACTCTCAGCTGCTAGTAGCTCATGCCCTGCCCCACCCACCATGAGAGCCACTGCTCATTTGGTCATGAGGGCATTATGGCATCATGGCTACAGGCCTTTTATTAATATATATTTTAATATATTTGACAATGGGGTACACAGAGGGAGATTGTAAAAACTCTGGAATATTTCTGGGAATCTAAAAGGCCCTGCATAAGACTTGGCAAAACCTCCAAAGGTCTTACTCTCTTAAATATTGCTGACTTTGATGTCCTGCATAAGTGGGAAGTAAAGTTAAAGTTATATTGACTTTCAAAACATAAAGATGTCTGAAGACACATGTAAAGTCACTCAGCAAAGATTTGAAGACTTGCTGATTAAAGGCATTTCAGAAAATCTTTGTTCAATAACTTAATGACCACTAGGTTAACCAGCAAAGACTTAAGTGGATGCATGTGGCAAAAAATAACTTGCAGAATGAGCCCAATAAATTCTGTAACACACAGCCATAACAAAAAGCACAACAATCAACAACAACAACAACAACAAAAAAAACTGTGAGAAAAGGGGAGGGGATTTGATTTATAAAATTATTATACTATTTTAAATTTTTACTTTTAAACAAAAAATACAACAAATAATAGAAAAGCTTGCCCTGTGCAGATAGAAAAAAAGTAGTTGATAGACTATTCCTGAGGCAGACCACATATTGTACAAATTAATCAAAGACTTTAATCAGTTATCATAAATATGTTCAAAGAAGGAAAAAGGAACAATATGAAGTAATTAAATTAGATTATGAACATAAAGTCAGTAGATATGAAAAAAAGAGATACTCTAAGAGCCAAATAGAAACTCTGGAATTATAATGTATAATAAATAAAATTTAAAATACACTGGAGGGTGTCAATAACAAAAGTAGGAGCTAACTTGAGATGATCAGTTTGGGGGACAAAGTAAAATAAATAAAGAGAATAAAAGAGCCTAGAGACATGTAGTGCACCATCAAGCATACCAATTTATATGTTAAAATAATAGTTAAAAACTTCCCAAATTTGTTGTAAATCATAACTGACACATCCAGGAAGTTCAAGAAACTTTAGGTAATATAAATTCAAAGATTATGCCAACATGCACAATAGTGAAATTGTTGAAATTTACTGACAAAAAAGAATCATAAAAATATGTCTTACACATAAGGAAGTCACAAGATTAACAGCTGACATTTTATTAGAAACCTTGGAATCTAGAAGGCTGTGGAATTACACATTCAAAGTAATAAAATAATAATTAATCAAGTATTAATTATATATATCTAGCAAAACTGTCATTTGAAGAAGAAGGAGAAGAAGGAGAAGGAGAAGGAAAAGGAGAAAGAAGAAGAAGAAGGAAAGCTATGCTCTGATAAAAGCTGAAAGACCTCATCAGGAGCAAATTACTAGCTAATATTTTTTTAGCTAAGTAATATTAGAGTTTACTTTAGACTCACATGAAAGGACATTACAGGTAACTCAAAACCATGTAGAGAAATTAAGTACATTATTAAAAATAACCATATAGGCAAATACAGGCAGTCCTCGGGTTATGTCAGAGATCCATTCCTATGGTGCAAGGTAATGCGATTTTCGCTGTAAGTTGGAATCCACCTACATAAGCATCTAGTCACTCACATGGAGCACATACACAGAAGTAATGACATGACATAGTAAAAAAAAATCATTAAAAGAAAGATAACAATTCCTGACCTTTTCTTGTGGTAAGTAAATAATAATAATAAAAACATAAAGCACATATGTACATACGTCTAAATGATGGAACTTTTTTTTTTTATAAATACTGTAAATGGGAGATGGTGACATAACCACAAAATGATGTAAGTGAAGTCCAACATAACCCGAGGATTGCCTGTATAAAATTCAGTACATGTGTGTTTTTAAAATTCTTTTCTTTTTTATCTCTCTTATGAAAAAGCTATATAAAAGCAGCAATTATGCAACTATGTTGATGGTCATAAAATATATAAAAATGTAAATTATATGACAATAACTATACAAAGGAGCCAGGAAGAAATGGAGGTTTAATGGGGCAAAGTTTTTATATATGAATTAAAATATCTACATCCTAGATTCCAGAAGAATAATATTGCAGTGACTCTGAGGCTGGAGAATGTTTAATATGCTCAAGGAACACTCCCAAGTTGAAAATTGAGACTGGAAAATAAAGAGAGCAATGGAGAAGGCAGCAGGCAATGAACTCAGAGAGGTAAGGGGAGAGGAACAAAAAAGATAGTATTTTCATGAAGAAATTAGCTTTTACACTGAGACAATAGGAATCAATTTAAAACTTTGAACATGAGGGTGACATGGTCTGATTATTTTTCTGAAATCTATCGGCTCTGTTAAGAACAACTAACCATTCCATATAGGTAGAAGCAAGGCATGAATGATTATTGCTATTATTTTAAATAAAGGAAAAAAAAATGACTGTCTTTTTTTAAAATTTTTATTTATTTATTTATTTATTTATTTATTTATTTATTTATTTATTTTTAGGAGTGCTCAGAATAAAATTTCATTAATGGTCAGATTCTGGATATAATTTTAAAATAAAAGTAGGATTTTCTAATATATTTGATGTGGGTATGAGAAAAAGAAATGTGATGGTTATGCCGTCTTGCATAGTAGGCATCCCAGTGATTATGATTAGGGTGATTTAACAGAAGTCATTAATCTAAAACTTGTGCTATTATAACAGTCTCCAGCCACATGGTCATTTAAATTTATTAAAATTAAATAAATTAAACTTGTGTTTCCTGCCGAAACCGCTTTGGCTCAGTGGATAGAGCGTCGGCCTGCAGACTGAAAGGTCCCAGGTTTGATTCTGGTCAAGGGCATGTACCTTGGTTGCGGGCACATCCCCAGGGGGGGAGGGGGGTATGCCAGAGGCAGCTGATAGATGATTCTCTCTTATCGATGTTTCTAACTCTATCCCTCTCTCTTCCCCTCTGTGAAAAATTAATAAAATATATATTTAAATAAACTTGTGTTTCCTTGTTTTCACCAGCTAGCCATAGTTCAATTACATAATAATCATGTGTGTCTAGAGGCTACCATAATGGAGAGTGTAGGTATAGAACATTATTATCATCACTGAACTTTTATTGCACAGAATTAAATTTAGAGTTTGGAACTATGCTGGGATTATATATTTAGAAATCATTATGTACATATTATTTAGAGATGAAGAACTAAGAACAAAAAGGGAAGAAAATACGTAACTGGTATAAGTACTGAGCCCTATTCATTCCAATATTTACAGATTATGGAAATATAGAAAAACCACCAAAGAGGACTTAGAAAAACAACAACAATGAGATAGAAGAAAAATATAAAGTGCATATTATCCATGAGCCAAGAGAAGAAAGTTTTTTGAGATTGAGAGGTTGAGAGAGAGGTTGTGTCGAATGAAATGAGTGTAGAGTAGGATATAAATGGAAGGGTTTAGATGAGTATAATAAAGCTAAAAAGGAGCAAAGGAATTGAGGGTGTGTGCAAAAAAAGTGATACAAATCTTTCTTCATGGAATTATTTGTTTTGTTTTGTTTTGTTTTGTTTTATTTACTCAGAGATATAATAACAAAAATGCAGCCCTACCCAGTTGTCTCAGTTGATAGAGCATAGGCCTATGAACTGAGAGTTCGATTCCAGTCAAGGGCATATGCCCCCATTGAAGAGGAAATACAGATGTATGTTAGTCAACTAGGGTTGGAATGTCTTGATGATTTTTGTGGGTGATTTTTTCCTCACTTTTATGGAGCACAAGAAATATGGACTGAAACCTCCTGCAAAAACTGCATGGCATTGGCTTATTGTAGGTATCTAGAACTCTATGCTTTGATATCATTAATGCCCATCTAGACATGCCCTTCTTTGGACTAGAATAAATATTTTTGTTTCTCTTTCTATGACTCCTGATTCCTCACTGTACAAAAACAAAACAAAACAAAATAAAACAAAAACAAACAAAAACTTACATATTTGCTATTATTAGGTTTTAGGAAAACAATACAGTCTGCCATTTTGTGTAATATGCATGTGATTTAAATATTGGACAGCAGAAAGAGAGTTAACTAAGAATTTGAATAGGAAATCAGCTGCATTTTTCTGAGATGTTAGGCACTATTAGGACATTCAAAACAGATTTATATAAGCCCCCCCCCTTTTTTTCTTTTCTGAATCATGTTTGCTTAAAATAATTATAATTACTTTGAAGTGCTTTTCACGTTCTCTTACGTGGTTTATATTTGATATCCTAGGAGATCTTTCTCATGATTGCATTCTTTAAAAATATTTTTAATTTATTTCAGAGAGGAAGGAAGAGGGAGAGAGAGATAGAAACAGCAATGATGAGAGATAATCATTGATTGGCTGCCTTTTGCAAGCCTCCCACTGGGGATTGAGCCCACAACCTGGACATGCACCCTTGCCTGGAATCGAAACTGGGACCCTTCAGTACACAAGGTGATGCTTTGTACACTGAGACAAACGGGCCAGGGCCTTCGTAGATATATCTCTTGTTTCAAAGTGACAGCTTTAATCACTTTGACCAATTCCCACAGGTCAAAACTTTGATAATTCCTTTTAGCATTTTTTTACATTTCATTTATAATAAAATTATTTATAAAGATAAATAGTGTTATTAAATATGAATCCTTTCTTTTAAGTGTCATTATTTTGAAAATGTATTAGTGAATAAAAATTATTTGCTTTAATCTTCTATTTCATTTTATAGGTGCAAAGAATGCTTCTCTCTCTCTCTCTCTCTCTCTCTCTCTCTCTATATATATATATATATATATATATATATATATATATATACTTTTAAAAGTAACTCCTCTTATTTTTAAAAGTATATTTATATTTCTGCTTTAGATTGCTTATATTTGGATCTGTCTCTTTAAGATTAGGTAAAACTAAAGAAAAACACACCAACAAGTATGTGTGTGTATTATCATGAACTATCAAAAAATTAAATTCACGTAAAAATTATTCATGCCAGAGAAGAAGCTAATGTTTAAAAATAATACAAACACAGACACATGGTTTGTAACATGGTTTTTGAGAAGAAAATTGGTAAAATGTTACCAACACCTATTTCTTCTCAGTTGAAGCTAATTGCACAAAATTAATTTAAGAAACAAAATTTTTCCTAAGTTCATTATTTCATTAAATATTATGTCCTTCTATCCATATGCCTAAATGATGTATTTCTTTAGTGACCAGTAGAAAGTATATGAAGAATATATGATTCTTCAACAATGTGTAAAATCTCTTTGGTTGAAATGCTTTATTCATTCTCTATAAACACAGCTACTATATACATTTTATACTCTATGATAAAATATGGAAAATATTCTTCACATCATAGAATATAAATCATATGGTATCTCAAAAATAATATAAATACTGTTGTACTGCATAGTTAAACAAGTATAATGTCATTGTTATAAGCTCTTTGTAAAAAAATATATTTTATTGATGTCTTATAGAGAGGAAGGAAGAGAGATAGAGAGTTAGAAACATCGATGAGAGAGAGTCATCGAACAGCTGCCTCTTGCACACCCCTACTGAGAACGTGCCTGCAACCAAGGTACATGCTCTTGACCAGAATCGAACCTGGGACCTTTCAGTCCACAGGCCGACACTCTATCCACTGAACCAAACCGGTTTTTGGCATAAGCTCTTAATTGATATACATTTTTAAATGAAATGGCACCATCTTTTATTTATTTATTTATTTATTTATTTAATATATTTTATTGATTTTTTATAGAGAGGAAGGGAGAGAGAGACAGAGAGCTAGAAACTTCCATAACAGAGAAACATCTATCAGCCTCCTCCTGCACACCCCATACTGCTACATGCCTGCAACAAAGGTACATGCTCTTGACCAAAATCAAACCTGGGACCTTCCAGATTGCAGGCTGACTCTCTATCTACTGAGCCAAACCAGTTTTGGCACACCATCTATTAAATTATTGAAGTATTAATATTGAATATTCGATGAAATTAATTTTGATTATGTTAATAATTCTAATTTAATATCTGACCTTATTTAAAAAATTAATTGGTATGTATTTGTACTATATACTTTATTGTTATTTTCACTAGAAATAGATGTGAATAGCCTTCAAATCCCTTTCCTTTTATTGTAAACATTGACACCATAGGTCAAATATACATTACTTTAAAATGTTATTTTGTGACCAAAACAGTTTTAATGTATTTTCAGTTAAGAAGTAAAAATAAAAACAAGCTTTCTCCACTACTTTTTAATAAATTATAGATAGAAAGTGACAGGGAGAAGGTGCTCCGTGTCTTATAATTCCACAGAGACAGGAAAACCTGTCTCTCTAAAGCTTTCACAGTGCAGGACAGTCAGTCACAGTGAAACATTCTGACAGTGAAATATGCTAAAGGATAATATGAAAAATAGCACTGATGATTGCCAATATTGCAGTGCATTTGAAGAATGACTGGAGATCAAAAAACAGAATTATTCATGCTCATGATATCACTTTAAATCTAAGCATATCCTTAATATCATCATACCCAAAAAGCAATTACTATCCCAACAGCTTAACACTTTTGTGTAGTCTATATAGAACAACCACTCATATTACTGGCAAATTGCATCTTCTCATTGAAGACTTCTTCCTGTCAGGTTCAAACATTATTAAAGAATAGAAATATTTATTGATTACCTTAGCCTCATTATATACTCCCAGTCAAGAGATGATGAATGACATTTTGTCTACTAATCATGCAAAGTGGACAACATGAGATATTATTTTTTTCTCTGGAGAACAAAATTAGGTGAGCTGGCAAAAACAGTGACACAGCCAACAATTACTGAAGTTTTTTCCAGTTTTTCGATTAATAATAAAATATTATTAATGAAAATATTAAAATAAAAATTGTTTTAAAGAGTCTGCAATATTATTTGGGGTATTAATTATAAATGATTATTGAACAATAAACTAAAAAAATGGAATTAAGGCTTAAGTAAAACTTATCCTATAGGGCTAAATAGAAATATCAACCTCATGCAAGCTCTATATTTATAAAATGTAAATTTGCATATAAAAATTAATACAAGATTAATACAAAATATTATAGCTACTAAACTTTGGCCCCATCCTGAAGACTGCTTTATCACAGAGTATATTGGTGTTTATATACTTTCTCTAAAAATGTAACTAATAAAGAAGGTGTATCATAGAATGGTACATTTGAAACCTAAATAATTTAATTAACCCATGTAACCCCAATTAATTTAATATCTAAAACCTAATTGTAAAATAAAAATAAAATATTTTATTATATATCTAAATTTAAAGACATACTGTATTTATGGATCTGTGCTTAGACTGACAAAAGAAAAAATACAAACATAAGGCAAGCATACTTTATATACCTTGATGGTAAGTATTTAGAAAGATTTCTTAATATGTATATCTATTTTATGGTAGGAAACCATAAAATATTAGAGGAATCCACAGGCAGCAAAATCTCAGACATATGCCAAAGCAATATCTTCACCAACACAGCTCTAGGGCAATGGAAGCTAAAGAGAAAATAAATAAATGGGACTATGTCAAAATAAAAAGCTTCTGCACAGCAAAAGAAACCATCAACAAAACAACAAGAAAGCCCACTGCATAGGAAAACATATTTGCCAATGTTATCACTGATAACGGTTTAATCTCCAACATTTACAGGGAACTCATACAACTTATCAAAGGAAGATAAACACCACAATAAAAAAAAATGGGCAAGGGACTTGAATAGATACTTTTCGAAAGAGGACATAAGGAAGGCCAAGAGACATATGAAGACATGCTCAAAGTCACTAATCATCTGAGGGATTCAAATCAAAATGACAATGAGGTACCATCTCACATCTGTCAGAATGGATATCATCAACAAATCAATAAACGACAAGTGCTAGTGAGGATGTGGAAAAACGGGAACCCTCCTGCACTGCTGGTGGGAATGCAGACTGGTGCAGCCACTGTGGAGAACAGTGTGGAGTTTCCTCAAAAAACTGAAAATGGAACTCCCATTTGACCCAGTGATCCCACTTCTAGGAATATATCTCAAGAAACTAAAAACACCAATCAGAAAGGATATGTGCATCCCTATGTTCATAGCAGCACAATTTATAGTAGCTAAGATTTGGAAACAGCCTAAGTGCCCTTCAGCAGATGTGTGAATTAAAAAATGGTGGTACATCTACACAATGGGGGGGGAGGGGGAAAGAAGGGATAGTAAATGAAATAAAATAATCACATTACCTGGTATGTAAGATATTAAACATGTATATTAAAAAATAATAATGAATAAGGAAAAGGAAAAAAAATTGGATGATCTTATAAAACTTGTTAAAGAGTTCGAGCCAAATCTTCAAAATGACCATGTGCCAATCAAGTCCTGTAATAAGAAAAGTGGTATTTTTAAGTTTAACATGTTGATGCAACTTGGTGTCATTAGAAAAGTGAATAGAAAAGTCTTTGGAAAAGTGTTAAGTACGGAGAATTATTTTAGTTGACAGATGAGGAGCAGGTCTTAAACTACAAGGTTGTGGAGAAGGAAACTTTCCATTAGGGGAAATCACCCCTAAGGGCCCATTGTTTACAAACCACTTTACCTAAGAATGTTGATTTTTATATTGCAAATTATATTAATGATAACAAAAACTATTGACACTATAGAATATTATATATTTATATATGTGTATTATTTGTGCTTGATTATATTGCATACTATCTTTACATAGATAATTTTATCTATATAGAGATATATACCCACAACCATATAGATTAAGATGCAACTAACATCCTGGCCTATGCTGCTCGTGGTTTTTAACCCATGAACCAGAAGGTTCATTTGCCAGTTAGGGCATATGCCTGGGTTGTAAGCTTGATCCCGAGAAGATGTTTTTATTTCTTTACTCCTCTCCTTTATTCTCTAAAATCAATTATATATATTTTTTAAAAGATGAAATTAATACATTATTAATTTTTCATTGTTGAGATTACAGTAAAACATGGATAATTAACTTTTACAAGGTCATGCAACCAGAAAGATAATAACAGTATTTTTTTCCATTCTTACTTTAGTTATTTTTATGTTTTCCAATGCATTTTAATTTTATTTTTCTGATAAATATAAATAAAAAAATAAGTAAACTTGAGAATATTAGGCCTTTCCAATAGAGAAGAAAATTATATTAAATTAACTTTGATATTCTGAAGGATATGATGCAATATAAGCAATGTACACTGTTTGCACAGTTAGAAGCAGATTTACTGAATAAAAATATTGAATAACCATCCAGAATTATAAATATATCTGTCTGGGCATCAACACACAAATGGACAGCTAAAGAAATCTTATTCAATTTTATTAAACACATTTTTTACCTAAGATGAAGTCTCCATGACTCTATACTGTAATTCACATTTGAGATACCTACACTTTGCTTTTTTTTTTTTTTTTTTTTTTTTACAAAACAATCTATCAGATGATGGTGATATCAAAATAAGAGAAGGTGAATACATCATCTTCCATAAAACAGAGTCAATTACTCCTGGCTTTGTGTATGAGAAAATGTGAAAATGATAACATCTTTTTACCTTTACATTTTAAATCAGTGAAAGAAAAACAATTGCTTAAGTTTATCTATTCTATTCTTAGAAATAGAAAGTAAAATTTGGAATACTTTGCTTTAACTATTTATTACTTACACTTGCAGGATTATATATTAATGTTATAATAAACACTCAGGATTATATTATCACTTACACTTGCAGGATTATATATTAATGTTATAATAAACACTCAGCTTTTTAATACACTAAAATAGATTAGTAACATTACAAGCAACATCTTTTAAAGTGTTTATATGTGTTAACTTAGAGAAGTTTTCAATTGAACATATGAATCCTTTATGATTTTGTTCCTTTTTTCATTAAAATATGGTAATGTTTAATTTGTACAACCTTAGGCCTCCAGTATTTGACTAAAGAGAGTATAGAATTTTATGGCTGGAATAACTTTAGACTTTGGAAGACACATCCATTTTCTTACACTCTTGATCAATTACTAAAGAACTGTTGAAGAATGTTTGTTTATCTTAATTTTGTATTTCACCTATGCATTTTATATGCTCATGAGTTAATTCAGTGATTATTAAATATATATATATATTTGAAGTTCCATTATTCACCATTTAAGCCCGCACAACAAGTAAAGATATCGGTGGTACAGTAGGTCTTAGGCATATATGTGAATATAGAACCACCCATAATAATAAAAGCATAATATGCTAATTAGACTGGACGTCCTTTTGGATGACCTTCCTGGAAGAAGCCGGGGCTGCGAGGGAAGCTCAGGTCCTGGGTGCTGGAGGGAAGCCGGTGCAGGCAGCCAGGGAAAGGAAGGCCTACTATTTTTCTTTTAAATAGATTTTATTGATTTTTTACAGAGAGGAAGAGAGAGGGATAGAGAGTTAGAAACATTGATGAGAGAGAGTCATCGATCAGTGCCTCTTGCGCACCCCCTACTGGGGATGTGCCCGCAACCAAGGTACATGCCCTTGAGTGGAATCGAACCTGGGACCTTTCAGTATGCAGACCGACACTCTATCCACTGAGCCAAACCGGTTTTGGCAGGAAGGCCTACTCTTGCATGAATTTCATGTATCTGGCTATATATTTAGAAAAAGGAACAATCTTAATAAAAAAGACAAAATAGTATATATTTTTATCAACAAAGTTAGGAATCCATAGTTAATATGAGAATACAGTTTTACTAGTCATAAATTATGAACTAATGTTGACCATATAAATAGTATGTCATTTTCATAAATGAACAACCTATAGCCAAAAGTATAGGGGAATGTGGCAAAATGATTAATTTTATTATTTAAGTGGCATTTTTATAAAAGTTTGATGGTAGATCAGAAAGCATAATTAACTTTATTCATAGGAGTCTGTACACTTTATAAAATTTCTTTAGAAATTTTACAAGTAGCATTTTAATTGGAGAAAGTTTAGTGATACTGAAAAATGAGATAATTTATATGCCAGCATCCAATTATGCAGATACATGAAATTTCAAGTATCTTTTTGTGTACTATAATTTTTACTGATTTTGAAAGTATCCGTTATTGTATGTCTATCTTTTTTTTTCTTTTAATGAGGTTGAAGAATGCTGTATTCTTTAGCCATTAATTAAAAATTTAATTTTAAGACTGGAACATCCTTTGAGAGATGAATTAGCGATAGATGTTTCTTCTACTTAGGATAATTTAAAGAAAAATTATATTTCCCTTCTCATACAAGTAAAACTACTACTTTGTTCAAGACCTCGCATTTATGTGAACTCCCCTCTAATACAAGGTATGAAGAAGTAACAGGCAGGTAACACTTAAAACAGGAAACTAAAAATTCAAACAATAAAAATTGAATTCATTCTACTCATGTACCAGAAATTATTCATGCTGAGAAAAAGCACATTTGTTCAAATAATGACTAACTGTGTTTAATATAATTTTTACTAAAGCTATTCACATTTTTAAATGCCTCTTTTGTATTAAAACAGTTGGCATAATATTAGACAGTTCTTAGACTGACAGCCATGTATAGCATACAAAAGGCAAAGCATGCTGAGAATTCAGAAAGGAGGAAACCCATAACCTCTAATTGAGAAATAGTTGAAGTGATTGAGAAAGATTGTTTTAGGAAAAATTAATTATAACTTTAATTCACCATAGCTAATAAGAAAAGTTACTTTATATTAGAAAGTAAGATGGTATTTCCTAAAACTTTTACTTTAGCATATATTTTAATAGGGATCTGGTGTTATTCACGCATTACAAATATTGAGTGGATTAAAAATACACAGATAAGAAAAGTAAACAGATATATGGCTACACAATAACCTAAATGGAACACCCCATATTTAGAAACCTATGTGCATGTCTTAATATTCTGAGGTATTATTTCTAGTTATGTAATAATAAACAGAAGAAACCTAGAAAATGTCATAGAAATTAGGTGTCTAGAAAGGAAAAGGGGTGTAATGCAAATATATTTGATAGAATGTTTTGTATGTACAAATTTTTAAATAAAGAGAAAAGCATATATTTTATTTTGCTCAGTGAATAGAGCATTAGCCTATGGACAATCAGTGTGGGGGCTCCTGATTGACTGCGCACAGAGGGAGGCCCAGGTCCCAGGCCAGCGAGGCAATTGCTGCGGGGAGGAGGGGCTCCATGATCTCCCTCAGAGAAAAGCTCTGGCCATTCTCTGTGCAGCAATCAATCTGGGGGGCCTGCAAGCAATCACCTCACAGAAGGAGGCCCAGGCCACCAGCCAGCAATGCTGTGGCAGGTGTGCGGGGCCAGCCAAGGTACACACTCCATGCCTGTTGCCTGCAGAAGGCAGCAACTGGTGGTGGGGTGGGGGGAGACTTGCAGCACAGGTGACAAGCAGTGGCAGCTGCAGGGGCGGAGCCAGCTGCTGGCAGCTGGGCGAAGGAAAGCCTTAATACACCCTGATAACTGGCCAGGCCTAGGCACCCTACCTGAGGGGTCCCAGATTGTGAGAGGGAGCAGGCTAGGCTGAAGGACACATCCCCCTCCCCAACCCATGCACGAATTTCATGCACTGGTCCTCTAGTAAATAATAATAATAAACTGTGTTTCATGTTCTCATAACTGTAAACCTACTTTTGCCACACACTGATAAAGAGGTGGTTGGTTACCTTTATGTTGGGTGTGCAGCAAAGTAGAGACTCATAGCTAGAACTTCCCTCCATTCATTATGGAGGACAGCATCCTTCCAAGGAAACACATTCTCCCTCACCAAATTTCACACCTACTTCCATAGAGCTTTTACTTTCAAGTTTTCTCCCTTGAAATAAACCCTTTTACAAGTAGAAGGTTATAAATGCTTCCATACTTATTAGATAGCATTATATCACTGACATTATTCATTTCTGTGAGTATGAGTGGATTTCCAATCTTAACAGCAAGCCATCATAGAGCATTCATAAGCAGCATTGTTACCTGAAGTGTGACAAAAAAAATTGAATGATTGTTTAGTAGGAACAGTTCAAGAAAAGTATAAGGGTTTGATGGGAAGAATAAATTACTTTTACTCAGATTTGAATAGATAGTTTTAGTAAAAATAATTATTCACAGTGAAATTGTAAAAGATATTATAGTACTTATCTTTAACAGTATAGAATGAATTAAAAAGGCGTCAATCTGGTATTTCAGTTTGAAATTTAAAGCAGAAACTAAAAACAATTCTGGGAAAACAGCAAACTATTTAGAAAATACCTACTGGCCACCAACACCAATCTAATTTACATTGTTGGTAAAAGGCATAATTTTATGTAATTGTATTTCTTTTTCACAAGAAAATCTAATTATGTTGAAAATGAATTAAATTAATCTGAAAGTATATAAAAATGTTTCAACCTATGCAAGTCTAAATTTTCAAATACAGATTCAGATTTAGGAGATATCTGAAGCAACTGATGAATAATTTCTCATTCTTTAACACTTCTGAAAATAGTTGCCTCAAAGCAAATTCTTTGAGTGCTTGTCATTTATGTCTTCATTCCACATATACTGATTCTTGTTGAGTGTCAACTATTATTTTAAGAGAGAGAAAGATAAAGCTCTCTGCTACATTCCTAGTAACAAGTAAGATATGCAACAAATAATAAATGTGTTTAATGACTAGAAAATAAATAAAATATGACAAAGCTCATCCCCTCAAGTAGTTCATGGCCTAGAAAAAGACACTAAAATATGTATACGGACATAAATAGTATAAATAAAGTGCTTAGGAGCAAGAAAAATCGAGTAGGTAGCTCCGTGTTGGAGAAAAGTAGCATAGAAATGTTTTAGAAAGAAAGTAACATATGGAAAACAATACCTTGAATGAAAAAATGATTGAAATGATTTTCCCAATCGAAGGGGTAGACATGAAATCATATTATGAAAAATCAGATTCATAAAAACTATATAGCATATATAAGAAATAGTGGTTTATTTTGCGGTGTGATTTGTTTGCAAGTTAGAGATTGGTGGCACTGGCAATATTGGAAAAAAAAAAAACCACAAAAAAAACAATACCATTGTGATAAGCCTACAATTCCATCCTAAAATTTGAAAGTTAGTAGTTGGACTGTGAGAATCCACTGAATGCTTTTAAGCAAAGAAGTGATAAGATTCAATGCGTGTACTAGAAAGATTATTCGGGTCACTGTGAAGACTGAATGGAAGTTGAGATACAAGGTAGTTTTAGCAGGCCTAATTTCAATTGTTTACTTTCACCCTTAATAACCTCAAACTCTTTCAACTGTAATTCAAAGGACAGCCAGAGAAATATTCACTCTCCCCACACTCTTACAGCAATGGTAAAAAAAAAAAAAAAAAAAAAAAAAAAAATGTAGTGTTTTAGCACAGTGAGGAAAGAGAAAAAAGTTGGATTACAAGTGAGCAAAAGACAAACCTTGGGTGTAGTATATATTGGGTCGGCAGCTAAGTAATTGCGGATTTTTAAAAGAAAATCAAAGACAATTTTTTCATGGAACTAAATAACTTTATTCTGTAATGTATTGCCCATTTTGATCAATGACCTTTTGCCATCTTTCAGGCAGCATCATAATCCCACGTTCAAAAAACTTCTGTTTTTTATTAGCAAAAAACTGAATCAGGTACGATTTGACATCATCATCATTATTGAAATTTTTACCATTCAAGGAGTTTTGTAAAGATCGAAACAAAAAGTAATCAGATGGTGCAAGGTCAGGACTATATGGTGGATGTGGCAAAACATCCCAACCAAGCTCCATTAATTTTTGCCGAGTGACCAAAGATGTGTGTGGCCTTGCATTGTCATGATGGAATACAACACCTTTTCGATTTGTCAATTCGGGCCACTTTTCTTCAACTGCATTGTTTAATTTCGTTAGTTGTTCAATGTAGACATCAGAATTGATCGTTCGGTTGGGTGGTAAGAGTTCAAAGTAGACAATTCCTTTGTAATCCCACCAAACTGATAACAAAACCTTCTTTTGATGAATATCAGCTTTTGATGTTGTTTGAGTTGGTTCACCTGGCCTGCTCCACGATCTTTTCCGCTTGATATTGTTGTAAACAACCCATTTTTCATCGCCAGTTATCAGTCGTTTTAAAAATGGATCATTTTCATTACGTTTCTTTAGCAAATCGCAGCTGCTAATGCGTTGCGTTAACTGTGATTCTTTCAGTTCGTGAGGAACCCATGTATTGAGTTTTTGAACATAGCCAAGTTGTTTTAAGTGATTTTCAATGCATGTATGTGATACATGAAGCTTCTCTGCAATCTCACGTGTTGTACTGTGACAGTCCGAATTGATTATTGCTTTGATTAGGGCGTCATCAACTTCAACTGGACGACCAGAGCGTCTTTCATCTTTGAGTGAAAAATCACCAGAACGAAATTTGGCAAACCAATTTTGACACTGCCGTTCTTTTAAGGCTTCGTCACCATAAACAGCACATAACTTTTTATGAGCTTGTGATGCGTTTTTCCCTTGCGGAAATAAAAAAGCAAAATATGATGAAAATGTTCCTTTTGATTTTCCATTTTTCAACGAACGCCAAACAAAAACTACAAAACAGATCAAAAAACTTTTTTTACTGATTAACAGCTGAATAGCCAACTATCAAATACAAAATGTGTTTTACATTTGTACTACGTCTGCAAACCTAAAAATTCAACTGAAGCCATATATGTGTGAAACCCGCAATTACTTAGTTGCCGACCCAATATTTAGTGATATATTTATGAAGATTTAAAATAATACTTAGAGAAATGTATGAATTAATTTATTGTCTAGTCAGTATAGGTGGAAGTTCTTTATCCTATGTCGGATTTGAATGCAAACAACACCCATCATTCTGGCCTCACAATTTGTGTAGCATCCATGATGATATAAACAAAATAACTTGCTGGTCAGCTTGTCCCTCTGGAGTAGGCTGGACCCCATAAACTCAAATCCCAGAGCTACAGAGATACACTTGCCCACTACACCCACCAGATGGCACATTTTTCTAGACACTGTAGAGGGCTTTTAAAATTTCTGGAAAGATCTAACTAATTGTTTGGATAGAATATACTTAGCCTGGCCTATAAATTGTAGCCACTGGATCCTGTCATAATTATCTTGTTTCAAGTAATAAGAGGTCTTAGGCCATCCCACTCACTATTCCTAAATAGTTTATGTAACTTTATTAGCATCACTGGGGACTTTTAATTTCTAATGTTTAGCCTCGCTTTATCGGCAGACCAAGGTAGACAAATTGATAACTTATTTCACATGTTAATCTCTTTGTCCAGTTGGACTTCAGGATTTCAGTTAATTGGACAATAAGGAAGGTCTTTACTTTTCAGATAAGATACCATCTACTTAACATAGGAAGTCATTTCACCCTAATTCAAATTCAGTAGTATAAAAGTTTAATAGTAATATAATAGTACCTGTATAATATTATATTAAATAAACATATTTGCTAGTATAGAATGTTCATTCCCAAGACTCTTTCTCATGCTACCTACGCAGTCACTTCAATAACTCAGAACTTCTTAGCTGACTTATTTCTACCGCATTTCTTCTAAATGAACTCTATATTTTACCTATTCTAACCCATTTTTTTTCACTGTCACTAGGAAATTCCACACCATTGGCTACTCAGTGTGATACCAGGACCATCAACATTGACATCATCTAGGGCTTGTTTAAAATTCAGAATCTCTGGTTCTTAGTCTTAGAAATGTATGAACATTGGAAAATACAGTATCCCAGGGTCTTCAAAAAGATAGTATACAGGTTAAACCTCATACAGAGGTTGTCAATATGTAGACTTTTGGGTGGGAGAGAAGTGGTATATTTAATTTGAAGTAACTAATTTTTTTGAACTGAGCATCTATGTACAAATAAAAGAGAGAAACCATGATGAAAAAAAAGATAAAACTAGATAGTTTTATCTGGGATGGTAACTCATCAATAAATATTAACATATTTACTCAACTTATCAATTTCCAAGCATGATTTTGATTATATTAAACATGAAATTAGAATTTTTGTTAGGCAAATTCTAGTTTTTTGAAAAATTAAATTTATAATTAGTCACTTTCATAATTTTAATGTAATATTTCAGAAAGCATTATTCCTATTTACATTCTGTTCTGGTAGACACTAAGGGCTGGTAGACATTAAGAGCTTGGAAAGTAGAAAATTTGCTTACTTTTCTTTTAATACTTGGACCCAGAATTTTCAGGAAACTGGAAAGTGATCGATCAGTGATCAGTATTGGTTGAATAAGATCTATTAATTGCTTCTTCATTTCTTGTTTTTGTGATTATCTTTTGTAAACAATGCATAAAAGGACACAGATAACAACAGCTTGTGAATACCTCTGATCATCGGTATCTAAACTTTCACAATGATGTATCATCTATGCTTCAACAGGTACAATATGTGCAAATTGATTTACTATTTCTGTTTCTGAATTTTGTTTTTCAAGTAGAGTTGATGAGTCCCTCATTCAGAGAAAGCTGAATGTGATTCATATGAAAAACAGTTTGCTAGTTTTTCTTTGAGAGTTGTAAACTAGTAGATAATGTCAGTGTGAAAAATGATTCAGTAATGCTTTTGTTTTCAAAGATCAGAGGCTGCATTAGTTGTACTATAATAGTGATGAATCACACTGAATATGTATTTCGTAAGAAAATAATCATATACATAATAATGGGCTTGGGTGTTATGAGGAAATCATATTATGCTAAGGCATATATATAGAAACATAATTTTACTCCCACTATAATCCAATGTTCAGTAACATAGCGCTCTAAAATAGAGGTGTTTTTTGTTTGTTTGTTTTTTACCATATTACTATTTTCATTTGCTTTTATAAAAGTATCCCAATATCTTACAATATTGTTCATCTCATCCCCATTGTAATAAATTGCTTTTCCAATAAAAAGGAATCATGCACAGTTTGTTTTTGCACTTATGAATAATAATTTAGACATGTAAAAATAAGTTTTGGAGATGATTAAACCTAAATATGAGCATTTTGATAGAGCATCTCAATAATTAGTTTTTCAAGGACTCAAATGCTATATGTTAAAGCTTCCTTGTGCATTTTGCATCTTTGATAACAAGGATAAAGTTTGTCTGGAAAAGTTGTCAATTTATATGGAGGTAAAATAGATGCTTGCACAACACTATAAAAATAATGTGCTGTGTGGCCTTTTGAGAATACATGTATACAGGTGAGTATTATGCTTATATTACATGTGAGCATATTTTGGTAAACTGATTCTTTTCCAGGAAGATATTTAATTTCAGGATGTAGATGAGACCCACCTAGTACAGTATTCAGTGGAGCACAAACTTGCTTTATTGGCAAATGCATTTGGAAAAGATGTTTGCAGGGTGAAGTTTCTCATACATCCTGATAGAACGTTATGCTTTAAATTTATACTGACTTTAGTAATGTTGAAAATGTACTCAGTAAATAACTTATGTGCTTGTTTGCATAAGTTAACTTATCTCCAGGAAGCAGATCTATAATTACAAATGGCTCATGTATTTTCCATTTCTTAAACCATATAAGGGAAGTTTCAAGGTCTACACCCAAAAGAGAAAGTACTGTATCAACTCACATTTCTATGAATATTGCTACATAAGTCTCTATATGGCTGAAATAATATTGGTTGTGTCATCTAATTTGCTGGATTACTTTGTTAATAATTTGTGTTGCTCGCTAGTTTTAGCAAACACCTCAATTTCTCTGAATTTCTATTATTACATCAATATAATGGAATTAAGTGTGATTATTTTGTAGAATTATTCTGAGGATCATATACATAAAATATCTAACATGTTTTGAATGCTAATAAAAAAAAAGCTTATACCAGGCTAATTTTAACTCTCCAGTGCAGTTTTTATTCATTATAACAGGTTTTAATTGTTTATTTTAAGCAACAGTAACTAAGTAAACCACACAAAATTTTATTCATACAACTTTTCCCACCATGACATTTTCATCTTAGCTTGATAGAATGATCATTTTCTGTTGCAAATGTTTCCATAACCCATCTCCATAGATAAATGTAAGGCCTAAAAGGTAAGGTCTAATTTTGTTGTCATACAACCTTAGCACAATTCTTGGCCCAAAATAGTTATTCAATAAATATCATTGCCTAGAAAGACAAGTATCTTTCTTCACTTTCCTCATCATGGTCTGGTAAAATACTTAAACATGAGAAAGAAAAATAAAACAAATACCTTTGGGGAAAACATCAACTGACCTGCCATTCTGACAAACAGCATTTTCTCAGACCATTCCATTTGAATGCCATACTGAGAAAATGAAATGTATTTTTCAAAGGAGCTCACAAGCACTAGTGCACAAAGAAATATATAGCTTCAACTGGTAAGTCTACAAGGTCAATTAAGGTATACAAAAATTTTTCATTTACTAACTATTATATACAAAACCTATCTGGTAAGGATATAGTTTAACTAGAGGACTGTATTTTCAAAAAAGGGCTAATAAACTTGTATTTTATAAGTGAAAATGATTTAATATGAAATTCTGTGACCTAGAGAATGTTTTTACGTGCAAGTCTGCTTAAGTGCTGCTGTTATATCCACATTCAACGGAATTGCATTGCCTCCACTAGAAGAAGTTAAGAAAGGTCCACACAATTCCAGGAGCTCTAGGCAATGCAACCCCTTATTTGTCATCCAGGCCTCCATTGCTGAAGCTCTGGCCCCTGGAGCTAGGAGGAGGTTCCAGGCATGCAGATGTGTTGGATAAGATCTCCAGTTTTCAAGATTCCATGTCACTATTGAAACTGGTGAAAAATGGAGTCTCAGTTGTGCATGCTTCTTACAAAGTCTACACCAACCCTTCTCTAAAACAAGGTCAAGGTCAACTAACCATGTGTAAGACCACCTATAAGAATAATTTAAATCATTTGAAGAAACTCAAGATTACCATTTTCCTACATAACTCCTATTGTCCATTCTCCAATGGTGCTGACCACATCGATTTGTATTCTTCAACTTCCCATCCCCTTCCCACATACTTTCTGGATTTTAATAGTAAAATTTTGAACCTACAACTCAATGTCTTCTACCACCACATCTTCTTGCTTTAATTGAAATTCATTGTTTGTTTGTTTTTTGGGTTTTTTTTTGTTGTTGTTGTTTTTTGTTTTTAGCATCGTGACCTTTGTACTGTGAAATCTGAGGTGACATAGGTGCCTTTCTTGTTTTTCATTATTACTTCCAGACCTTTCTCCCATATTCTTCCTTAAACAGTTAAAGTTTTTTTTTTTAAATCAAATTAAACTATCTTATTCCACTTTGTAATCCTCCAAAGACACCTTAATCACAACTTCTAATTCTTTGCTTAAAGACTCTGAAATCTGGCTTGCTACCCTTTGTATTTGCTCCTACCAGAATTTTTAGTAATCCCAATACCCAGATAGATTATATTTCCAATGCATTTATATTTCAAATACCCTGATCTCTGTGCATTCAATGATCTTGTCTAGGTCTATTCTCCTTCCTTAGCAATTCATTTCTGTGTCCATACCATGGAAGTACCTCAATCTCATCCTTACTGTACACTCAAGTTCCCTTTCTGACCACACATTTTTATCTTGCTCTCTCAAGTACTTTAACTCCAGTATTTCTCTTACATCATGCTTCCTTATTAACTGCCTTTTAAACCTCTTATTGTTTTACTTCCTCCCTTCTTTTCTATCTTGAAGCAAGATTAATGTTATAATTACTTCCTTTCAGAAAACCTCAGTTCCCTTGGCTATTTTTTGCTACTTCTTATTCACCTGTCTAAACCATAACCCCAAAAACACATATCATGCTGACTGTGCTCACTTTGAAATTGTAACCACAAACCTCAAGTGGGTCTTCAATGATGTAAGCAATCACATTTCATTTCCCTATTTCAAAGCCTCTCACTTACTCTCTTAGACTTCAATTTTGTTAGTTCTCCCATCTTATCAAACCTGCAGCTCCTCCTCTTCTAATCTCAAAATCATTTGATGATGTTTTATTTATGAAAGCTGGAAAAATGAAGTTAGGCTATGGAAATTAGAAAATGATGTTAAAATAGATTTTCCACAGGTGTACATACATTTACCCACCTACTTAAATTTATGATCACTCTCCAACTGTATTCCTCTTATTAGAGATAAACTGCCCTTGATCCAAATTAAAGCCAAACCCTCTATATGTGTACTAAATCCATATTTATAAAAAATACCTCAAGCAATTCTCCCACTTTTTTGCATCATTAATTTTTACTTTCAGCTGGATCCTTCCTATCAAAATATGTTTTATTTTCCCTCCCCCCAAAAAAAACAATTAAAAACTTTTTCTTAAACCTACAATTTTCTCTAGCTGCCACATTTATCTGTTTTTATACACAGCAAAATTTGTTGTCCTGCTCTTCTCTTTCTCTTATTTTTGTAAAGTATCAAAATTTAGATTTCATGAAATATAACACAAATATGTAAAATGAGCATATGGCTTAATAATTATTGTAGTACAAACTACTAGGGATTAGAAATTTGTCAAACACTCAGAAATCCATCAGTATATCCTCTTAATCAAAAACCCTATTTCCAATTCTAAGAGTTAGTATAAATTTGAATCTAATGATAACCTCTTTCTTAATTTTTTCCAAGTTTCCCATTATTTCTGAATCTTCTTCTCATTGGGTTTTCTTTATCCTCTATATAAATATTCTTCTAAATTTTATCAATAATTTAACTGTCTTGAAGCTATTGTACAATAAATGACACTTTTTAATCTTGTTTTTCCATTGGTGATTGCTTATTTATATAATACAAAGGAATTTTGTGTATTGATCTCATTTCCTGAGATCAATTTATTTTACTTATGTTATGGTAAAATTTTTATAGATTTTTAAATTTTCCGTATGCATCTGCATGTTAATAGAGAATAAAGAGTTTTACTTTATTCTTTTCAAATTGCATAATGCCTATTCATTTTATGTATGTAGTTGTTTATTTTGCTTTGTTGTACTAGCTAAGACCTCCAATTTAATGTTGAGTAGAGATAGTGAGAGCAAGTATCATTGTCTAGTTTTTGATCTTATGGAGAAACCATCCAGTTTTTCACCATTAAATATGGTTAAGTGTAGATTCTATTTTTTATAGGTACACTTTTTTCAGGTTAAGGATATACCCTTTCATTTCTTTATTGCTAAGAGCAGATTGTCATTTTCTATGTTCTTTATTTGACTTTATTTTTATTTGTCAAAAACAATTATATTTTTTATTTTGTATTTTTAATTTTTGTGCATCCTTAAATTATCACAGTTTAAATAAGTGGTATTATCCAATGTAATTATAATCATAGACTATTAAAGTGATACATTTCAAAATTCTCTTTCCCATTCTTTATGCTATATTTGTTACTTATTTTACATATACTAGTATGTGTTCTATATATCCTATATAATAAAGAGATAATATGCAAATTAACCATCAAACCCTCACAAGATGGCTGCCTACTACCAGGCCCACAGGGGGGTTAGTGAGGGACACCCAAATACCCAAATGAGTGAACAAAAGGCTGTGTGGGGTGACCAGGCTGGTGGGAGGGAGGGCATGAGGGGCATCCAGGCTGGCAGGGGGGGCATTTGGAGGCAACTTGGCCAGCGTGGGGGGGGGAGCAGTTAAGGATGAACAGGCCAGCAAAGGGAGGCATTTGGGGGAAATTAGGCTGGTGGGGGGGCAGTGTGGGGCAATTAAGTCAGTGGGGGGGAAATTGGGGGTGACTAGGCTGGCATGGGGACAGTAAGGGTGGCCAGGATGTGGGAGGCGTCAGGAACAAGCAGGGAGGAGGCAGTATGGGGTAATCAGGCCAGCAGGGGGGCCAGTTAGGGGTGACTAGGCAAGTAGGCAGGTGAGTGATTAGGAGCCCAAGGTCCAGGATTGTGAGAGGAATGTCTGACTACTGGTTTAGGTCTGATCCAAAAGATATCAACTGAGGGGTCTTGGATTGGAGAGGGTGCAGGCTGGGTGGAGGGAACCATACCCCCATGCACAACTTTTGTGCACCAGGCCTCTAGTATTTAAATAAATAATAATTATCATGTCATGTATATTACATACAAATATAATTAAAATGCCATTTTAATAACATGATTATTATTTTCCATTAAAAGCCAATATATATTAAACAAACTAAAAAGAAATATATATATATATTTTTTTATTTATTTAGCATTTGTATGTTTATTATCCCTTCATACAAATTCAAATTTTCATCTTATTTGCCTGGAGAAAATTCTTTAGCATTTCTTCTAGTAATGGACTCTGGTGATGATTTTTATCATCTCTATTTTCCTGAAAAGGTCTTTATTTTATAATGATTTCTGAAGAATATCTTTGCTGTTTATCAAATCATTTATAACTTTACATATGTTGTTTCATTATCTTCTTGCATATTTGGTAATGAGAATTGTGCCATTGTCTTTGTTTCTCTGCACATTTGTGCCCGCCCACCCCCCATCTTCTTTTTTTTTCCCCCGCTGTTTTTAATTTTTTTTCTAGCATATGGAAAAAGCTTTAGCATTTACAGCCATATTCATCAATAAATGAAGGTGCTCTTTTTTCCCTCCTAACTGGTCAATATTGTTACAATAGGACTTAACTTACCATTACTGATAATCTATATGGTCGTATTTTTTGATGAGCAATTCTGTCAGAAATGGTTGGCATGCTATTTAGAATTTATACTTATATTTAAAAAATAGCTAGAACATTGATGTCTACTTAACTCTACTTCAAGAACTTCTGGTGAATTTGCAATTCAGAATTAATAATAAAATGCCTTATTTAACTTCCATAAGAGATCTGCTTCAAAATCAAGTAATATGCTTTTAATGTGGTACATTGTCATTGTAATGCATTGAATGTTGACAGTTTTAATTTTACTTTTTTTTGTGCTACAGTTATTACTTTTTTTTCCAGTGAATTTTAGTAAGTGTCAAAATCATTTTCCTCTGATATTACCTTTGAAAACATTGAGGCTTTCTAAACAATGTCTAACAAAGCTATGCATCCCTGATGCACTATTCTGTGCTATTTTTAAAAAATATATTTTTATTGATTTCAGAGAGGGAAAGAAAGACATACTCTGTGCTATTTTATCTAGCTGACACTCCAGCTGAGCCTCTACTATCCCTGTAAGAATCCAGAGAGTGAATAATAGCACACATTCTCCACTCACTTGTGAAGCATTTACCCATGTATTCTTCTGTCACTTATTTGGTTTTATTTTCAAATTAAAATATTCGATCCACTTGAAAAAAAATAATTTTCTGCACATATTGTACAAGGTTTATCTAGAACCTTTTATATAATTACTAGAGGCCTGGTGCATGACATTCGTGCACTTAGGAGAGGAGGGTCCCATCAGCCTGGCCTGTACCCTTTAGCAGTCCAGGAGCCCTCGGGGGATGTCCAACTGATGCCACCACTGCTGTGCTCACCAGCTGTCAGCCCGGCTTGTGGCTGAGTGTTAACCTCTCTGTGGGACTGTAGACTTCCCCCTGGTGGTCAGTGTGCAACATAGCAACTGGTCATTCCATAATTCAGTTGATTTGCATATTACTCTTCTATTATATAGGATTAAAAAAAAATCAAATATTCATTTTCTGTACTCACCTTAAATTTTCAAACAACTTTTTCATATACTCATATTCCAAAATACTAAGCTTTTAAAAAACCAGTAACAGTATTTTATATTAAAAGAAATAATTCCTTTATTTTTTTAAGCATTCAATTTTGTTGCTAAATTCTTGATTTCTATATAAATACATTTTTGCCATTAGGCAAAAGTTTCTGCCAAGGACATATATTCTTTTAATGTCCAAGTCACTCTGTTTACAAGTTCTGTTTTCATCACGAAATAATAAAATACTTTAGCCTACTTACTATGCTGAGTGCTATACTTCAACTTTTTAAACATCATTGATAATCAGAATTTTATAACTACATTTGCATGTATATACTTTCCCTCAATTATAAAGAGATGCCTTACCATTTTTTGTCAGAATATAAGTTGCAATATACTAACAATAAAGCTCATAAGAAGTAATAAACCAGCCAAGTATGAAGATAAGTTTTTAACCTACTATTCTCTCTCATTCTCTTCCAAAGCTTATACTATATCAGGCTTGAATGATCATGTAACTGCATTGTAACCTATTTTGCTCCAATTTTTCCTTCAGAAAAACACAAACTTCTTTATCCTTTCAGAGTATTTCTAAATTGTGGAACTCATTTTCTTGGCTTTTCAATGAAAAATGCAGAATATGTTGGTACTGGTATAAATCTTGTTATACCAAAGAATATGACAGAGCCTGTATTAGTCAAGGTTCTCCAGAGAAACAGGATTAATAGGAGCTACTATATCTATATCTATATCATCTATATCTATATCATCTATATCTATATCATCTATATCTATATCTATATCTATATCTATATCTATATCTATATCTATATCTATATCATCATCTATATCATCATCTATATCTATCTATAGCATCTATATCTATCTATATCTAATCTACTGGTATATCTATATCTATGTCTATATATCTATATCTATATCTATATTTATATAATCTATGTCTATATCTATTATCTATCTATCTATCTATCTATATTCATATATCATATCTATTTCTCTATCTAAAGAGATTTAAAAGAAACTGGCTCATGTAATTATGGATGCTGAGGAGTCCCACTATCTGCTGAAGACCTGCGAAGTGTGTGGTGTAGTTCTACTGGTAGTTCAAGTCTAAAGGCCTGAAAACCAGCAGAGCAAATGGTGTAAGATCCAGTCTGAGTTCTAAGAAAGACCAAAGTCTCAAGATGAAAACAAGTAGAGGGACTTCTCCCTTATCCCACCTTTTGTCCTATTTAGGCCTCCCAACAAATTGGATGAAACATCCCCAAATGTTGGGAGGGTAATCGGATTTCTCAGAATACTAATTCAAATGTTAATCTTATCCAGAAACACCTACAGAGACACATGCAGAATAATATTTAACCAAATATTTGGGAATTCCCTGTCACAGTCCAGTTAGCACATAAAAGTAATCTACACAAAGCCCTTAAGAAAGATAACATGAATAGCCCCTATTTGTTCTGGGTGATAGCACAGGGGTGAGACTAAAAGAAGTCTGAAGACATTGTTACAATATGTTACCTTTCAAATGTTTTTTAAGATATTTGTAATAGCTCTCTTTTTGTATCCATCTTGTATTGAATAAAGTAAAACTAAACCTACTTGTAAAGTGACCAATAAGATGTATACTGCTTAATGCATAGAACCATCATAAATATCAAATTAGATAAAATTTTGCTTCATGAACTTGTTAAAATATATTTTACTATTGTGTTTTTATTTGAGAGTCAAATACTTATATGCCCACTAAATTTGCAGCCTGATGATGATACTACCTTGCCTTACAGCTAAATACAATGTGGTGATTGTAGTCTTTAAAAATTATTTAATTCAATATAAATTTTTATGAATTTTATACCCTATTAGTGTTACCTATTCCACCAAATAACCTCACTCAATTACTGTACCACAATTTTCTGTTTTAATACACTCCAGAGTAGCACCTAAGCACAACAAAAAAGAAGCTTGATCTCACTATAATTAAAGAGGATATAATTAGACAATGGGTATCCTATAAGCAGAGCAAACTTTAGTCCTGGGCTGGCTTTTGATTAATCACACAAGTAATTTTCCAACATACCCCCTACTTGAACTGTGTAATCATGGCCACTAGGAAGGGATATTATCAAAACACTTAATACATCCATGACAGATATTAGGTCAGTCAAGACCACACGGTCATTGTCTCAGCATAAAGTTCTACGGTACCTTTGAGTCTGGTGCTTTGGCAAAACCTTGTAGCATACAGTGGTCTTATAAAATTAGAAAAGTTAAATTTAAGTCTATAGTCAAATGTATAATGATTTAAAAAATTGTGGCAAATAAATATTTAGTAATGTACACAAACGAATTCATCTATTTATATCCAGCTTGAACTCTTGGAGAAATATTCTAAGACTTCAGAATACATGATTTATTTATAGAGATAAGTTTAAAAATAATTGTTTATTTTTAGTATTAGGAAATATTTTTTTATTTTCTTTTATTTTAGTGTGTGTAATTGAAATTTGCCATTTCAGAAAGACCTGTTATTACTCTGTATATGTTTTTAAACCTTGTACTCCATTAGATTAAAAGCTATTTGATATTTCTGAACCATGAATTAATTAGTTGGTTCTAATAGAATACATTCTCTGGACAAGTTAAATAGCAAAATATTTAAATAAACAAAGTTATTTAAAAAATACAGAATAAACCAAGATAGGGTAATCACAGGGTCAGAATGGAATATTTTACTGTTTGAAGCATCATTTTTCAAATAGTGTTCTACAAAAAAAAAATAAAAAAAATAAAAAAATAAAAAATCTAACATCCTTAAAATAAAAGTAGTTATTCTGTTAATAAAGAGTTCCTAGTGATACCTTGGAAATGAAACATTTTTTAAAGTTTACCCATTTTTATTTTGTTTATTGATTTGATATCGGAAAGATAGAAATTGGTTTTCTCTTTAATATTCTTTGGTAATTTCTTATATATGGGTTCATTTCTAAAAATACTTGTAATGTACCATGAATTCAAAAATGTAACATAAGATATTAACAATTTCTCAAAATTATTTTCTATTGTAATATTCTACAAAACACAGTTTTAAAAGTGTAGTAAGTACAAAGGCTAAATTTTATAAGGCACTTTCTTTGTACTAGAACACCAGACTACTAGCTCTAAGAGTTTCACCAATCTTTTTTCTCATGAAAACTCTTTACGTCCTTTTCCACCAACACATGCATACGTGCACACATGCACACACACACACACACACATCTAGTGCATCACTGTTTCAATTGAAGCCAACATTGACTTGCATCAGCAATATTTTCTCAATTATTTCCTTGTGGTGTATGCTTCAGCTCTCATTCATTTCTAACTTCCCAATGATAACTATTACTTTGCTACTACTTATAATTACAATATATTTTAAACTTTGAGATTGGAATAATTTTATATTTTAACTAGAGCCCCAGTGCACAAAATTTGTGCACTCAGGGTACGGGGGGAGGTCCCTCAGCCCATCCCATGCCCTCTCACAGACTGGGAGCCCTTTTGGGATGTCCAACTGATGGCTTAGGTGGAAGCGGGCCTAAGCCATCAGTCAGACATTCTTAATGCTGCCACTGAGCCTTTGTTTCTGGCTGAGGGGCACTCCCTCTATGGGAGAGCACTGACCACCAGGGGGCAGCTTCTGTATTGAGCATCTGCCCCCTGATGGTCAGTGCACATCATAGAGAGTGGCCTTAGCATATCATTAGCATATTACAATTTGATTGGTTGAATGGATGCCTGGACACTTAGCATATTATGCTTTTATTATATAGGATAGCTTAAAACTTTGCACCTAATGAATTTTTAAAAATATATTTTATTAATTTATTTTATTTACCGAGAGGGAGAGAGGGATAGAGAGTTAGATATATTGATGAGAAAGAATCATTGACCAGATGCCTCCTGTACACCCCCCACTGGTGATGTGCCAGCAACCAATGTACATGCCCTTGACCGAAATCGAACCTAGGACCTTTCAGTCTGCAGACCAATGCTCTATCCACTGAGCCAAATCGGTTTCGGCTATACCTAATGAATTTTTAATTAAAGTTTAAATGAACACAAGAATGTTTTAAGTATCAACATCATTACATATCATTTTATTTAAGAAATAATAGAGATCTTTTTTGAAAAATATGATATTGAGAAAAGATAAAGAGCTTGCTGTTGATGCAACAGTCTAGTCAGACATGTTTCCTTGAATTCTACCCATTTCCCCCAATTTCATATAAAGAAACAATAAAGAAGACTAAACTCTATATACAGAAGTAGAGCCTTATTCATTCCAATGATGGACATAAATGTGATTTAACTCTAGATTTTTCTAAAACATGGGTAGACAATCACACAATAGTCTAAGATCAAGTATGAGAGGTAAATAAGGACTTAAACATAAAGAAGTTGATCTCTTAAGGTGGTTTACCTGGATGCCTCATGTTGAGGTGCATTTGATTAATATGTATATCTGAATCTTTAAAAAGTTACCCACCTAAGTAGCCATTTGAGGAATATGAGGGAAAGAGACTAGGAAATTAACAATAGAATAGCAGAGGCAGGGCAGATGTTTAACACAATTTGCAACATGATATTCTACTACCAATAAAGGTTTAAACCAAAGTAGTAATGGCATTGGTAATGAAATCATTCCACTTAAACCTTTGCAACATTCACACTCAAATCTGCCATCTCTTTCTTCAAAGTGGCTGTATGTGCTCACACTGCTCCTAAAAGCTGAATGGTTTAGGCTGCATATGGCTAATTAGGTTCCACAACAATTTCCCTCAGTATATTTAGTTTGGAATTTTAAATTCTCATTATCGCACATGCCCAGCCCCTGCATCATAGATGCTTTAATGTGGGCATGGCAGAAAGCCACGATTTTAAAGGTTAAGGCTCTGCCTACATTACCCCCACTGGAGTTTGGCTGCTAAGAGGCAATAGAAATCTGCTTAACTTGCAATTGCTTATATTTAATTGTATGAGCAAATCCATTTCTTGAAGTATGAGTGTTGAGTGCCAGGAAGATTCACAGGCACTTGATAAAAACATTTAGTCTCAGAATATCCCATGTTAATACTGTAAAAGTTAAGATTCATTTTATGTAGCATAATTTGGTGTGGTGAAGAATATCGAATGAGGAGAATAATTTAGCAGGATAGCATTGGGAATGTAATAGGCCCATATTCTTTCAGTAGATGAGGAAAGGATTATAAAATTATATTTCTAACAAAACAAATAGTACAAAGTTTCATTTGTGCTATTATCACTCTCCTTTTAGATTATTTTATCTCTCTTCCTTTCCTAACCCGCAGGCAATTTGGAAGATTTGAAACAAAAATAAACCCAGCTTAAAATAGGATGTCCTGCCAGATCTTTCTAAATATGACTAAGTCAGAGAGCCATAACCTCAAGATGTGACACATTTAATACTCCACGGGGAAGCCACTATGGTAATAAAGATTTTGGAACACTGTTGTTTGCTTGTTTAATATTTCACCACAACTAAGACATAATTTCCCACTTAAGAGAGGGTTTTTTGTTTTGTTTTTCCAGTGGTAAACTTGGGAATTAAGACTATGATTGTGTCCTGTCTTCAATATGATTGAAAATTTGTTACTGAAGAGTCAGGCAGGATAGAGTGTTGAATATTAGAATTCAAATGCTTATACAACTAGATTGGATTATTTAAGCTAGTCAGATGATTTTATTGACCAAATTGTTATCAGAGAAATTGGGGTATCCTCATTTCCACTGGGTGTTAGGAGGGGCAGGGGAGGAGTCCTTACAATATCTTGAGCAAAATAATTTTCTGAGACTGGCATGGGAGAATGAGTGATTTTTATTTGTGTGGAATTACATCCCTGGGTTTCCAAAGTCCCATGCCAGTCATAGAAGTGTAGCTGAGGATTCCGTAGAGCTAGAAGCAAAGCCAGTGTCCAGAGTTTCCCTTCCATGTTGCAGCCAGGGTCAGGCCAGCATCAGGCTAGTTGCAGTCCATTAGTCCATTGCATGAGGAGTCCACATGGCGGTGACACACCACTAGGGAGAATGCCAAGTGGCAAGAGTGAGATGGCCCTGGAAGCCAGGAGTCAAGAGTAGTAGGCCAAGAGAGTGAACTCCTTTGTTTAGATATTCCAAATTTTGAGCCCTTGCTGGGGTCATGACAATTCTGGCCAATTACCTGTTCCCACATGTGACTGATACAGAAGTACCTTCCCAACACCAGCCCATCTTTACTGGGCATGCCTCTATCTTCCTCCCTGTCCAGTCCCTTTTCCCAGGGATCTGCGGGGAATAGACAAGTGGCTCTCTGGAGAGTGTAAAACTTTAGCTTCCTGGTGAAGCTGCCCAAATGACATGCCTATAATATTTGTCCTTCCTTTGCTCCTTTCCTGGTATTAATAACTAATTAGTTATGCCAGTGTCAGAATTAGAGTGAATATTTAAGTAAACAGTCTCTTAGTTTAGCAGTGGGCTAGACTGTACTCAGGAAAGAAAATGAATGCACTTTTTTTTTTTCCTATTTGTGGCACTTAAGAATATGTAGTATAATATACTTTACAATTTTTCAAGAGCCATGTAAAAAGAAATATCCTTAAATTGTTTTTGGGGAAAAAAAAAACTATTTCTGTTTTGTACTTCATTTATCAGATAAAATGTAGTAATCTGTAAATGTTAAACTACAAATGTGTATAACCTACTAATCAAAATAATAGTGTAAGTGTAATAAACATTATATTCAACTTGATGAAGTAGATCAGTTTTATATCCTTTTGTCTTTTAGAGTGAAAATATTTGAATAATCACTTATTTCATTCCAGAAATAGTTTAAGGATATTTTGTTTATATGTAGACTGTGGACAGTATATTCAGGAAGTTGTGGGGAGTAACTTTGCCAATGAGACTCATGTGAATACAAACAATAATATAAATATAATATATGCTGATTAAACAATAATTTATCTGGTCTTGGTCCCTGATTCCTGAGACAGTTTGCAAATCCTTGGAATTTTCAGAAGCTATGGAAGTATCTTTAATATTCCTAACACCATAAACTCCGGAGGCCATGCCTAAATTTATCTTAATGAAGTGACTCAAAGTGGTCCTTAGATAGTGTAAAGATGGGGGCTGGCAAAGCCAGAAAGATTAACATATGATCAGAGGTGTGGGGCTTCCAGCCATTTGATATCAGTATGAACTCCAGGCAGGAGAGGGGGCTTAGAGACTCTGTTTAAGCAGATGGTCAATGATTTAATCAAGTATGTTTAGCTAAAAAAAAAAAACCAAAAAAACAAAAACAAAAAAACCTCACCAAAAGCTCTGAGACATGTAAATTTAGTTAAGAGTCCTGGTTGGTGATACATATTGATGTGTTGGGAAGATGACGGGTCCTGAGAACATGGATGCTTTGCATTTGGATCCTGACAAACCTCATTCTATGCAACTCTTCTTTGAACTGGGCCTGATTCCTATCCTTTAAAGAAAAACTGTGTGGACAGCACTCTCTTAAGTTCTGGGAGTAGTTCTAGTGAATTTTTGAAATTGAGATGGTAGCGTGAACCCCCAAATGTAGAGAGTGATCAGAGCATGAGAGGCCTTGCTATGAACCCCTGGTATGAATATGTGGCCGGTGTCTGAAGTGAAGAAAGTTGTGGAAGACATTGCCCTGAGCCTGTGAAGTATACTAATGGGACAGTTAACAACAATACCTCAGCACAGTGTCCTATTGTTGCCAAGGAGGAAACTGTCGGCCATGTATTGGAGGTCCATATACAGCCAGCATCACTATATGATGGGGCAGAGCAGGAAACACAAACCCTGTTGACAGTGGGAACATCAGAACCCAACTGCAAATAGCATAGGAGGTGGCCTGCTAGACTGCTATATATACATGACATCATTATTTTGCAACCTGTAGCAAGCCCCAAACCGCACTTGTCACTTTGAAAATATATTTAGCTGTACCAAGCTTCAATCTAGATGAGTTTATATCACTACCAGAGTTTGTGAAAATTACCTTAGCATCAAGAGTCTTTAACAGATTGTAGGAATTTTAGGCCAGTACTCAATCCAAGATGAAAGAAATGAGAAGTATTCCACACATAAAGGGTACATGTAAGAATGCTTAGATTATAAGAAGTATTCCCATTTCTTTCTAGACCTAAACTTGGAAATTATGTAGGAGAAAGAGGCTTTATAATTATTCAGACATCTTGAACACATTTCACTCCTTTTGATATCTACAGAATCTATTAAGTCCTATTATTCCCAATAATAAATCAGATTGTTTTTACTAAAATAAAAACACCAACATAATGCTCTCTAGGTCCATTCATGTTGTTGCAAAGGGTAAGATTTTCATCTATTTTTTTTTTATTTTTTACAGTCGAATAATATTCCATTCTGCAAATGTACCACAACTTTTTTATCCACTCATCAACTGATGGGCTGCTTCCAAATCTTGGCTATTATAAATAAGGCTATATTGAACATAGGGGTGAATATATTCTTTTGAATTAGGTTTCTTCTGATAAAATCCCAGAAGTGGAATCACTGGGTCATAAGGCAGTTCTATTTTTAATTTTTAAGGTAACTCTGTACTGTTTTTCACAGTGGTTGCACCAATCTGCATTCCCGCCAAAAGTACAACTAGAGTTCCCTTTTCTCCACATCCTCACCAGCATTTGTTTGGTTATTTATTGATGATAGCCATTCTAACAAGCGTGAGGTGATATTCATTGTGGTTTTAATTTACATTTTTCTGGTGATTAGAGATGGTGAGCATTTTTTCATATGTCTGTTGGCCATCTGTATGTCCTTTTTGGTAAGGTGTCTATTCAGATCCTTTGCCTATTTTTTTAAATTGAATTGTTTTTTTGGTGTTAAGTTTTAGAAGTTATTTATAAATTTTGAATAATAACCCCTTATCATATGTATTATTGGTGAATATATTCTCCCACTCAATGGCTTGTCTTTGCTATATAAAACTTTTTGGTTTAAAGTAGTCCCATTTGTTTATTTTTTTCTTTTGTTTCTCTTGCCAGAGGAGAAAAAAAAAATATTGCTAGGAGAATGTCTAAGGCCTTATGGATTTCTAAAGGCAGGAATCTTAGAGGAGACCTTAGGGGTGGATCTCAATAGAGGGTTTATCAGCTTTACAGGTATGTGCTTTCAATGTCATGGTCTCTACACATTGGTTGGCACCAGGACAGGTGATCATTCGGCTAATTGGGCCTGGTTGCAAAGAATAATGCAGAAAGGATATTCGAGTAGAATCTGCAGACATTTCATAATTATTTCTGGCATTATATTTCTCATCATTAATAACCTGATAGCCATTTATATAGATACTGGGAGACACAGGAAATTGCCACAATCCAATGAGAATTATCGGGGTGTTTCATTAACAAGGATCAAATTGATGCCTCACAAAAGGACAAACTAACAGATACCACCTCAGGATGATTTTAAATTAAACCTGGATATACCTTTGGGCCTTTAAGCCTTTTTTAAATCTCATGAGCATTTTTAAATAGAAATAAACTTTGGCTTCACACACACACACATAAATCATTGCAGCTAATTCTGATATCACATGTTGTAGCCCAGCCTGACCCTGTTGCTTTTCAGCCTAGAGCTGAAACACAACTGAAGCCTAGATGTTATTTCTAGGCCTTAATGGTTAAGGGAGTTTTCATGCAAAGGTTTACTAGGCTATTCTCTGGTCCCTTGTTCTTCCTTTAAGGAAGATTACCACATGACTAGATATGAAAGGTTAGTGGGTCTAAACTGCATGACCAGCAATATGATAGGGGAAGAAAGGCGTCTAACTGCTTACTACATCACCACCAAAGGGTCTGGCATAAGGAGATGGCTAAATTGGGTTTGTGTTTTGAGACAATTACTCTAAATTCAGTGTGGAGCATGGCAGTGGGGGATGACTATTTGAAGCAAGATGCAGTTGCCATATGTTCTGGTTTGTCTAGGATAATCCCAGCACAGGCCTTTTGTCCCTGAGTAATTACTCCTAGTGAACCCGGAGCGAAGCTCAGACTTCAACATTTTCTTGTGTGCCAGGCAACCACCAATTTCCAGTTGTCAGTCTCTGTATATCTATGCCAGAGAGCTTTTTTTTTTCTTTCTTTCTTTCTTCCTGAAAACACTTTACCTCACAAACATGGGGAACCAGAAGTGCTAAGAATTAGTACCCCTTGATAAATGCCCTCAAACAATGACTGATAGAAATTAAATAACCAATACTTAAGCAATTATATAATTCCAAAAGACATATTTTACATTGTGCCCAGAATGATTAAGCTTCAGTCACCAAAGGAAACTAGCTTGCTGACATCTCTTTGTGTCAGTTTTCCATTCCTTTATTTATGCTTCCTGAAGCCCCCATTGAATAACTATCTCAGGGTGTCCATTATAAGGAAGGCAAATTCAAGCAATTGAAGTAAAAAAGTGGTCTTAGAAAGGGATTCCTAAATTAAGTTTCAAGAACTGAATCGCTAGACAGGTAGATGGAAATAAGAGCTTTATAGTAAGTGGAGTGGTGGTATGGACTGAGTATTCATGTCTCTTATGATTCCTATGCTGAAATTTCATCTCCATTGTGATGGTATTTGGAGGTGGAGCCTCTGGGAAGTAATTAAGTCATGAAGACGATGCCCTCATGAATGAAATTAGTGACTATATAAGAAGAGACATGATAAAGATTCTCTGTTTAGACCATGTGAGTATGCTAGTATAACAAGAAGGTGGCTGTCTACAAGCCAGGAAGTGGGACTCACCAGATATAGATTTTGCTGGCACATTTTGATTTTGAACTTACTACCCTTCAGAATTGTGAGAAATTAATGTTAGTCATCTAAGTCACTCGGTCTATAGTATTTTTTTTTATTACAGCTGCTGAAACTCAGACACATGGTAATTATGTCCAGCCTGCTGTAGCATCAAGTAGCTAATATGGCACGCAAAATAATATCTACACTGTAGGAAAAGCCAAGGAAAAGTCACGATAATTTTGACCCCACAAGCCCTGGATATGATAAGTCAGAAGCCAAAATAGAAATATTAGTGCCACTTTCAAAACTTAAAGCATGGTGGTCATACTCTATCTCACTCATCTGTCTCTTTCAAAAACTCACTAAATCATTGCCTTCAATAGGACTACTATAGACTTCAGTGGCAGCTGCAATGGTCAACTGCTATTCTGTGTCTTTAAAGTACAATGACAGATTTATAATATATGCAATATAGACAATGACAATTATGACAGAAATTAGTGAGAACAACTCCCACCACCACCACCACCACCACCACCACCACCACCACCACCACCACCACCACGACACACACACACACACACACACACACACACACACACACACAGATCATTCATTAACCTCAAAGCAAGCACCTAAGCTATTGATTGGGCAAATGTGGCCTTTCTCATTTACATTATGAAGGAAAATCTGTATCCCATTGTCATGTTCATTTCCCACATGAACATGACAATGGGATGCATTCATTAGACAAACAGTAAGGTATTCATGGCCTTGCCCTTGGGCTGTGTAATACTTGTGTCCTTTGTCAAAAGGACTTTGATTATTGGAACATTCTGTGGTATGCTAAACGGTCTGATTATATGTATAATATTCTGTTAACAAATGGGTACTTTACTCTAGATGCCCTGGTGAGGAATATATTCATCAAAGGATGGAAGATAAAACCTTAAAAGCTTCAGGTACCTGACAAATCAGTGAAAATTTTAGGGATTTATTAGGATGGAGTAGTATTCTGAGATACTCCTCCAAGGTAAAGTAAACATATTCTACCTTACACCTTCCCACTAAGGAAAACACACACACACACACACACACACACACACACACACACACACACACAAATGTTTTGTAGTTCCCTTCATGTTATGGAGGCAGTGCATCAATTGAGAATCATGTTCCAGCTAATCTATCAGTCGATTCAGAAAATTGCCAATTTTGATTAGAAGCCAGAGAAGCAAAGGCCACTGCAGCAGCAGAAATTAAAGAGTTCTACTTTTGTTGATATGACCCAAGTGGTCTCATGTTGCTAGAGGCATTTGTGGTGGATAAGGTTACCACGTGAACTATTTGGGAAGCCCAGCAGAAACATTGCAGTGAATATTATAGAATTTTAGATGGATAGCCTGTGGTCTTCATCAGAGAACTTTTCAGAATTTGAAAAGCTGCCTGTAGCATGCTCCTAGGTCCTGTTATTTAACCACAGGAATGAAATTCCTTTGCATTAAGAGTGTCCCATAATTGTCGGGGTATTGTCAGACCCATGAATTAATCATATGATGGAGATAATGTACTCAAGAGAGGTTCCAAGAAAAACTATTAGGCACATATAATTGCATAAGCATGTGGTTCAGCTCACAATAGGTAGACTCATTGTGTTGATGATAGCTAAAAATGTTACATTTTCTCACACTTAGAAGTGGCCTTGGAAGAAAGCTAGGTGAAATCTTCACAATGGGTTGTGTTGAGTGCCCATAAACTTGCGGTGGAAAGAGAAACAGTCTCATATAAGAACACGAGTGTTTTCCTGAGCAAAGAGAAATTATTAACTGGTTGCTTGAGGTCCTAGAAAGAACAAAATCAAATAATTGCAAGCAAAGATATCTAAAGATTTATCTGTGGGAGTGGCTATGACATGTGATGTTATTTGTTTTTCATGTTAGGGCCCACTAATGAATATTACACATGTAGGCAGAATAATTCTCCTGGCAAAGATCAGCTAGATTTTACTCTTGGTCACACTAATGTTTACTTAGTATAGGGGTGTCGAACTCAATCAGAGAAGGGGCCAAAATCTAAAATCCAGCCTAAATCGCGGGCCAAATGGTTTACTGAAGAGTCATAAACTGACAATGTCATAAACTGACAGCGGAGTGCAGTGATGACAGGCGGTACGGGCCACATTGCAAGGCCTGGCGGGCTGGATTTGGCCCACGGGCCTTGTGTTTGACACATGTGACTTAGTAGATGGCTCATGGGTGCAGGAATGAAGGCTATGCATGAGGTTAACATAATTGGCTCATTCTCATCAAGGTCAACCTAGTTAATGTTTGACTTCTCAGTATCAAATATCAATACTAAATTCTAGATATGGTACTACCCCTGAAGAAAACTACCCAACCAGATAGAGCAGTCGGTTTAATGGAATCATTCCATCCAGGAAGGGATCAATGATTCATCTTTATAGAGTTTCAGTCAAGCCCACTTTCCTTGGGATTGTAGAGTATTTTATCATGAGGGAGTCTCAGATAACAATGGGAAGACATACACTTTATGGGAAAAGAGATGTGACCATGGGCACATTATGATATAACCAATGATCATACTATATACTCCATAAACTAGGAGTGGATTTTCTGATAAGTTGTTGGAATTTGTTTTTAAAAGCACAGTTGAAGGATATTCTTAAAAATGACACCCTACAGAGTTGGTGTGCCATTGGGCAGTATACTTTGAACAAATGGGCATCATATTATGCTAATATATATTTGTTTATTTTGAGGGGACAATAACCAAGAAATGAAAGAAGGAATGACATTTCTCAACATTACTCTCAGTGATTCACTTAAGAATGTACTTTCTGCCTCAACGAATGTAGGCAGTGTTAAAATGGAGGTCCTTGTTCCCAAAGCAGACACATTTTTACTTTCACACACGTAAGAGTTCCACTAAATATTAAGTTTTCACTTCTATTTGGCCATGTTGGATTTATCATCCCATACATTAGCAGGCAAATAAAGGAGTAACTATGTTGACAAGAATAATTTGCTATGATTATCTTTAGGCTTTGAGATTGCAACTATATTATAACAAGGTAGGGTATATCTGGAACTCAGGTGAATAACTGTGGCATCGCTTGGTGCTTCCTAAGCAATGTATTGTAATAACTGTAAATGGGCAATTTCAGTAAACTTGATCTGACAAAAATGTTATGAGGTTCAGAATTTCAGATGGCACAACAAATATTGGTTTTGTTCCTGAGGCCAGTTGGAAAGACTTGTCCCATTAGTTTAACTTGTCCCACTATTCTTCTTTTCATTTCATTTTGAAAAATACTATATATAAACAATGAAAAGATGGAGTGAGGAGCAAATTAATCTGAGCAGTAAAAAGGGTGACTGCAATAGTCACCAAGGGGTTCCTACATGCATTTTTGTGGTTTCCTATCTTATGTTTAAGTCCTTTATCCATTTTGAGTTTATTTTTGTGTATGGTGTAAGTTGATGACCTAGTTTCATTTTTTTCCCATGTACCTGTACAATTTTCCCAACACCACTTATTGAAGAGACTGTGTTGACTCTATTGTATGTCCTTGCCTCCTTTGTCAAATATTAATTGAACATAATGGTTTAGATTGATTTCTGGGTTCTCTATTCTATTCCATTGATCTATATGTCTGTTCTTATGCCAGTACCAGACAGTTTGGAGAACAGTGGCTTTGTAACACAGCTTGATATCTGGTATTGTTCTTCTTTCTCAGGATTGTTGTGGCTCTTCAGGGTCTTTTTTTATTCCAGATGAATTTTTGGAGAGTTTGTTCTAGGTCTGTGAAATATGTCCTTGGTATTTTAATGGAGAGTGCATGAAATCTATAGATTGCCTTGGTAATATGAATATTTTAATGATATTGATTCTATCAAATCCATGAACATAGTATGTTCTTCCATCTGTTTACATCTCCCTGTATCTCTTTTTTCAATGTCTTGTAGTTTTCTGAGTACAGGTCTTTTACCTCCTCAGTTAAGTTTATTCATAGGTATCTTAACTTTTTTTTGGTGTGTTGGTAAATGGGATTGTTTTTTTCATCTCTCTTTCTATAAGTTCACTATTGGTGTATAGAAATGCCATATATCTCTTTACATCAATTTTGTATCCAACTACATTGCTGAATTCATTTATTAAGTCTAATAATTTTTATGGAATCTTTATGGTTTTCTATGTACAGTATCATGTCATCTGTGAATGACAGTTTTACTTTTTCTTTTCCAATTTGGATACCTTTTATTTTTTTTTTCTTGTCTAATTGCAATGGCTAGCAGTTTCAGAACTATGTTGAACAAGAGTGGTGAAAATGTTTTCCCTGTCTCATTCCTGTTCTAGATGAAATGGTTTTAGCATTGAATATAATGTTAACTCTAGGTTTGTCATATAAGGATTTTATTATGTTGAGGTATGATCCCTCTATTCCCATTTTGCTGAGGGTTTTTATCAAGAAAGGGTGTTAGATTTTGTCAAGTGCTTTTTCTGTGCCATGTGATTTTTATCTCTCAATTTGTTTAAATGGTGTATTTTGTTTATTGATTTGAGGATATTGTACCATCCCCAGGATAAATCCTACTTGATCATGGTGTATGATATTTCTGATCTAATGCTGGATCCCATTTGATAGAATTTTGTTGAGGAATTTGGCATCTATGTTCATGAGGGATATTGGCCTGTAATTCTCTTTCATTGTGTTGTCTTTATCTGGTTTTGGTATTAGGGTAATGCTGGCTTCATAGAATGAGCTCAGAAGGGTTCCTTTCTTTTGAATTTTTTTTGAAAGAGTCTGAGGAGATAGGTTTTAGTTCTCCATTGAATGTTTGGTAAAACTCCCCTGTGAAGACATCTGGCCCCGGGCTTTTGTTTGCTGGGAACTTTTTGATGACTGCTTCAATTTCTTCCATCATTATTAGCCTATTGAGATTTTTAGATTCTTCCTAGTTGATTTTTGAAAGGTTGTATTTTTCTAGGAATATGTCCATTTCCTTCAGGTTTTCTAGTTTGTTGGGATAGAGTTGTTCATAGTATTTTTTTTTTTTAACAATTCTTTGTATTTTTGTAGGGTCTGTTGTTATTTCACCTTTCATTTCTGATTTTGTTTATTTGGGTCCTCTCTCTTTGCTTATTCTTGAGCCTGGCTTGAGGTTCATCAATCTTGTTTATCCTTTCAAAGAACCAGCTCTTGGTTTCATTGTTCTTTTGTATTGTTTTTTTTTGTTGTTGTTGTTTGTTTGTTTTGTTTCTAGTCTCTATGGCACTTATTTCTGCTCTGATCTTTATTATCTACTTCCTTCTGCTCATTCTGGGCTTTTCTTGTTGCTCTCTTTCTAATTATTTAAGTTGTAGAGTTAGATGATTTACCCTCATTATTTCTTGCCTTTTTTTTTTTTTTTGCTAGGCCTGTACTTCTATGCACTTTCCTCTCAGGACTGCTTTCATTGTGCCCCATAGATTTTGGATTGTTGTGTTTTCATTGTCATTTGTTTACATGATGTTTTTAATTTCTTCTTTGATTACTTTGGTAACCAAATCATTGTTTAATAGCATGCTAGTCAGCTTCCAAGTGTTTGAATTTTTTTGATTGTCTTTATTGTATGTATTTCTTATACCTTATTATTTTGGTTTAATCAAAATTATTTTCAATTTCTAATATCTGAATCTCAGTGCCTGAGAGTTTATTTTGTTGTTGTTGTTTAGAACTATGGAAGTAATTTGTCCTCTATTTGCCAGAAGTACCAAGAAATAAACATCCTCCCAGAAAAGTCCTTGACCAATGACTTTCAGCAATTGATATATAAATGCCCATTCAGGAGAAATAATTTTGAATATAATGTTCTGCACCATTTTACATCTCTTCCCTATGAAATTAAGATATTTTTATTATCTATGATAGTAAAGACTGTTGTACTATACATTCTAAATAAACTATTTGCCCTGATTATTTTATTTATTTCTGAAATTACTTCTTAGAGAACCAAATAAAGATCATGTGCTTTTTCATATGAATATTTGACAGAGCCAGTCATTCTATTAGGAAACCCCCCAAAAAGATAAGGATGATTGAGAAAAGTCCTCAATTTCATTTTACTCTAAGAGTTGTTAGTTACTTTCACATACTGAAGAATAATCACACACACACACACACACACACACACACACACACACATACACATACACACATGTATATGTATTCTAGAATATGTGCTTTATATCTGTATTCTTAGAGGTATAGAATATAGATATATAATAAGAATATAAGAATATATGTGTTCAGTCCTGACCAGTGTGGCTCAGTTGGTTGAAGCATTGTCTCATATAGCAGAAGCTTATGGATTCAGTTGCAGGTCAGGGGACATCCCTGGGTTGTGGTTTTGATCCCTGGTGGGTGTGGGTACAGGAGGTGGCCAAAGTTTCTCACACATCGATGTTTCTCTTTCTCCCTTCTCCTCTCTGTAAATAATGAATTTAAAATGCATAGTTGTTCAGAGAGAGAAAGAGTCTGGAACACAGAAAGACTTCTGGACTGGAGATACATATCTGTGAGTTATAGGTATAAGTATTTTAATTGAAGATTTGAGTGACATGCTCTAGAGGGAAAGGGAAGTATGCAGTGGCAAATGGAGAGGATTTAAAGTTGTCTTATAGAAACTTTGATATTCAAATAATTCTGGAAAGGAGGATGGAGCTACATACTAAGCATAAAAATAATATTTAGAATGTTGGAAAAAACAAGAGTGCTAAAGGGAAACAAATATTTTAAGGTATGTTAAACATTTTCAAATGCTGATGAGATATCTAGTAAGACAATATGTAACTGGAAAATAACAATTTTAGAAATATTGAGATTCTAAACAACTGAACGAACAGTTTTAGGGGAGGGAAGGAAGTGGAATGCAAATTTGAAGTTTGGTAAGTGATTGATAGTTTCACCAAAGGAGGTTATGGATATTGACAACCCCACCTAGAGGTTGGTCTGTAAATGAGAAAGAGAGCTAGGGAAGATGATTTTGAAGAGGAAGGAGAAAATGGGTGACATTTTTTTTCTTCCAAATTTATAACCAAGACATATTCCTCTGCCAACCTATTTTTCTTTAATATTTATTACTAATATCTACTATTATTACTGCCATCTTTCTAGGTTTCTTGGGATGATTATACCATTTTTAATTTACTTTTATATATTTTACTCCCATATGGAATGAGTTTTCAACTCCTGGTCCTTTTGGATGTTATCCTTAATATGGGCCTCTAGCCAGAGGTTCCTCCCCTCCTTTCACACAGCCTCTGGGAAGATGCTTGTCTTGGGGCCCATGAAGCCCTGCAGCTCAGGTACTCAGGTGCTTGGATTTTCATGTCTGGCTTCCTTGCCTGGCTGCACATCAGCTGCCATAGGAGCCTTGCCTTAGGAGTCACCCCTTTGGACCATACTACTTACGAGTGTGTGTGTGGGGGCAGGGGAGGGGGGACACCACCTCTGCAGCATTGACTTGATGTCTATAGCATGCCTGTCAGACACAAACCCCCCTCTGCTGCAGTGCCAGGCTGGTCCTGTGTGGACTGCTGGCAGGGGGCTTCCAGTCTATGACTTGGGGCTGCAGGTGGAGGACCCTGGCACCCACAGGGCTCTGTCAGCATCAGGAACTGGGAAGATCCATTTTTCTGGGTCCTCCCCTGACACAGGGATGCTGAGCTTGGGGCCCCTCAGGCTTCTTTCTTCCCACCGCAGGGCAGGCTGGGGCTTGGACTCTGGATGCGCAAACTGTGGGCTCACAGCCCACAGGCTCCTTCTCTCCCTTAGCACAGCCATGGCTCAGAAGCTGAGCTCGTGCCTCTGCGCTGCTGGTGATGCAAGCTCAGTGTACTGCTCCCAGTCCTCTGTCCAGAGACCCCTCCCCTCCCTCCAAGGCCAAGGAGCAGATACTGGGCTCCCATTGCCTGGGCGATGCTGGCCAGCGTCTGCAATGGGTGCTGCCATCTTTGTCATGGAGTGATGGCTAATTAACATATTACTCTTTTATTATATAGGATTTACCTTTCTTCCTTTTACTGTCTCTTAACTTCCCCTAAATAGGTTTCTTCCTCATCACTGCTGCCAGAGTATAAACACTGAACTACAGACATGATGATAAGTCCAATAAAAGTCTTCATAAATTACTCAAATTATTTAAAGGGTATTTAATAACTTCAACCTAATTCATTTTTTCTCATGTTATCCTCTCTCACAAATGGTATTCAATTAGGCACTTCTATACCTTTATTTATATTGTAATCCTCATATAATGCCTTCCTTCAATTACCCATATATAGAGATCCAAGCTTTGTAGATTGTGAAGCTTTTATAAATTAGGCCTGGCTGGTTTTTTTTGTTTTGTTTTGTTTTTAATAAATACTAAAAATTGAAAAAAATAGTTATGAATGTAGATATTGCTTTAGCATAAAAAATAGCAACAAAAATTTTAAAGCTGACACACTATAAACATCACGAGTTTAAGAATGATAACTGTATTATTTGTTAATTAATTGCCTGACATGCAATATTTTTTATAAGTACCTTTCTTAGAAATGTATTCATTGGTCAACTCTTCATATGATAATAATTTTGTAATACCAGTTTCTTTGTAGAGAGTACAATGTTAATTAGATATTTTCTTTAGCACAATAACTAAAATTTTTATTATTAAAAGTTGAGTTGCAGTTTAATATGCAGTATCACAAGTTGATTTATTTTTATTTACAGTACTCCTGAAAGTTTGATTATTCAGAGGGCTTCTGAAAATTTTTACTTTATATAAATATTATAAAAGCAAAGGAAGAAAACACGGTTTGTCTTTTCTATTATTGTATATTCCATATTATTAATTACTTTTCTACCTATATATAAAACCCTAATATGCAAATAGACAAAACGACAAAACAACTGACCAACCAGTTGATATGATGTGTGTTGACCACCAGGGTGCATGTGTGGAACATGGCGGGCATTGGCTGTGATGAGATGGTAGAGCAAGTGAGCGGCGGCACCAGTCACTGTTATTTGGTGAGCCTTTGGTGGTTACTGAAAATTCTTTGTTCCTATGTGCCATGGTCCCACCCAGAACTTACACCTGCTGCCAGTGCCAGCCTTGTTTGCACCCACTGCCAGTGCCAGAGCTGTAGCTCACACCCACTGCTGATGTCTGATGGCAGTCCCAATCGCTCAGTGCTGTCAGTGGGTGCAAGTGATGGCTGCCCCTGAGGGCTTTTCTGCTTTTCCCTGCTCCTGAGGGGTGATCACAGCAGCAGCCTCCACTCACACCCCCACTGGCACCCACTGATGGTGCAAAGTGATTGGGGCCAGCACCAGAAGCATGTGGAGTGGTGGCAGCAGAGCAGGTCTTCTGCCAAACAGGGGACTGGGGGCCATGATGGGAGGGGCCATCAGGGTTGCGGAGACCCACCTCTGTGCCCTCCGCAGCCTTGTGGCTCACAGTTACTATCAAGGTACACAAATTTGTGCATTGGGTCCCTAGTCAGAATATAATGCCCATTCTAACTATGCATTGAGGTAGATAATTATCTTTCATTTACAATTTTTCACAATTATTTGATGCTTAGATAAAATTTCTACAGACAGTCTTCTGTTTCCACATCCTATTGTTCCTACACTAACCATGTACTTGTAATGTCCACTATTTAGAAAGTGTACACATCAACATAACTAATGACCCTCCATTTTCATGTCCTAGCACTGGTTAAGTTTTCTGCACATTAAAGGGAGGAAGAAATCTTCCTGGAATATTTCTACATCAGTGAAGTTATTAATAAGTTTACACAGAAGTGTCTGTGCACCACACAGTTATTTCATTATACCCTAAATAAAAGTATTCCCAATTCAGCTTTCCCTTAACTAGATTCCAAAATGTTCATGTTCACTCCAGCACAACGTGAAACAAGAAGAACTGCGGCAAAGGGAAATCAGGGTGAGAAGAAAAAACAATTGTTTTCTCACAGCGGTTCAAAATTGCATTACAGAAGATCTTACTCTGTGAAAATACGGTCTTACAAAAACTCCTTCACCCAGGGCTTTGGAAGATTCAATGTAAGCAGGAGGACTGATGCTTAATTTCATTCATTTCATAGTAAACCTGGCTCTTAAATAATCCATATGATCTACACATGCATGACCTAGATTTTACACAGCCTGCAAATTATTGTTTCACTGCCACTCTCTCTTTGAAGACATAATTTCTCCCTGCCCTGACCTACTATGACAGTTTGTTTCTACTTCTTTTTCTGTAAGATATTTCTCTCCTTGCTCTGTCTTAGCTCATCTCTTCTCTTTATTTCTCTCTCTCTCTCTCTCTCTCTCTCTGAGAGAGAGAGAGAGAGAGAGAGAGAGAGAGAGAGAGAGAGAGAGAGAGACAGAGAGACAGAGAGAAACAGAGAGAGAGAGAGAAACAGAGAGAGAGAGAAAGATTGTGTTGCTATCTTTTAACAGGGTATTGACTAGGGTTAGGGATATATACACACACACACTATACTCTCTCTGAGAGTATGGCCTCTGTTTAACATATTTAATTGTCCACAATAGACTCAGCATTTAGTGTCACCTTGAATGGCTATCCAGTGAAATATTAAATAAATAAAAATATTAAATAGGAGCAGAATGATTTAAAAAAAAGTCAAAAGAAACAAATCAAATGAATAATTTAAAAAATAAGGAGCAAACAAAAGCATTGGTACTAGAAATAAAAATACCTCTTTGGCCTTAAGAGATACACACAGATTAACTAAAGCATGGGACTAATACAGTAAGTAATTCCTTAGTTTTCTATGGTTTTAAATCAAAAATCTTATTTTTAATATGTACTTAGAATAAGATATTTCTACCCTAAATCTAACAGCCAGTTAAGTGTACATCGCTTTGGTAATATATACCCTGAACTGTGTAAATACAATGGGAAACCAACTGTATCAGTCAAGATAGGCCAAGTAATGCTACCATAACAACTGGCACAGGAATCCCAGACACGTACAGTAACAAAGTTTTATTTTTCTAAATTTAACACTATAAGACCATCTTGGGATGGCTGTGGCTTTGTTTCATGTCATGTCACTCTGGGACCTGGGTTGATAGAACAGCCTCTTCTCAGTACACCACTGCTCATCATGACACAGGGGAAAGAGACATGCCAGCTCTTGCACTTCTGCCCTAAAGTGATATGTGTCTCTTCTACCTATATTTTACCAGTCAAAGCAAATCTCAAAGCTGCTACCAGGTTCACCAGGGCACCATTCTCTCACATGAAGAGGCACAGCAGGGACAGAAACTGGAACACTTGAAAAAGAGTATTATAACCTACTGTACTAATGAACTGCATTTTATCCATGTCAAATTCTTGTCATGACCCTTGATTCCTCTTTCAAAACTATGTGCTTATAGAAATCCAAGTACTTTTCAATTTTAAAACACCCATTAAGATTCCAATAGATTGACTTCCACAAAAGGTCAATAGTATTTGAGTGGCAATTTAAAGCTTTCAAAGTACTTTCAAATAAATAGATCATTTAGTCTTCCTAAGTACTCTATGAAAACTTGAGCTCTTGAACTTTGATCTTAAGTTCACCTATTATTTTCATTAACCCATAGTGTTCTAATGTCCAAGTTAAAAAGCAAACAAACAAAAAATCTACTGCATGCCTATGTATTTTATATCCTTTACATTTGTTATGATTTGAATTAGATCATATTAAACTTATTTGAAGAATTCATTAATTCATCTGAATTTCCTTTACATTTTCTGTTGTGTTCTTTCATTTTTACCCCATCTTGTGCCAACTTTTGCTCTTTGTAACCATCCATTGTTATTAGCCGACCCTACAGATGACTTTTACTGCTACTCTCTTAATTTTTTTAAGCAGGTCATTGCTACCTGATAATTATACTGCTTTCTTAAATAATTCTGGAACTCATTTCCCAACTTCATTCTATTTATATGCTCTGCATAGGAAATTTAAATAGGTACCATTATGAATGTTAAAGCTCAAAGAAACCCTTGAGTTCATGAAACTCTTTTAACAGAAGATAAAATAAGTTGAGAGAGAGAGAGAGAGAGAGAGAGAGAGAGAGAGAGAGAGAGAGAGAGAGAGATATGCTTGATATATGAAAGCTCATTAGGGAAGTCAATAGCACTACAACTCAGGTCTTTGAATTTCTGATACACTGCTCTCTCCAGTGTTGTGCAAATACTTTATTTCATGAACTAGCAAGTCATAATTAACCTTGAGCTGTAGAATTTTTGGATATTCCCCATTTGCAGCAGATTCACTCTTTGCCCTTCGCCTGCCCTGTTCTGTGTATGAAGGTTTTCCTATATATGGTTTTTTGGCTTCTAGTTAGAGTACAGCCACAGGGATGCACTGGTATTAGCTGAATCACTGGAAAGACTTTGTGTTCTGTTTGTGTTCCTCTGGCTGCCTACATACAGCAATGGTTGGTCCATGACTGCACTTTTCCAGTGTCTATGAGAGAGTTTCTCTGTCCCAGCTATAGCTACATGTTTAACTGGGATCTAGGGACTATTTATTATATTTATTGTTTTAGGACTAGGGGCAGTGATGGCTTCCTGCATTGCTAGCTAGATTTTTATAGTCTCTATGTCAACTTTTGCCCCTGGTAAACAAGTTCCTGTTATGAACAACCATCTTGGTTCCTTCGCTCCACCCACATCATGGTAAATAGTGTCTTTATTAAACTCTTTTCACTTTCACTTTTTAAAAAAAAATACATTTTATTGATTTTTTTACAGAGAGGAAAAGAGAAAGATAGAGAGTTAGAAACATCAATGAGAGAGCAACATTGATCAGCTGCCTCCTACACACTCCCTACTGGGGATGTGCCCGCAATCAAGGCATATGCCCTTGACCAGAATTGAACTTGGGACCTTTCAGTCCTCAGGCTGACACTCTATCCACTGAGCCAAACCAGTTTTGGCAGTTTTCCTCTTCTTGTGTGCCTTTTATTTGGAGTGTAATACTAATGCCATCTTACCCTTGGTCTACTGCTAAGTGATGGATTGTCTAAAGATACTTGGTGAAATGTATAACGATTTCTAATTGAAATCTATTTGTCTATGGTGTGGAGGAACCTTCAGAGGAAGAATATAGTGTGACTATTTTGGGGATAGCAATAGAAAGTGTTAATTGCTCAAGAGAAAAAAGAACACATTTTAGAGTGCAAGTGGAGAAGGTATAAAAATATTAACCTAGCCCTAGCCAGTTTGGCTTAATGGATAGAGTGTAGGCCTGTGGACTGAGTTGCAGGTTTGATTATGGTCAAGGGCAGATGCCTGGGTTGTGGGCTCAATCCCCTGTGGGGGTGTGCAGGAGGCAGCCGATCAATGATTCTCTCTCATCATTGATGTTTCTATTTCTCTCCTTCTCCCTTCCTCTCTGAAATAAATAAAAATATATTTTAAAATATTAACTAGATACCACTGTCCAAATTATAAAGGGATGGGGGGAGGTTCTGGGCATAATATGGAATTGATCTCTAAAATCTACATTTGTATTCAGTGTCTCTTATCCTATTTTCTGAGAACTATGAAAGATAGGGGCACACTATAATAAATATTTTCCTAAAATGCTGAAAGAGCTATTTCACTGAACTATAACACATATTGCTGTCCAATCAACATGGCCCGGGAACACACTAGCAGATCAGAATTGTTCTTTGATTTTATCCCCCACATGCTCTCAGTCACAGGCTGCCTTAGAGCTTTGTCATCAAGAGGTTCAAGAAATCAGTGCCGAGAGGACCCTGCTCTTTCTGGTGTGCGGCTAAGTAGCCAGCAGCGGGGAAATGCTGTACCTGCTGTGGCAGGAGACAGAGGCGCAGGTGGAGCAATCAGACTGGAGTCCAGGTGCAGTGGGGTCTGAGGCTCCCAGCAAGTAGCAACAGTATCCACTGGCCTGCTGACCAGCAAGAGCCGTAAACACAAAACTGTTATGCTCAGCACCTAGTAGAAAAAACTAAATCACATCTTGAAAGAGTAGGAGACACGTAGCAATAGTTGACTGGCATTAACTTGCTTGTGAGTTCAGCCTATGATAGGTTGTGGGCTTATATTCCTAACAAGGCAAACTATTTATTTATTTATTTATTTATTTAAAATATATTTTATTGATTTTTCACAGAGAGGAAGAGAGAGGGATAGAGAGTTAGAAACATCGATGAGAGAGAATCATTGATCAGCTGCCTCTTGCACACACACACACACCCCCCCCCCCCGCACTGGGGATGTGCCCACAGCCAAGGTACATGCCCTTGCCCAGAATTGAACCCGGGACCCAACGCTCTATCCACTGAGCCAAACCGGTCCCGGCAAGGCAAACTATTTAAAAAGACGAAATGCATTGGGCTCTTGGACACATGCTGTCGATATAAGTGCAGGGTCTCTCAGTTTTAGATGAGATGTATGAGAGCAGGGAGAGTCTGCCCCAGAATCCTAGTTGAATTGGGGCCATAGATTAGGTCTCCTGAATCCCAAACCAAGAAAAATTATTTTATTATTTAGTGTTTCGTATGAGATGTCTTGCTCTGTTATGGCTGAGCAGCAATGTGCTCATCCATTCTTAAGTGATGTAAAGCATTGAACCTATTCTGTACTCAAGAAAAAAAAAATTACTTCAATTAAAGAGCTGTTGTTTATACTGACCAGTTATTTTATTTATAGACTGTTTGCAACCTATTACCTTTTCTCTTCTCTCTTTTCTTCCTTTTTTTGCTCCTTCATTTGTTCTGTTTCCTCTCTCAATTCACAGTCATATTATGGTATAATTCATTTCAACTAAAGATATATGCAGTGCTTCAGAAATGAAAGATAACAGTCTGAGGTAATATCAAAGTCTGTGAAAAATAAACAAGAGCAGCAGAAAGACAGTAAAAACACTTTCTAGCCTTAACCGGTTTGACTCAATGGATAGAGTGCTGGCCTGTGGACTGTAGGGTCCCAAGTTCGATTCCGGTCAAGGACATGTACCTTGGTTGCAGGCACATCCCCAGTAGGAGGTGTGCAGGAGGTAGCTGATCCATGTTTCTCTCTCATTGATATTTCTAACTCTCTATTCCTGTCCCTTTCTCTCTGTGAAAAAAATCAATAAAATATATTTTAAAAAAAAACATTTTCTAGTTTTATGGAATCTCTAACTTATCTGAAATGTTTTGTTTTGTATACTTGTATTTCTATTAAGACTACATCTAAGTATAAAAGTACATTTCTAAAGATAAATATTTACAAATGTTATGGAGCAACGCAGAGCAACAGTGCTATGCAGTACAAATGTTATGGAGACTGAGGTGGGAGAGATTAAAAAACATGGAGAGAAAAGGAGAGAGAGAATAAAAGAGAGTTTCAATTATCTTTTGAATTCTGGAACAAAAGTATTAAAAAAAGAAATTTTGAAAAATTACAGAGAAACACGTTGGTGACTTGACAGATAACCAATGCTTTTTTCACCTGTTTGATATGTGTTATAAATTGATCTACATTTTTAAATAAAGAAGTTTTTTAAATTATTTTTGTTTCCAGCCCATTTTTCTCCCTTTGATTTTCAATTTATATGCAAGACATTTAGAAGTGTTGTCACATGTCTACTTACTTTATTTATTATTTGAGGTCCCTCCCCATTAAAATCTACTTTTTAAGAGGGCAGTGAAGATTACTTAAGCTAGAAGCTTCACATTTTATCACTGAACAAATCTATGTCCTGGTTTTTAATTCTATAAGATTATTTCTTACTATTAAAGACACAGAGTTATAAATATTTCATATTAAATGAGAAGACTATTTTATCTTTCTGGTATTAATTAGTTGGCTAAAAATACATTCGACTCAAAAAAAAAAAAAAAACACACAGAGGCACAACAGGTTTTTATGAGATTTCTATATATGTCTGTGGATGGATTTTATAAAAATACTTTTATAAAATTATTTTTAAATTTTCAACAAAAAATTTGACCAAAATTAATTTTTAAAATAAAAATAAATGAAGAAAAGACCAAAAAAAATCATGGGAACCCATAATTAACATTATATTGGAAATACACACACACACACACACACACACACACGTTTAATTTTTAATAGAATGATTAAATATTTTCATGGAAAGACAAGCAGAAAGATATAAAATGAAAGTGGAAAAGAGAGACTCCTGCTTTGTTTGGGTTACTGCAATAGGTGAATCTGTGGGGACAGTCAGTGGGCATGATCACGTTTTCTGGAGCAAATGGCAGGGAGAACAGAAGGCGCTGCTAAGGTAAATGAAGCGTTGTAGAGCAGGCGCGGATTTGCAGGCAGGTGATGGCACAGCCTCAATTCCATTGTGACAGAACAGTGTTTTGTTCATCTATTATAACCATTTCCTGTTAAAGGAGATTTAGATTCTCACATGAGCATTCTTGGCAAAGTGATACCAAGGGTATTATAATAATCCGATCTGGAAGCGTTTAAGGCAAGGACCGAATGCTCACCGACTCAGGATAAGCACAGTCAGAACTTGGCGGCAACCAAGACCCCAAAACAGGCAGAATCAAATGAATTGCCTGTTTCAAAAAGATTAACTCTCTTCCTAGTTGATGCACTGCACTTTTGACTAAATAGACTATTTATAAATTATCATTTATTTTGATACTTTAATATTAACTTATGAGAAGCTAGTAAACGTTATAATTCAACTTAAAGATAAATATCTCATGACCTTACTCATTTATGGAATATAATGAACAACATAAATAGACTGTCCAACCTATGAGGGAAGGTGTGAGGGTGAGGGGGTAAAAGGTCAACCAAAGGACTTGTATGCATGCATATGAGCATAACCAATGGACACAGACACGGGGAGGAGGGAGGAGAAGTAGGGGAGGGCAGGTGCTGGGGGTGGAGGTGGCTGGGGAGAGGTCCATGGGAGAAAAAGAAAACTTATGTAATACTTTAAACAATAAAGAATTTAAATGAAAAAAAAAATGGAAAGACAAAAGAAAAAGCTGCAAATGCGTGCTGGGATATTAGATTAAGAATGTGGAACAATTTAGGTTTAAAAATAAATACTATATTCTGGTATATGAGATTATAATTTGACATCTGTGAACTCCAGTGTGTGCTCATCACCCAAAGTCTAGCTATTAACCAATATTATCTCAATCAATTTAATTAAAAAACTGGCAAACAACATACACAAACAATATAAATTTCATTAAAAATAAAAGTTAGACATCACTGCTTGCAATAAAATAAATTGAAATGTAAAAAATCGATATATGTTAAAGGAAGATTATATTCCTCCATTCCAAGGAAGTCTAAGAATGTGTACCTATTAAGTGAGCCACTATCACTTGATTGCCAATAACATAATTTAAATGAATTGTTTTTTTCTCTTTTGCATATTACAGGGCATTAGGAGTCAGCATTACCACCCTCTTCAGAAACCTAGTAGATATACCTATGTGACTCCTGCCTCCTCTTTGCCAGCTGCAACTTGGAAAATACAAAATGCATTTTAAATGTAATCTTCTGGATAATAGGGAACATGAATTTCTTTCCGTGTTTTTCCCATTAAGACCTCAAAAATTGGAACAGATAAAACGTATAATGAACATTTTACTGTAGAGTATTTCTACTTCTTCTATTATCAGTTTAATAACCCCAAGAACATATTCCTTTGCCTGAATTGTCCCTGGCTTGGGCAAGCATGTTGCACTAATGTTTTGCTGCTATCATTTTAAAACCACAGTCTCTATTACCCTCAGGGGCCACTAAACCACTACTCCACCTGCTTTTAGTTCTCTTATACACAGAATATTTGATTTTTTTAAACAGCCCCATTCCTTATTCCATAATCTATCTACCTATTCATTCACCTCACTTGTCTTCTTCCACATTATCTGAATTAATCGATTCACATAGGCTTATGAATATATGTTTGTAAATGAAACTACATGTCTGATTGACCAATATACCTGATTCTAAAAATACATCCATATGTTAGTTTTTATAAGTTTCTCTTGCCAATTTCATGTTTATCTGTGCATTGCTCTATATGGTTATCAAAAGATAGGACTTGTACTTGTGTGTGTGTGTGTGTGTGTGTGTGTGAGAGAGAGAGAGAGAGAGAGAGAGAGAGAGAGAGAGAGAGAGAGAAAGGTTATGCGGTTATGTCTGGGTAAGAGAATGAAAGAAAAAAGACATCAAAATATAGGTAAAAGTGAAATTGTTGGATGGTGATCATGTTTATGATTTTATGATTTTAGGAAACATGAATGTATGATAGAGGAACAAAATAGGGCATGAAAATAGATTTGGTCAGCTGTGTGCAGCTGCTGACATAACCACATAACCTTAATGCAGTCTTTACTCATAGATCTAATAAGTGCTTAATTGTAATCTTAATTATAAATAATTATCATTAAACTAATATTTGTATTTTGATATCCATGTAGTGACTGTTTGCTTCTCAACTTTTTTTTTGCAAAAATTAATAAAATAACAATGATAAAACTTCTATGATAAAAACTTTGACCTGTCCTGCTATCAAGGGCATGTTAATGTATGATCAACAATATCAGAATAAGATTAATTTATTTGATTTTTTTTCTCTATGATTTTAACCCAGCAATTATAAATCTTCATTTTCCTTAGAAATCTAATTCTTGGATTGTATCTTCCCATTTATCATGCATTCATATCAAATGCTGAAGCCAGTAATCCTTGGGGCAATTGCTATGGACATATCTTGTTAAAATGCCAAGAAAATACATCAAATAAATAAATCAATGCCACAAGAATGATACTTAGAACCTGGATTATGGCAACAATATCCTAGAGTGCCATCTTTCAGCTGCCCATTATATCACAGGGGGTCTCCAATCAGTGGGCAACGCTCCACACCATATGTGTACCACCACATCAGAGGCCCAGAGACAAAATGCAGATTAGTTTTTGTGAAACAGTAACCAAAGCATGAATCCTACAGCTCTGGTCTTTCCAAATTTATATGCGCTTTGAAACAATTTGTCTTTAAGCCATTTAAACTAAAGCAGTGGGAATAAGGTCAGGTAAACATAACCTCTTGACTACACACTATTAAATCCTACTGTGTTAAGGAGTTATATAAGTATTTATAAATATATTCACATTCATTCAAATTTGAAAAGAGAAGTATGTGTCCTACCCTTTCAGACAAGGCCTGTGAAAGAATAAAAATAAATTGTGTTAATTGGGATACCTTTTCACCATGTGTCTGCAAGAGCATGTCTATGCCCTAAAATCCTCTAGCTCCTCATCCTCAAAAGGCATTTGTTAGAGTTCTTCTCTTTTGCCTATATGCATAGACGAGAGAAGAGATATTTAGGTAGGAGTATATTGTAACAGCTTTTAAATCATATCAATATTTTATTAACTAACACTATTTCTCCCTAAAGTAAGGCTCTGTCCAGATATAGGAGAAGAATCACAGTTTATATATAGTTTGCTTATGTCCCCAAGGAAAATTTGATACTATTGTGATATTTGTATAGACAAGGACAAGGAGACACTGTGCTATATTAAAAGTAAACTGAATGTTTCAGCACAGGCTCTCACTGGAGCTCATTATTTTCATCCTGGTGACGTGACTTCATATGAGGACTAGATTTTCACATCTCTCCTATCAGGGAAGCATCATCTTATAAAAATATGAATATTTTTTATGCACTCATAATTGTCATTAAATAAATTCCATTGGTTCTGATAGCCTCTTTATTTATTTCATTTCACTGTTCCTGTTATTTGGTTGGTCATGTAGAGAAGAATTTTCTGACTTTGGCAGTGTTCTCTGTGCCAGCAATTGGGCTGTGGAGGCAGCCATCTGACTGAAATGTCCAGCTGATTTTAATACCATGGATTTGTTTTCTGCCTATGGGGATGAATCCCATCATTATGGAAGCTGCATTTAGATTGATAGTGTTACACAGGGAGGCAAGAAAACAAAAGTTTTAAACTAAAAACTTGAATTAAAGATGGTTCACTTGGTTTTGATGTTCAAACAGCCAATGAGTATGAAACATAAAGAAAGGGATATGTAGTTTGATCTCTTGACTTCAGTAATCATTCATTCTACTCTTGAATTGAGCAATGGGCATTAGTACAACTCTAAGCCAAGAACAATATTAGATGGTCATTACAAATATATGTACATTCTCTGCTTTCAAGGCACGTGAGATAATTCAGAAGGACATGTATGTACAGAGACAATTTCAGTGTGGGTTAGGAAGTGCATGAACAGATATGTGTGATGTCTATGGGAGCAGGAAAGAGGTGTTCCTTCTATTCTCAGTAGGAAGAAAGTGAATGATTAACTCTTACAGCAAAGATGGTAATTGAACTGTGTTGAAAAATCCCCAGTCTGATTCAATAGACTTATAATCAACCACTTCACAATTGTATTCCACTGTACATATATATATATAGTATATGCATATGGTTATATATATATATATATATATATATATATATATATATATATATATATCAGCAGAACTCAGATGAAGCTTAATATATTAAAATTTCTACTTGGCAGCAAATTGTCAGAATCTATACCCACCAAATGTGAACAACCATGAGAAATGATAATTTAATTCTAAAATATACCAAATTTGAGAATTGAGAACTTCCTAGCACAGTGTTCAGTGACATCATTTTGGGGTCTTGATATCATCCACAGTGAGATTTATTACACCATGAAAATCAGCAAATGCTACAACTCAGGTCAGTTTGTTTTCTTTTCCCAGAAAGCTGGATGTTGAACTTATAGCAACATACCACTGGGGGAATTGTTCCTTTTCATATACTCTGTAATCTCAATGGGAAAAAATAAAGATTTTTATCTGCAACTCTGGGAGCAAAGAACTAGAAAGAACAATAAAAAAGTTGTAAGTCAAATTGGAAAATCATGTCCAAATTATTATAAAAGATTAATAGAACCAATGGTGAGGCATCCAAAAGAAACGGAGAAAAGGGCCAATAAATTTTTGTGAATACTTCCTAGCGTGTGTTTGCATTGGCTGGGTAAATCCTTTTAAAGAGTTCCCTATTAAGTAAATAAAAATACTACTGTTACTCAAAATGGTAGGGTTTTGTTCACCCTCTGATGAGTGGGTATCTATAATAATAAAATAAAAACATAATATGCTAATTAGACTGTACAGCTGAACAACCTTGCAGACATTCTTTCGGAGACTTTCTGGATGAAGCTGGGTTGTGAGGGCCAAGCCCCTTGCATGAATTTCGTGCATTGGGCCTCTAGTGAAATAATAAGTAAGGAATATATTTATTCCATTTGTTGGAAGTAATTTCTGCACTTAAGACAGATTCTGTGAAACATTTTGTGTTATGTTTTTATCTCTCTGCAATATAACCTATTTATATGTCCACCCTGCCAGACTAACTTTTGGGGAGGGCAGGGAATGTGTCGTAGACAGCTATTTATACTCTGATCCTGAAGAGAAAACTGAAGCACAGACAGCACCTAACAAAAGTATTAAATTGACCTGAATTTAAAACTATTACAGTTACAGCAAGTCAGAATACTTTCCAGTTTATCTACTTTATTTTACATAAACTACATATATTGTTGAATGAAAGCACACCTACATTTCAGAAACACAAATATTTGTATAAAAGGATATACCAGTCTTGGGTAAACCTGACTGAGACTTTTATTAGGAAAATAACTTTGTCCTCTAGTGACTCTTGCATTGAGACCTTGCTGAATTTAAACTATAAGACCCAGTAAAACAAAGAAGTCACTCTGTGGTGTGCTTTATGCGTTCCTTTGAAATATCACAAATTTTAACATTAATAAAAACACTGGAATCTTCACAAGGTTGCTGAACAAAGAAATGCAGAACTCTATCACCAAAGTGATAAGACTTAGTGTATAATATATTTATATTGCTAAAAAATACATTTAGTGATGTAAAATACAATACTAGCAGGAAGGAAAAAAGAACAGTACATGCCATTTAGAGCAACTTTTTTTTTTCCAGGTTAGCCGGTAGGTCAAACTATTTACCATGAACACCTGACCTTGGCTCTGGGTGCCTTCCAGTTTGCTGATGGAATAGGAGACCGTGGGCTAATGGGCCACCAGATTCCATGTGTGGCTTATCTGCTATAAATGATCCTAGGGAAATTTTGGTCTTTCTAAAACCAAAGATGATTCTAAGATTTTTTTGGGTTTGATATAAGGTTTGTAAAGAGGCCAGCACAAATCAATTCTGCCTTTAGCCTTAGCAAATAAGAACTCTGGTAATCCATTCAGGATGCAGAAACTTGAGTCTCCATTGCAGGTAGAGATGTAAGCGTTTACAAAAGAGGGAAACAACACATCTATTCTTAACTTTCTTTCATTTTATGACACAAAACAGACTTGTTTTCAAAAATTAACTAGAATGAAATATGTAAGTGTAAATAAGACAGAGAAGGTGGCTGTGGGTGCCTAAGCCAAGTCTATTTTCCCAAACTTACACACACATTTTAAGCAGTACATGGCAGGACATATTCCATACTTAACACATTTTTCCTATAGGATTTCTTGGTATATAATAACAAAGTTTCTTATCATTAGAAAAACACACATAGATTCTAAAAACTTTTTAGATTAAAAACAAGATAACATTTGAGAAATAGAAAAATAAAATATTTTTGTCATTTTTTAATCACATAAAATTGTGCTAAATTGACTTTCCTAAAGGGTAGAAATAGTTCCACTTCTGATGTACATATTATACCCAAAGTCCATAAGGATCCCTAGTATATAAAAACTCAAATTAATGGTCAAACTCATTTTGAGAAACAGTAGCAATTTGGACAACATTTCAGATGGTAATCAGATTTTCTTCAATGTTCATAATCTTTTGTCTTTGGAGGAGTGCTGTATGTTATTTGTATATTAAAGCAAATAACATTACCTAAATAGGAAATAGATTTTAGCCTCAGCCAATCAGTTCTATGGGTTGGAGTGTCATCCTATCCACCAAAAAGGTCCAGGGTTAATGAATTAACTTATATTGATAAGAACTTTTTTTTTTTTAACCCAGGTAAAGAAATAGAAGAGAAGGAATTTTGTTTAAAATGGACTCACTCCTCACTCATGAACACAATAAATTGATGAACAAAATAGATCCAGAGACATAAAAGCATAGAATAGATTGCAGAATCTCAGAGGGAGTTCTGGAAGCTAAGTCCAGTCGATCATAATAAATTCAAGGAGAGGTTGAATGGACATATTCAGCAGGGCTGAAAATCTGCATATTATTACCTGCTGCTGGAACAGCCAAAGGCAATTCCCCTAACCTGGTAATATTTTACTATTTACCAAACCTTACCTTTGATATGTATATTTGCTGTGTTAAAAGAAAAATGTGCCGGGACCGGTTTGGCTCAGTGGATAGAGCTTCGGCCTGTGGACTGAAAGGTCCCGGGTTCGATTCTGGGCAAGGGCATGTACCTTGGTTGCGGGCACATCCCCAGTAGGGGGTGTGCAAGAGGCAGCTGATTGATGATTCTCTCTCATCAATGTTTCTAACTCTCTCTTCCTTTCTGTGAAAAATCAATAAAATATGTTAAAAAAAAAAAACAAAACATTTTTTTAAAAAAAAAAAAAAGGAAAAATGTGTGAATAAAAAGCCTTGGGTCCAGAGATTTGGAGAGTCTAGTCATTAGAACTAAGTTTCCATCTGGCTCCCCCAAAATGCCTTCCAAATTTATATTTCATGTCTAGTTTACTCATTTATGAGCAGCCCCTTTTCCAGATGCCTGAACCCTTGCAGTGAAAAGACTGTGGCAGAGAGGGCAGGGAATGGTGGGTGGATGGAAAATGATCAACCAAAGAACTCCTATTCATATATGCATAACCACGAACACCTCAGCCTGGCCCTGGGGGCCTTCCAATTTGGCACCCGGGACACAGACAATATGGTAGTGAAGGACTGGGACAGGGGCAGTGATGGGCTAGCAGGGGTCAATGGAGGAAAAAGGGGGACATACATAATACTGTCAACAATAAAGTTTTAATTAAAATAAATGGAAGTGGACTGAAAAATGTCACTTTAACACAAGTCTAAAATTTTCTTTTTTATGAGTATTTCATCAGGTAATGTGTTAAAATGGATCAGAAATTAGCTTCACGGACAAGTTCAAATTAAGGTGAGGTTTTTATCTTGAATTCAATGTCACTATTTTAATAATATAATTAAAGATATTATTTAAAGCAAGTTGTAAAACAACTAATTATTTATTCTGTCTATGTTTTCTATCAAATTATGCATTTCCATGCTATAATAAATATTACCGTTAGGGAAATGTAGGTGTAATGTCTCTAAAATGAATTAGAACAAAATCAATCTGAGTATCAAGTAAAGTAGGTGTACAGTTATAGTGGCTCATTGGAAAAACAGTTTAGACAGTATGTGTATCACATATATATTTTCTTGGTTTTAGCAAAATTAAAGTATGGAAAACTTAATTTACTTAAACTGTTACTAAATTGGCTTTTTCAGACTCACAGTTATTTTTTTAGAGTCCCTAGATTCATTCTTCTAGTTGTTCTATCTCCTTGCTCATCGTTCTCAAATGTTTATCCTTTTTTCCCTTTCTCTCTGCTATCATCACCAATTCTTTCATCAAAAATTCCAAAACATTGGGGGGTGAGGGCATGTATGGGAGTGGGGTGGGGGTGGGGGGCAATGGTAAGATATGTATACATATAATACCTTAATTTAAAAAAATCAAACCCAGACAAACCAGCTTTCCTATCTAACTTTTTACCACTGTAGACATGGTCATATTCACTAGGGAATAAACAAGGAAAGCACTGTCCATATGTGCTTGGCAGAAATAGTGAGAAACAGAGAATAAGATGCTGAGAGGGAGAAAGACTGAAAGTGAGAGGTATAGTGGAGGGAGGGAGCGAGAGAGTGAGAGATTTGTTTTTTAATAGGAATAAGGGCTGGGTAGCAAAAAAGTTCAAGGGAAGTGGAAGTAACTATACATATAGGTATGACATTTTATTAAAAGCATCAGAAAAATATGACAGAGGATGAGAAAATTACCTCAAGATACTGGTAAGAAGAAGCCCTTGAAAACTACTTCTCATTAAACACCATAAATTTATATAGAATATCCTGGAAATGCAGAGACCCATTAAAAAATACATTTACCTTGATACTGGAAAGTTGTACAAAAAATAAAGAAGATTCATTTTATTTTACAGCTTTGGTTAAGACATTAAGGCCCTGTATTGCTGAGAAATATTTAGGTCTCTGATGTCTGAGGAGTGGGCTCACATTGGATGAGGGCCTTGCATCAATAAAATGTATTCCATCTTCCGAAAAATACTTTGAGTGCTTAATGCTTCCTGTAATGTTAGGAAACACAGAGTCCCTGCCCCGCCACCCCAGGACTAGCATATAGATAGGTCACAATCACTTGGTCCACTGCGCACAAGGAGAACACAGAGCAGACTCTGCTCACAGCATCTAAGTGGAGGGAGCATTTCCCTCACAACTGGGAAACCATCTTGGTGGTGTTTTAATTGTCAATCTAAGTTCTGCGAGAGAATTTTTTCTGGGTATTTTCTTTAAATAATTCCACATAGGATATCATCTTTATCTCCAAGTGAATCTTCTGAAGTTTAAACACAGAGAAATGAAAGCCATCTAGACACATATATGGATCTAATTAGAGTGATCTGCTTGTTTGCCAATTTTATGATTGTACTCTTACTTTTTAAAGTCTGCATACAGGAAAATGTGGGTCACTTTAAAAAAAAAATAGGATTAAGTGACAGACAATTACTATGCAGATAACCTTGAAAGTTAAGTGTCTTGTTCTCACTGTATCTTAGTTTACTTTCTTTGAAAATAGGAATAATAGTGCCTATAAGAATGGATTGGTAAAAATAATTAGAAAGAAAATAAATGTAAAACAAAACAAAACAGCTTTATTCCACCATGTGCAGTGGGAAACTCAGTATACTTAAGTATTCCTACAGAAGTTTATTACCAACAATGGTGATGATAACAAATTCAAAAAGCATAGTACTCTGCTCAGGGTTGACTGATATCATGAGGCATTGTACTAAGAGAGCCCCTTTGGTGTTGTCCCTTTAAATAAAGACCTCAATGACTTGTGGTGGTGAACAAACAATATCCATATGGTGTATTATAGAATTGTACACCTGAAACCTACATTAGCTTATTAACTAATGTTGCCCCAACAAATTAAAAATAAAATAAAAAATAAGGCTTCACACTGTTCTCAAAACAGCCTGGTACTGGCACAAGAACAGACATATAGATCAATGGAATCAAATCGAGAACCCAGATATCAACCCAAATCACTATGCTCAATTAATATTTGTCAAAGGAGGCACAAATATACAATGGAGTCAAGACAGTCTCTTCAATAAATGGTGTTGGGAAAATTGGTCAGATACATGCAAAAGAATGAAACTAGATCACCAACTTACACCATACACAAAAATAAACTCAAAATGAATACAGGACTTAAACATCAGACGGGAAACCATAAAAATACTAGAAGCATCCACAGGCAACAAAATCTCAGACATATGCCAAAAGAACTTCTTCACTGATACTGCCCCTAGGGCAATGGAAGCTAAAGAGAAAATAAACAAATGGGACTACATCAAAATAAAAAGCTTTTTTTACAGCAAAAGAAACCATCAACAAAACAACAAGAAAGCCCACTGTGTGGGAGAACATATTTGCAAATGTTACCACTGATAAAGGTTTAATCTCCAACATCTACAAAGAGCTTATACAACTAAATAAAAGGAAGATGAACGATCCAATTAAAAAATGGGCAATGGACCTAAATAGAATATTTTCAAAAGAAGACAGAAGGAAGGCCAAAAGGCACATGAAAACATGCTCAAAGTCACTAATTATCTGAGAGATGCAAATCAAAACAACAATGCGGTACCATCTCACACCTGTCAGAATGGCCAACATCAACAAATCAACAAATGACAAGTGTTGGCGAGGTTGCGGAGAAAAAGGAACCCTCGTGCACTGCTGGTGGGAATGCAGACTGGTGCAACCACTGTGGAGAACAGTGTGGAGTTTCCTCAAAAAACTGAAAATGGAACTCCCATTTGACCCAGTAATCCCACTCCTAGGAATATATCCCAAGAAACTAGAAACACCAATTAGAAAGGATATATGCACCCCTTTGTTCATAGCAGCACAATCTACAATAGCTAGAATTTGGAAACAGCCTAGGTGCCAGTCAGCAGATGATTGGATCCAAAAACTATGGTACATCTACACAATGGAATACTATGCTGCCATAAAAAAGAAGGAATTCTCATCATTTGCAGCAACCTGGATGGAATTGGAGAACATCATGCTGAGTGAAATAAGCCAGTCAATGAAAGAGAAACACCACATGACCTCACTCATTTATGGATGATAAAGAACATTATAAACTGATGAACCAAAAGATAGATATAGAGACAGTAAAGCAACAAGTAGACTGTCAAATTAGAGCAGGTAGGGTAGGGAGATATGGGGGAAATAATAGATCAACCCAAGGACTTGTATACATGCATATGAGTACAACCAATGGACCCAAAACTCTGGGGAGGGAGGGTATGTATGGGAGGGAGGGCAATGTTAAATTATGTACACAGATAATAAATGAATTTTAAAAATGGGGAAAATATTTCAAAAAATAAAATAAAATAAAAGATCAAGACTGAAAAAAAATAAGGCTTCAATGTTATCATCAAATGAACCTCTGGGTTCAGTGGCATTTGAAAAGGGTACTTGTGTTTAAGCAACTGAATTTCTGTTTTAGTTAGTATATTTTTAAATAGAGACTAGACATACAAAGGAGTCTTTAAGAAGACTGTTGAACCTTCAGGCATAAATAATGGCTCATTTGAAGACAAACACCATCCTCACCTTCTTCCCAAGAACCTGACCAGATAACCCACATTTCCTTTCAGTCAACTAGCTTTAGGGTCTTCTGAAAACATAGCCCACCTAAAAGAATGCTATTTGCAGTGCACAGTTTTAGGGCTGGAAAGGTTAAAAAAAAAATGGCACCATGCCCTTGACAGATTCCCTTTACCTTCTCCTCTTCTCTATAGCAGAAATTCTGCCTATAGCAACAAAACTACTTAGAATAGATAATATTAAGGTTAAATTGTTAATTGCTTTTTATTATTAGAAAATGGGACTTGCTTTGAGATAATCACTGTAAAATAAAATCAGGGTATATCATGAGAAAGTGTGATTTGATTGTTTTCTTGTTAAATGCTAACAAGTATTCTCCTTGTGCTAGCAGAACCTAGAAATAAATATGTCTTGATACTCTGCTTTCTGTGGCTCTATGGAAGCTCACCTATTACTACAAAAACTGCATTATTTTAGAGCATTGATCTGTAAATGGTAATTATCCAACTTGTTAATTTTTCACGGGATCAGGTAGTAGAATAGGTAGTGCTGCATTTTGTAATAAGCCTGGGATGGGACATCTGGAGACACCTAGGTACAAATCTGATAGAAGCCAAGGTAGGTCAAGGAACCCAGAAGTATTCAAAATCTGCATCAGACAAGGCGACCACAAGGTTCCATAACTAACTTGAACACGAAGAACAATGCATGATTTAAAAATGCATTTTTATTATTAGTCATAGATTTAGCTCCCAAAACAAAAGCAGAAATCTTTGATAGCTAAGCATATCATTGTTTCTAAGAATTGTGTAGTCAAATCTAAATAACTTTAGATCCCAGAAACAAGGACACCTAATTTTGTACATTCAACACTATCCATTCAAATGGGTGATCTGTGCTTCACACACACACACACACACACACACACACACACACACACACACACCTACCTCATTATCAAAAAGAGAAAAGACAGAGTTTACTTGTCCTTATAGGTTCATTTTGCCTCAGATTGCAGCTATGGCTAAAATAACACCAGGTCCAAGCAAGTGAGAGAAAGAGCGGGTTATAAACAGGAAAGATCTTGCTGGTGCTCGCCCCACCCACACTCTGGCATAGGAAATTTGAAGAAGAGCTATCAGTAAAATCACACCAACCACTAGCAGCTGTGGTCAAATTAGTGTCCTATAATCAGATTAAGACTTTTTTTTTCCTTTGTGGTTGCATTCATTTGCAATCACTGCTATAAGACATTAACTCACATTTAGAAGATTAAACAACAAAAATGTATTACCTTACAGTTCTTTAGGTCAACAGTCCAACATAAGTCTCACCATGCAAAAACCAGGGTACCAACAGCTCCTTGCTAGAGGTTCTAGGAGAGAATCCTTTTTCTGCTCATTTGAGTTGGCAGGATCCGGTTCCTTACAGGTGTAGGACAGAGATCCTTGTTTTTTTTCTGGCTGCCAACTGCTCCCTCCTTCTAGAAGTCACCCACATTCCTAGACTCTCCCTCCATTTTCAACACCAGCAAGGGTAGGCCTAGTCTCTTTTACACCAACTCACTCTTGCTTTTTCTATCTTGTTTTTCTGATCCAACAAGAAGGAAAGGTTCCTCACTGTTAAGGACCCATGTAATTAAATTGGGCCTACCTGTGAAATACAGGTTCCTCTTCCTAAGGTCAGCTAATTAACAACTTAATATCATCTGCAATCTGGCTTCCCTTTTGTTGTTCAAAATAGCACATTCACAATTTCTAGAAAATAGGATATGGACATCTTTGGAGGGCCATTATACTTCCTACCACAGGAGTGAAGATGGAAATGCACATTAACAAAAAAAGAAGTAAACATAGAGGAACCTTAACCTCTCTGACTAAATTATTTTCCTGTTTTTGAGAAAGCTTCTAAAAGTATCTGAGACTCTACTTCTCTTCCTATTATACCAAAATATTAATGCTTATCACAATGACTGTTGTTGGGGACCAAGGATGTGTGAAGGGAGGTGTTGATTATGATAAACTGAGGAGGGAATGTCTTACCCAAAGGAATTTAAATACCAAAATGTTGTTAAAATATTCTACCTGACAAATGAGACACACCTGTAAGACTTATTAGGCAACACATTTTGAGATATTTGACTCAATTCATAAGATTGCCAAGAGGTCTAAGTAAAATGAATTTATGTTCAATGCAGAGCGTATAAAAGGTATTCCACCCACTTTGGTTTGCTTATGTTTAATAGGCTTTTGAGCATGAAAAGATCATTCATTGCATTCATATTTTTCTAAATTACTGCCCATAGCATGCCACACTGTGGCCACCTGGGTTCCTTTTTACATGCTTCCAAATATATTCATTCAAATATTTGGCCTGTAACATTTCTACAATCTCTCATAAGCCCCATCAATCATATTCAATCATATCTATATTCATCCATGAAAAATAATCATGAAAAAATGGCAAATATTCAAAATAGCTTTTTAAAGAATTCATTATTCTCTTTGTAAGTTCATTTTCTAATATCCTTCTAATCCTCTTTTCTTATTAGTATCACTGTAGATGCTAATGTCATATCATTTTGACAACATTGCTTATTCATTTCACCCTCATTTTCTAATGATTCAGAAAAGGATTTTAAATTGTGTATAGGCACATTTAACAAGCACTATTTTTTCTTATCCAGTTTTATAGACTATAGCCTGAATATAATCTCTCAGACCTTAAGAAGCATTGCTACATGTGTATTATCAGTTAATTTACATTCTCTTAGAAATGTTAGATGCTTTAAATATATTAATAAACAAACTTCATGTAACATCTCTCCAGTAAAAATGAGTGTATGCCACAATATTGGATATAAACATGACTATAACTTTTATATGGAAACATAGCATATTCCCCATTTTTAAACGTTCTTCAAACTGAAATTTCTCTCAAGAAATAGCTCTCCTCATCTTTGATCACAATAAGACAGAACAAACTAAGAAATTAGAGGAAGTAAACTTATTTCTCAAATCTTTTGTGACTTCATTAAATATATAGAAATAAAAGACAAGCTCTTATATAAATTCCTTAACCATCAGGGATATTGTGGAAATACTGTAACAGACTTTGTGATTCTCTTGCTCTTCCTTTATTTTTTTTGCAATGTTATAAATATTGTAACAAATTCTTTTGATGAGATTTATATGTATCATATCAGACTTGTTAAATTTCAAGGAAAAAGCTCATTCAATAAAAGAGATATGAAACACAGAAAAATACAAAAAGAAAAAAACAAAACAAAAAACAAAACAAACAAACAAACAAAAAAACAACCTAAGACTAAAGAGATAAGTTGTTTATCCTGAAGGAAAGAGAAGAAGTTATCCATGGACATTTGTTGAAATTTTATTTACACTCATGGCTCCTATTTGAACAGAACATTTTTGATTTGCATTATTCTAGGATTAAAAGAATAGTACATATTATGATTAGAAGAAGAAATTATGTCGAAGTTTAAATTCACACTAAACTAATTTATATTTTCATCTGGCTAGGGGGACTATATACTTTTATTGTCATATCCAAGACATATTTGGGAGTGAATGGAGGCACCATTAATAATCACATTGATATAGCAGGTGGAAATTTAGATTGCCTTGGTAAAATCTGGACATATGGACAATTTATGCCCTTAATTGATTTAAGGTATTTATGAATCCTATTGGTCTTTCAGAGTAGCTTATCCCACTAATCTTAGTTTTCTCATCTAGTTTTAGTCTATGCATCTTTCCATAACATACTGTTTTTTTCTGTTTCTTTTTTTTTATTAGTACTCACTAAAAAATATTTTTTTCCATTGCTTTTCAGAGAGAGTGAAGGACGGGAGGAGATACAGACAGAAATATCCAGGTGAGAGGGACAAGTCAATTGGTTTCCTCCCACACCTGTCTGGCTTGACTGGGGCTGGGCATCAAGCCTGCAGCCAAGGTACCTGCTGTGCCCTTGACAGGAATTGAACCTGAGACCAATCAGTCCACTGGCTCTATCCACTGAGCCAAAACAACCAGATCATAACCTACCCACTATTTACAGACCAGATGAGATGCCCTTAATGTGGTTCCTTAGAGCAGGCAATAATACTTTTATGATAGCATATGTCATCCACTATTTTAATAATTTTTATTCTATTTACTCTACCAGACTACATTGAATATGAAAGTGTAGAGCTTTTAGTCTTGCTCACCATTAATGTCTCCATAGCAAATCATAATTATTAGTTAGCCGTACTGGAGTGGTTTCCTTTTTTTTTCTGGACTATGAATACATAGGTACTCCTGGAGTCCTATTAAATGGGGAATATTCAATTAGACACATATCTAGCACCTCCCTCAGGATTATAAAAAACAAGATATTTCTATTTCTATAGTTATTCATCTTGAAAATAAGCCATTTTCAGACAGGAGAAAACTAGGATTGATTGGCATTTCAGAATGATTCAAAAGCCTCATCTTCTGCACTTGTAAAACAGTTCTCTCTACATTTCCTCAAGTCTTAGGGAACATTACTATGGAGAACTAGCTATTATGTTGACTGGACAGAGCACATGTTTTATTTGGGTTCCTACTGCTGAAGAATGTTGAGTAACTGCCTAAACTCTATCCTCCCATCCTCATCCCAGGAATTTATGTAGATGTTGAGATGGATGATATAAATACTACTGGGTATGAAAAAAAGAAATACAGTTTGTCATTTACACAGTAAACATCTATAGGATTACCAAGGAGAAGGCTTCAAATTTGGTCTGGAGTGAAACAAGATTCAGGGAGAAGTTTTCTCAGATTAGAACATCTGAGGACTCAATTTCTCCTACACCTCTGGGAAAAAAAGATGTGAGTGAATTCAGTACCCTGGAGCAGTTCTTAATGACATAGTCTGACCAGCGTGCTAATGAAGCTGGAGACCATCATATGAGGTGATTTGCCCATCTCTCTGGTCCAAGAAGTAAAATAGTTTTAAAACCTACTTTACTCAAGATACTATTTGCAACAGCATGAATGGACCAGGAGAGCATTATGCTAAGCGAAATAAACCAGTAAGAGAAAGATAAATGTCATATGATCTCACTCATAGGTGGAATCTAATGATCAACATAAACTGATGAACAAAAATAGACCGAGAGACAGAAACATTGAACAGACCATCAAACCTCAGAAGGAAGAGAGGGGAGGGTGGAGCAGGAAAGGAGATCAATCAATGAACTGATATGCATATATGCATAACCCAAGAACACAGACAGTGGGTGGTAAAGGCTTGTGGGGGTAGTGGAAAGGGGCAATGTGGGGGAAAAGGGGGTGTATGGAATTCTTTTAGCAATAAAGATTTATTTTTTTTAAAAGATACTATTGATTTGAAAATGTTATGCAAGCAGCTTACTTGGGCCACCATAAAGGTCAGGGAGGGCACACTGCACTCTGAAAAGACTGCCCAAACAAGACAAACAGCACCTCTGTTGCAAACCAGGTTCCCTGTTATGCCCTGCAATATTCATATTTGATTCCATAATTCAAATTTAGAAACACATTTTTTTTTACCATTGTTCCCATACCTGAGAGGTTTCTTCATGTGTAATGTCACTGAGAGAATGCACACTGATTATATTTTGTTCTTAAAGTGTCATTAGCATACAGTATACGGAACCTGTTCAACTCCTCTCTGAACTGTACTAAAAATAAATGCAGAGCAGTTACTATAATTATAGAGTAAATATAACAAATTGACATAGTTATAATTAAATCCAGGAAAAGTGGTGAACACTTTGATATGTACAAAATTAATGCAAGACCCTTATTTGTGGATAAATGTTTTTCTCCTTGGAGAAGTAAACGATTAACTGAGGGCGAAGAGGCAGGAAATCAAAGGCTATAACGCACTGTCCTTCCCTGGGCAAGAAGAATGAACCTTAAGCCAAATTTGAGCTCTGTGAGTGTTCATCCAGTTTATATGAAAATGTATTTAAAATGACTCTTTCATGGTAAAGTTTTGTTTCCTTCTATAATGTGGGGGGAAAAAGGTTTAAAATAAATGTTCATATGAAAAAAAGTGCAAGGCTAAAAATGCATTTTCACATATATGTTTGCCTGGTTTCTAGTAAAACTGTTGTAAGGCCTGGGTTACCTAGACAATTGTCTCAATTCTGTAAGTCATTTTACATGTAAAGAAAGGTATATTTACCCTCCTTTTCCCAAGGGACGTTTTTTCTAAGGAGCATTACTTGAACATTTTCTGTAATCAGCATAGTAAAAAAATAAAAATAATAATAAAAAAACCCTCTCCTTGGCATTTTCCATTTCTTCTCAGAAACTGCTTTTTTGGTGCCAAATTTTTCCATGTTTACTTTGTTTTTACTGAAGTGAGAGAGAGAGACTGGTAACCTCCCCCGCCCCTCCCCAATGGGTACTCAGTATCTTATTTTTCAGTGGCACACAAAACTTCATTAAAGCTATTTGTAAGTATGAAAAAAATGATTGCAGACCATTCATCCTTTCAAAAGATGGTTCTTTAAGATTAATATAAAGAGTGGGTCATGAATGGTACCTGCAAATTGTCTACAATTACAAAGTAAATGACTGTCAGTGATTAAAGAGTATTTTGTGGAATAGCTCCAAGTGGAGATTTCAAAGACAAAGATTAAGAAATGAATAAATGAGCCAGCAAAAAAGATGAGGTCAAAATGACTGTAACTAATGAGGAAGAATGTATATGGATATGAAGAGACTTAAAGCAGGTATAACTTCTAATAGATAACAACAAGAGTTGAACATAGATAAATGATGGTTATGATCAGGTTGGGTATGCACATTTTTGCATCATTAAATATGACAAGAGATGAGTACAATGTGTAAAGACAAATCTGGTTTTACTAACAATGATCAATGACATATAGGGGCACAGAGACAAATCTCACTGAATGGGCAACACCTGACTTTGTGAAGTATTTGTACTTCATATGACATATGAAATTAATCTAATTAAAATAAATTTAGAAAAAAAAACATAAAAAAATTCTTAGTCATTTTGTGGTGATGAAAACTTTAAATATTTTTATTTATTACTCCATCAAAGGAAACTGGTCAGTCAGTAATCTCATCAGCTAATAAAAATGATATAAAACAGCAATAAGAACAATGTCTATATATTCCTGGTATTCTTTTTTTTAATCAATGTATTTTTTGTAATATGAGAAACACTATAGATAAAAGCAACAGTAACAATGAAAAAAATTTCAATGAGGAAACTTCTTGAATCTTAATCACAGGGAATTTTTACCTGTTCAAATTGTTAAACCACATATTTCCTATTCTGTTGTCTCTCCAGAGTGATTTTTTAGATGTTTTAGAATATTCTGAAAACCCATAATATGCTCTTAACATTCACACTTGAAATCAATCCATGAAATTTGGTTGTTCAGAGAATGCAAAGTAATTTCTGACAATGTTCTACTAGTTCAAATTGTTTCTTGTCCTCAGACTCCCCTTGTGGTCTTAGGTAGAAACTGAAATAAAGGGCAATCCATATTTTTTTGTTTGTTTGTTTGTTTCCAAAATTTATCAAAATTGCTGCAGACTTTGTACTTAGGGTACACACTAAAGGAATACAACGTTTTTTTGTGTTTTTGTTTGTTTGTTTGTTTGTTTGTTTGTTAATCCTCATCTGAAGATTTTTTTCCCATTGATATTTTAGAGAGAGTGTAAGGGAAAGTGAGGGGGAAGAGAGAGAGAGAGACAGAGAGAGAGAGAGAAACATCGATGTGAGAGAAACACATTGATTGGTTGTCTCCCACACACCTCAACCAGGATCAGGGATGAAGCCTGCAGTTGATGTACAAGCCCTCGACTAGAATTGAACCTGGACCCTTCAATCCACAGGCTGATGCTCTACCCACTGAGCAAAACAGGCAGGGTGAACACAGTGGTTTAAAATTTATTTATATGTATTGTTGAAAGTATTACAGATGTCCCCTCTGTTTTCCATAGTGGCTGTGCCCAGTCTGCATTTCCACCAGCACTGAAGAAAGGTTCCCTTTTCTCCACAACCTCGCCAGCAATTATTGTTTGCTGATTTATTGATAGTATTCATTCTGGCAGGCGTGAGATGGTATCTCATTGTCATTTTAATTTGCATCTTTCTGAAGATTAGTAACCTTGAGCATTTTTTCCTATGTCTCTAGGCCATTTGTATATCCTCTTTGGAGAAGTATCATTTGAGGCCCTCTGCCCATTTTTTTTTTTTTGTCTTCCTTTTGTTGAATTGTATGGGGATTTTACATATTTGGGAAATTAATTCCTTATCAGATGTTTCATCGGCAAATGTGTTCTCCCATACAGTGGGTCCCCTTTTCATTTTGATGCTGGTTTCTTTTGCCATGCAGAAGCTTTTTATTTTAATATAATATTGGTTTATAAAATGCTTTCATGGCCAGTCAAATGGCAGGCATTTCTGACCATCTGATGAGTTGAGCTGAACAGTGTTGGCTGAGGCCTTTCTTTCAAGAAACATTATGTTTGCTTTTATTAATGTTGTCTCCTACTGCCTTCACTGTTTTATATATTTTTCCAGAGCCAAAGTGTTGTATTGCATAAACTGTTTCTACCAGAGGGTATGTGAGAAGGTGTAAATTTACTTTTTAAGTGAAAATGCAGGACCAACAATTAAGTATTTCATGTTATAAAATTATCTGTTATGAAAAATGGGAAACTACAATGAAATTAGGTAAAAAGAAGCTCTTGGGAATTATGAATATTATTGGACTATATCATTCAAAATTGTAAAGGATTGATTGCTAAATTAATGTGTTCATACTCTTTAGTTTACTTTTTAAAAAGGAAATGCAAAGGCAGAATTCCATAGGGAGAAAATGACAATGGGCCTTTCTTATTCCCAGTGATCATATCTTGTTGACCTCCTGACTTTTGTGGAGGCCTCTTTCAGGACCCATCTGGGGAGTGTGTTAGATAGCCTGACATGTAGAAGCAAGAACAAAGAAGCCAAACCTAATTTTTTGTTATTGTTTTTGTTGTAAATTTTTTCCCTGCAAACTCACATTGCTTGAGGCAGGACAAAGTTATAGGTTGTATTTGGAGTCTGCCTTCATATCCACTCAGCCTTCTCCAATCTGTTCTCTTGATGCCTAGGAAATCCCATCACCAATGCTTTACCAACTGCAGAAAAAAATAAATGCAGATAACATACTACTGATAATATATTTGTATTGTATATAAAATGCAGATAATATACTACTGATAATATATTTGTATTGTATGTAAAATACTTTGAGAAATGACATTGTCAGTTTTTAAAACACTATCAGTTCTGTATGTCTTTCATGTGATTATGAAGAACAAATATTAGCATAAATATGTAAATGTATATTAATGTCATCAAAAAGTACATTTATTATACTTCCTTTACCAATCAGAGATCTCACACCATGGAACCAAAATGACTTACAGACTCATTCTGTGCTTTGCCAGTTGTAAAGGTCATCTGAAGTACAAGAAGAGAAATTTGCGGGGAAATCTTAATTTATTTAAAACTGATCCTTTATTATCATAAATACCATAGTCATATCCTGATTGTTTCTAAAAACACCTACCCCTGTATATACTCTCCTGCAAGCTTCTCAAAGAGAGTTTTCTTAATAAGATGTATTTTTCAAAACTTTGAGTTCACATATGTTTATTCTCTAATTGTTATTTGTTTCTCTGTAAGTCATAAGGAAAAAATAATCTTTTTTTGTCCTATGAATACCTTTCTTAAAGTCTTTGCCTGATGATGCCTCACCTATGATTCACACATATCCAATTCAGTGCTTTAAAAACTGAAATCTCACTCTTGCTCAGTTGAGATGTTCTGAAGTGCACACCTGGGGCAGGTGACTAAGATGGTTTGGACCATCCATTAGGATTTCTGCTTATTTAAAGATACCTAGACTATAGTATCAATAAAAGAAAATGTATCCATGTGCACTGTAAACATATGGGGCTTAACATATAACAAAACAGAGAAGGATATAATCAATAGGGTTAATTGAATGTGATGTGTTCTGAAAGACCCTGGAGGGAAGAGTGCCCAATTAAGCTGGTACAGGAAGTACTTGTACACTTCTTAAGTTAGGAAATATTCTTTCATCTTGAATTCAATTTGTCTTCCCATAAAATACCACACCTTACCTGCAGTGAGCTCTGATAGTTTGTGTAGATTTTAAATTTACTTTCCTGTTCTATACACAGATACACACACACACACACACACACACACACACACACACATGCACACACACACACAGCCTAAATTCCTCTCATCCTCCTTTTTATCTCCCCTTTCTTTTCACCCTGCTGAGCTGGATAGCCCAATTCTCAAAGCTAGTTTTCTGTCATAGTTAACTATTTTATACTAAAGATCCTGCTATTCTAAGTTGAGTTCACAAAAATGTTTTTAAAAAATTATAATTTTTACCCTCAAAGAGCTCTTGCCTAAAGAAAGAAACATACACATGCATATGGATAGATAAACAGTAAAAGTGTGAATATACTATTTCAGAAATATGTATACAGCCCTGTTTTAAGATAAAGAACAGTTTGAGTAGCTCAGTGAGATCTGTAGAGGCTTGAGGCATATGAAATAAATGTCAAATAGGTGTGGGGAAATGACCATTTGTCCTTCATTGATACAATATGCACTAATTAACAGAGTGAAGTACATTAAGCATTGAGAATTGTTTGATTCACAGAATAAGTCATTAATTTGCACCTGCCTCACTCCCCACCCCTTACAGTGGTTGGCCTCTATGTAGGATTAAACTTGTAGATACTCTTCTCAGCCCTTACCCTCTATAGTTTATTTTGCTAATATTTCAACCTAATGTCCAGACTGCTCAAGTTAGGATTGCTAACAGCCTAATTTTACGTTTCATTCCTTCCCTCTCTGGTTAGGTATAAACACAACTATAAAAAAGAGAAACTACTGAGAATGCAAATAAAAATATGGGCTCATAGTCTCAGTGTAAAATAAAACCATGAAAAACAAACAAACAAACAAACAAACAAACAAACAAAACCCAGATACTCTTAATGTAGCCAAAGGGGTAATCTGAGCTCAAGATGGAATTTATCACCACTGTTGTCACCACATCCCCTATGTTCTCTCCATTAGCTTGGCTTCAGAAAGATCTCTGTGTTTGCCAGATGCTTCACTTCCAGGTAGTCAACTGTGCTTGCCATGTTTCCAAAGAGAGCTCTCTACACAAGATTTGAATGGCAAAAGGGAATAAGAAACCATTGATCTTTCTCCAGCAGTGACAAGCAACAACAAAGGCTTCTGTAGATTTTTTTAAACTAGGAGTTTCATTGCAAAATGATTGCTTTTGTGCTGCAGACAACTGCATTGGTGGCATTTCTCAAAGTTCCTATTCTGGGCAGTGATAGTGAATATGTCGGCCAACATGTTTTGCATTTATAGCTTAAGTATCTTTTGAACATTGATTCAACTGTGATATCATAAAAGCACCTCAAACTCATGGCCAGAACTGAACACAATAGTTGGCCACTTTCTCCTTAAAACTAGGCCCAGAGGTCATGTTCAATTGCAGGATTGGGGCACATGCTTGGGTTGCAGGTTCTATCCCCAGGGTGGAACATGCAGGAGGCAGCGGATCAATGAATCTCTCTCATCATTGATGTTTCTAACTCTCCCTCTCTAAAACCAATAAAAATATATTAATTTTTTTGTTATTTATATGCAATGAAGTGAGAGGCCCTAGCAGCTAGGGGCTAGCTGATATTTTGCAGAGTGACAAATCATCCCCTGGTATTCCTCAATCAACTGACAGAACGATGAGATAATAAACTGGTTCATATTTTAAGCCACTAAAACAATGCAGTTGTGGGGACTGGAAAATCTGAAATTTATAAGACAATCTATCAGGCTGGAGATTGAGATAAGAGTTGATGTTGCTTGCAGTCTTGAGCCTGAAATCTACAGGGCAGTTCAACAGGCTGGAATCTCAGGCAGGTTCCTATGTTGCCATCTTGAGGCAGATTTGTTTCTTCTGTGGGAAGATCCACCCTTTGCTCTTAAGACCTTCATCCCATTAGATGAGGTCCACCTGCCTTATCTATTTTATTAAAAGTCTACTGGCTTAAGGGCTAATCACATCTAAAAAATTATCTTCACAGAAGCATCTAGAATGTTTAACCAAATACTTGGGTATCATAACCATCACAGTCCACCCTTAGTAAACTTGAGAATGAAACACATCTAAGTTAACCACATTTAGTCTCCAAATAAAGGCAACCAGGTCTTCATAGCATTATATAACTATCCTGTGCACAACAAAAACACACCAGCTGCCCAGAAAAGGATGCAAAGTACTTGGGCTATGTTCACTCTTCTGTTTGATACCTTATAACTTAAATACTATGATAAAATTAATGATAGTTAAATGATGTTGCAAAGTTAGTATATCATCCTATATAATAAAAGCCTAATACAGTGGTGCCTCGCATAACGAACGCCTCGCACAGCGAACTTTGGACAGGTTTTTCATGAAACCATCGGCCAAAAAGCAGAAAATGGATGAAGATGTGCAAGATTCGGTAGACTCTACTTAGTCTGTCTTAAAATTAAAAAAATGTGTGTTTTTTTTAAAAAAATTATGTTTTTAGATGTATCTAAATAAAAATATGTCATCTTAGCATATTTTATGCTACAGAACGAATTATTTTTTTTAACATGTATTGTTATGGGAAAACGCGTTTCACATAACGAACTTTTTGCATAACAAGCTTGTTCCTGGAACGAATTAAGTTCATTGTGTGAGGCACCACTGTATTCAAATTGTCCCCTCAGTTGGAAGTTTGACCAGGAGTTCCACTGGGAGTTTGACCAGGGGACAGGGCAGGCAGCAAGGGGAAGGGAGGCCCTGGCCAGCAGCTGGCAGCCAGTAGGGACCCAAAATTCATGCACTGGGCCTCTAGTATGTTATATAGGAAGTAACAGGAGAAAAATATATTTTATCTTATCTATCTATCTATCTATCTATCTATCTATGTCTGTCCATCTTAGTGTGTGTGTATATGTATATATACTGTATATACACACAGACGCATCTGTAATAAAATGAGGTTGAAACATTTATAACAATTATAGGTCCCTTCTCTGAAACTGGTCATGGTTGTAGCTGGTATTTATGATTGTTTTTTTCCCCTGTTACCCATTCCATATTCCCTTTGCCCTTATAAAGCACCTCAGCTGGTCATGGATATTTGCCTAGTCGGGTAACTCAGACCTTCATTTCTGCCTTGATTCTTGGACCCATGAATTCTGACTATGAAACAAATGGTACTACATGTTGATGCAGCCGCTGCTTAAAAATGGTTACCACAAACAAAAATAGATATCATAATAAATAGTGAAATACTAAAATTACTGTATAAACATTATAATAACAGATATCTGCTATCTCCACTATTGTACAGTAATTTGTATATTATGGATAATATAATCATAGTATAAAACTAATGCAGATGCATGCTGGTAGAGATAAGATAATGCAGGACTATGTTTGTTGAGCCACTTTTTCACAAAAGTTACTTATGAAATCAGGGCCTGCTCAGATCCCGTTATGTATATACCACTTCCATTTGAGGATGGAGTACTTCTATGCACACCCAAATTATAGCTTTGTGGGTCAGAAAACATGCAGGTAATGATGGGAAGTTCAAGTTGCATGGAAACTTAATGGTCCAAAGATAAACCTTCAGGAAGGCCTAATATTAAGCCAAAAGCCATTTCTCAAAAGGAGAGAAATTATACATAGAGGATGGCAGGGCCTTGCCCCCAAGTTATAAGGATCTACAGTGCAAATAAACTCTAGATTCCAAACAGAATCTATCTGCCTCAGTCATTTTAGCACAATTAAATATGCTAGATCATATACATGAGGTAGAGCAGCTTGCACAACTACAGTCCCTATTGTAGAACCTTCTTTTACACTAGGCCCCACTCACAGCTACTAGGTTTGGGATCATTTGGTAAATGGACCAGATTAACACACCCAACAGAGGACTATGCTGCTTCAACAATACAAAGAGGCTCACTAGACATTTTGATTCTCTTGATTGTAGGAAGGATCAGGTACAACAACTTATCCTTCACTTTAGAATAGATGACAGAGAGATTGATTTTAAGGAATTGGTTCACATCATTATGATTTAGTGGGCTGACAGGTCTGCAATTTTAGGGTGAATTGGCAAGCTGGAATTCAGGCAAATGTTGATGTTACATTACATAGTCCATCTTCCAAATATGCATCCCAGCCCAGAGGCTGGACTCAGACAGGGTTTCTATATTGCAATCTTGAGGCACAATTGCTTCTTCAGGATTCTTTGGTCTTTGCTCTTAAGGCCTAAAGTTGATTAAATGAGGTCCATTTATATTGGAGCGTGGGGGGGGGGTCAGTTTTACACAAAGTCAACATGTTTAATTGTTAATCACATCCAAAGAACTTCTTCACAGCAACATCTAGAGTGTTGTTTGACCGAACAACTGGCTACCATAATCTAGCCAAGTTGACACATTAAATTAATCATCACAGTAGATAAAAACATACATAATTAATTTGATACTTTTGCAAACAGATTTCTAGATCAAATGGTGAAACTGTCAACTGGTTTTACTTAGTTCTATACAATAAGGTAGAGATAAGAAAATAGAACTAAAGAAGGGGCAATTCTGTTTACACAACTAAAAATATATTTATTTTCCTTTTTTTGAATAATATTTTCACTGCATGGAATTCAACATTGATAGTTATCTCATTCCTCAGCTTAAAATGGTTTTTAAAATGTGAGTGCTTTTAAGATAATCTTTTGTCTTTGGCTCCTTGAAGTTTGACTTTGAAATGTACAGTTTGGGGTTATTAGGAATAGTTCAGCTATAAATATTATTTCACATGCCTTTGCAGAAATGTATGCATACATTCCTCTTGGATATATACCTGGGGTGAAATTGCTCAGTTATGAGATATTCATCAACTATTAGTATTACTTATTACTTTTATTAGCATTATCAATTATCATGTTTATTATTATTAGCTATGATTATTAATTTTCAATGAATTAACTCTTAATTTTAGATATTATCAATTCAGTTATTACCATTAATGGCCTAGAGGTAAGATGGGGTGGTTGTCTTTAAGTAGCTTGTGCCTCTCAGAGAGAAAGTCCCAGAAGGGCCAGGGAGGGGTGGGCCCATATTCAAGGCACTTCAGCCATTCAAGGCCCATGGGTCCTTATGTGGCCTGACATTCGGGCCTCTGTCCACATAGAAACAAAGGTCATTTGTGATCCAGGCAGGTTTCCTACTTGGGAATGTGAACTAGGTTCCCCTGAAAGAAGCCAATGTGGTGGTCAGTGGGTAAAGATGGAGACTGAGGTGAGCTACTCAGAGAAAACCCAGAGTAGGGTCCACATTCATGCAGCCAGGACACCCACGTTCTTCTTCCAGTGCTGAGCCTGATCACCTGCTGGACAGATGAACCCTGTATGGTGGATTAGCCAAATCTGAGGAGCTGGAGTGGGGCCAGTGGGCCACAGACAAACAGGAGAGCCCAGGAAACAGACTCTGGGAGGGGATATGCCAGTTGGGCCAGCAGACCTGAGGCTGTGGTCCAGAGCTAAGGCCATGAGAATCATGCTGTGGTGGACATCGAGACTATGAAGCCCCCACTGCTTTACAGCTATCCCCAGAGAAGCCCCAACACTTTCTGGATGGCCCTCATAATCTCTACCAATACCGATGAACTTGGATCCTCATAGAAGCCTTCCCTGACCACCTTGTGTAACCTAATACCCCCTTATCTCTCTACTCTCTTATCCTATTTTAATTTTCTTTTAGCAATTATTATTACTTGAAATTATATTATTATTTGTATCTTCCTTTAACCTGTGGAATCCTTGAGAAGAGGAGTCTCAACCCTCTCATTCACTCAAATACTCCAAGCAATTATGGCAGGTGCTCAAATATTTGTTGAATAAATGAACAGATGGAGGTGAGTTCATAGATAGAACAGCACCTTTCCAGTCCTGCCTTTTTTATGCAAACACACACACACACACACACACACACACACACACACACACTCCTTAAGGAAAGTATTCATCAATTTGAGCCTATGTTCTGCCTGCATTTTGCTTTGGTATCATTTCAGGAACCCAATAGAAGCTTCACCCAAGAGTGTTTTTTGAAGGGCAGAAGGTCTTATAATACCAGGAACTCCATGTGGGAATGCACTTCAAGGCAACAGGAGGGTTTGGGGCCTGACCTTGAAAAACTGAATTTCAGTCAAACACTTTTATAGAAAATCATTTTATTGAGCAAAGAGGGACCCCACTGAGGATAGAAAGGCTGGGAATAAAATGTTGGTGAGCCCTGGGGGCTTAGGGAGTTAAGTCTTCCCAAGTCTCTCTATTCTGCTCTTGAGAACCCAGGCAGGAGACTCCCCTGGTTACCACAGACTGCTTCTTTGAGTTTTAAGAAGTTCAGCTCCTCCTAGTTTGTGTTGTTGGCCATTGGTAATGACTCACAGCAGGAGTGCATCTTATAGAATGGGATCCTGCAAAGGCCACTCTGTACCCTATCTCTGCTCTTGGATTCTACTTGGCTCACCGAGTACATTCCTTTCTTTCTTCTACCCAAGAAGGGACTCTAGAGCAAGCATGTCAAACTCGCGGCCTGAATACTTTTGCAGCCCAGACAATATAATGGTATGTAAGAAATGTTTTAATAAAAAATTTGTAACTTAATTTTTACAATATCCTGTCATGCATAATTACTAATAACGAACTACAGCGTTAGCTAATGACTGGTTACTATAATTGTGTCACATTCATTTTCCTTACATGCCTTATGTGTCGGCTCATGTTTCTCTTCACTAATAGTAGCAGCGAATATTTTAGCCATATCATTAGTTTTGGACTGACTTATTTGGTGTGCACAACAAGAAATATTTTGCTTTCAGATAACAAGTAAAATAGGTTTATTTGCACTACACTTATTAATTTGTGTAGTTCTTCGGTGTCTGGTAAGTTAATGTTCAAGATAAAATACTAATTTTTATTAAAATGTTCTATTATTTTATGTTAATAATTACTCATTTATTGCAGCCCTTTGTATTTAGCATGTCTCTATTAAAATAAACCTAGGTTTCTATGAAAATGGAAGCTTTTGTCTTTTTGTGGCCTACATAAACATAAACCTTGTTTATTTGGTCCATGTAAGTCTTTGAGTTTGACATGCTTGCTCTAGAGATTGAACAGAGGAACATCAGGTTTTCTACCTGGCCAGCTTCAGATCTGAGATGTTCAGATCAGCCTCTCACTTCAAACCTCACGTTCTGTGGTTCCTTGCCCATGGCTGTTTAGTGTGGAAGGAGGATCCCAGCTGAGAAAGGCTCAGATTGTAATCACCAGTGGTGGGCTACAGAGGTCACTGCTGGAAGAGGCATGAACGGTCCAAAGCAGTAAAACATTGTCCTCTCTGCAGAGTGCCTTCCCCAGTGAGCTTTTGTGGATTCAGCTTTCTTGTCACCATGCTCAGATCGCCCACTTTTGGGACTGGAGCAACTGAGGTCTTCATCTGACCTTTCTCCAGGAAGCAATCTTTTAAAAGCTCATCTGGGGAATAGCTTCTCTGATTCCACTTTGATGGAGTGACCAAAAGAGCATCTCCATAGGCCCAGGAGTCACTGACCAGGCAGTGTCTCCTCATGCCAGCCCACCTGGGTCCTCCAAACCCTTGGTAGGGGACATGGTAGTGACCAGATGTATAAAATGTTTGTTGAAACATTGGCAAGGTTTAATGGCTTGCCTTGTAATTTAATGGTTTGTCTCATCTTGACAGAAGTACCTCTAAGGACTCTATGATTCTTATCCTATAGCACCCTAAATCTCAATGTAAAGTTGAGAGAGGTTTACTCTCTCAAATACATTTCTGCTTGATACGTTTGTCTATGTAGATTCATTATAACTTTATGCGCAAAAAGCCTTAAGAATTTTTAAAGAATTATATCATCTGACTAAAATGAACATAGTTCAATATGTAAGGGGGTCATTTCACCCCAATCCTCTTACATGCAAGGAGAGAAAGCTATTTGTTTGCAAACAAGAATTATTTCTACTGGAAAATAAAGGATGACTCTGAGAGCAAAGTCAAAATCCCAGAGGGAAAAGTCAACAGCCATTGAGAACTACTCCTGGGGAGAATAATTGGAGTCACAAGCAAAGAACAGACAGTCCTTGCTTCCTGAGCTGGAAGTAATGGCAATAAATGCCCAATTTGATTTCAAAATCCCTATGTACCATTGGCTGTACTGTATCTTTCATCTTCTCTTTTATAAACTGGCATGTCTGTTGTGATTATGCTGCTTCTTTTTCATCTGTATGATGACTATATTGGGGCTGGGGGAGATACCTTGTCTCTGAAAATGAGGAAGTGCTCCTGAGAAGTTGATTCCAAGATGCTACATCTAAGGAATTTCATCTATACCTGATGAGAAAATCCTGTATTGCAAGCCAGTGTTTTAATGAATAAGACGTGTGAGGAAGTAATAATTATATTCTATACTAGAGGCCTGGTGCACGGAGTGGGGGAAGCCCTCAGCCCAACCTGCATCCTCTCCAATCCAGGATCCCTCAGGGGATGTCCAACTGCAGTTTAGGCCTGATCCTTGGGATCTGGCCTAAACCTGCAGTTGGCCATTTCTCTCACAATCCTGGACTGCTGGCTCCTAACTGCTCACCTGCCTGCCTGCTTGATTGCCCCTAAGTGCTCCCACTGCTGACCTGGTCACCCCAAACTGCCCCTCCCTGTCGACCTGATCACCCCATTCATCCTGCTTGTTCAGTTGTTTGGTTGTCCCTCACTAATCCCCCTGCTGGCCTGGTCATAGGCAACCATCTTGTGATGGCATGGGGATTCATTTGCATATTACCTCTTTATTACATAGAATACAAGAGAGATGTGGTTATTTTGCCAGAGGGTGGATTGTGATAGTCGGTCTCTTAAAATGGACTTCTTCCTTCGCTACATGAATATCCACATCCAGGAATAGAGATCATTTCCCCCTCTTGAATATGGCCTGCAGAAAACCCGATGCTCTTCTGCTCAATCTCTAGAGTCTTTTTCTTGGGCAGAAGAAATAAAGGTATGTACTCTGTGAATCAAATAGAATCCAGGAGCAAAGAGAGGGTGCAGTGACTGCTTTGACTAATAGAATGTAGCAGAAATCAAATCCTGTAACTTCTGAATCCAAGTTCTTCTTCCTCTTAGAACCCAAATGCCTAAAATGTCAGTTTAAGCCATGTGAAACAGTCACATAGAGAATGTAGTAGGCTTTTTATAGGTTTAATTTTAGGGATGCCACGATCAAATAAAAGGTCTGGGCAAGACTACTCTGATTACTGTTTTCTCTTTACTGTTCATTATGATAACCATAACCATGATCACCTTGTCTTTGATGAATAGTTGGCCCCTGTCACCATAGGAGTTTGTCATTCTCATTGTATTTAGAGATCCCACTTCAATGCTAGTAGTGAGCACTAATTGTTGACCTACACAGAAGGGTCAGCACAGAGACCCTTTTATTTAAAATCGGTAATGAGGCTTTTCTCACAAACACATCTCATTGTCTTAGTGAAAACTGTTTTCTTGATCTTCCTAGGGGGTGTGAGCAGGTCTTCCATGATGAAATACTCTAAGACTCATTCCACTCTTCTTAAGGCTTTGGATATGTTAATCTACAGTATATCAATTAATTTCTTGCATTTCAACTTCATGTAGCATAGGCACCTTTTGATCCAAATTTCAGTAAGCCAATTAAGCACTCTTTTGGGACCTTTTCTCACTTCTTCAGCTAAAACACGAAACCTAGTAGAGTCATACCAATGAATTAAGCCTGATCCAAGTTTATATTTGTTTTGCCTTGATTTCACACTCATTTTATCCATCTCTAACATATTATGAAGGCTTATTTTTATATTAATCTGAAAAAAACATGTTATTTTGATGTATAATGAATCTCCTTGTGAGTCATGTTTTGTAACTTATCTTTTGGGGCCTGCTGGGACTGAATGCAGGCTTAAAGGTAGACTCAGTCTACCTTTAGTTCTAAAAGTAAAGAGGTGGGTGAAAGTTGGTCCTGAAAAAACAGCATTTTTAAATCTCTTAAAACCATCATATAGCTGTTTCTTTTTATTCAACATATTGGGGTTACATCAGTTAATAAGATTATATAAGTTTTGCAAGACAGCTACATGAGGAGAGGCCATTATAGATTCCGCAGGCTACATAGGGTTATTCTCCTCACATAGAGATAGAAGAACTGCTTCTATTGACAAAGAAAACACTATAGAATTTAAGAGTTAAATGTCCTCATTTCATTTTTTATGATTCTTCTAATTACTCATCGCACTTGCACTTAGTACTTACTCTTTGGAATTCCCTGGGGCTTCAAACTACTTAATGGTCTAGAAGTAAAAAGAAGTGATAAAGTCCTGAGGAGATTCAGAAATGACCTGCAATTCAAAAGGGTCATTACAGATCCTTTAGGTAAAGAGGAACTAAGCTTTTCCAATAGGGGTGGAAGGGCTGCTTCTACTGGCAAAGGAGACTCACAACAATATATTGTCAGAAAAGCAATAGTTGCCCAGCACCCAATCATGATGCTTACATCATTCATCTCATCATGAAGGCATTTTATCACCTTAGATTACCAGAAAAAGAAGAAGGGTAAGTAGCACAGTAAGCTATTTTGAGAGAGAGAAACCATGCTCACATAACTTTTATTACAGTTTATTATTATAATTGTTTTATGTTATTATTTCTTATTATTGTTAATCTCATGCTGTGCCAAATTATACATTAAATTTTATCATAGGTGTGTGTGGATAAGAAAAAAAAAAGTATGTATAGGATTTAGTACTACCCTTAGTTTCAGGCAGCCACTAGGGGTCCTGAAACTTACACCTGTGGATAAGGAGGAACTACTGTGTAATTTTAAATTTTTACATACATTTTCTCTTTTCGTCCATATGGAGAAGATAGGTATTATTAGTTCCATTTTAATATTGAAGAAACTTAAATAAAGAAAGAATAAATAACTTGCTCCAGAACATAGTAAGAGTGCATCAAGAATTCAATGAAGGCTTTTTTTTTTTTCTTGTGTGACTTACTTGCTTTTTGCCTGTATGTTCCCCCATCAAATAATTATCAATTTTGGTTTTGAATGTGTTTTTTAATATAACTAAGCCTTGTGGAATTCTGTTGCTTGAATCAGAAGACTCACCTAAGAAAGTGTGTTATTTTCAACCCAACTAGATATATACTTTTATAAATGAAAGACCTAACATACTCACTAAATACCAGCAAATACTCCACAAATTCAAACTGTGGTTTTTAAGTTGGGAATTATGTGTTATTCATCTCTATATTAGCCTCAAAAAATTTGTGCTTTAGCCACTGTAGGTGTTCAGTAAATCTACTGAATGGTTAAATCTCTTATCTTGAACTACTTCACAAACCTGTCTTGGTATTTAATCACTGTGCATTACTGTATTTTTTAAATTAATGTTCTTATTGATTCTATTTATAACAACCACATTTATCATTTCTACCAGGTTGGTGAAAAATCTACCTCCAATGGACATACCAATATTTTTCTTTATAATTATCTATACAATATACATTTTCTCCAAGTTTTCCACCTTCCATAGGCATTCTCCTATTGTCAGCCTCGGTGTAATTATAATTTTCCATGATTAATGTCTTAGCTTTTTTACAGGCTTTTCTCATCTGCATATTTATTTTTAAATCTTCTTCTTTTATCTTGCCTGAAACATAGTTGCTTTTTCTTTACTTATTTTCCCCATATATTATTATTATTATTATTATTATTATTATTATTATTCATAGCTGCAATCCAAAAATCTGTTTGGTCCTTGGAGCATATGTTATAACTGTCTTTACAGGTTATTTTACATTGGCACCTCCAGTCTGGCAAAGTCTAGCCTTCCTATAAAAAACATCTTCCTAATTGTTATTAAGGTTCTTACCTACCTCATTCTAGCTGTGCTACTTCAGTTACATTAACCTCTACTCCCAGCCTAGGAAACATTTCTCTCCTTTCCTCCCTCCCTCCCTCTCTCCCTCCCTCCCTCTCTTCCTTCCTTCCTCTCTTCCTTCCTTCCTCTCTTCCTTCCTTCCTCTCTTCCTTCCTCCCTCTCTTCCTTCCTCCCTCTCTTCCTTTCTTCCTTCCTTCCTTCCTTCCTTCCTTCCTTCCTTCCTTCCTTCCTTCCTTCCTTCCTTCCTTCCTTCCTTCCTTCCTTCCTTCCTTTCTTCTTTCCTTCTGTTCTTTCTTCTTGTCTAAAAGAAAACAAACAATATATTGACTCTCTCTAATTGCTTAGGCTTTGCTTTGTTATTATATTTGTTGTTTAATAAGTTTTAGTCTTATTCTATTAACTATCCCTTCCTTGTTATTTTGATGTTAAAACTAGAGGCCCAGTGCATGAAATTTGTGCAAGGAGTTTGGCCCTTGCAGCTGTGGTGGCTTACCTTGGTCCTCACAGCCCCAACATCATCTGGAAGGTCATCTCAAAGGATGTCCAGAAGGTCATTTGGCTGTCTGGTCTAATTAGCATATTATGCTTTTATTATTACAGGTAACAGTTTTATTTGCCCTTTGTATATATCCAAATTACTAAAACACACCATACACATGAACACATATTGTTCACTGTATCTTGTTTGTTAATATCTTTTCACAAGGTGGCCACCTGTTGGCTTTATCAGGAAGTAAACACACCATACACATGAACACATATTGTTTACTGTATCTAGTTTGTTAATATCTTTTCACAAGGTGGCCACCTGTTGGCTTTATCAGGAAGCAAAGTAGTATTGTTTTTATTTTGATGGTCTATAACTGAATGCCTGCACTTATACATAGATCAATCATAAGGAGTCTAAAAAAGAAAGTAAAACAAAAAGTGTCTGCCCTAGCCAGTTTGGCTCAGTGCATAGAATGTCAGCCTATGGATGGAAGGGACCTGGGTTCCATTCCAGCCAAGGGCACATGCCCAGGTTGTGGGATCAATCCCCAGTAAGGGATGTGCAGGATTATCTAAAACATATAATGAACTCATACAACTCAACAACAAAAGATAAGTCAATTAAAAGATGGACAAGGGCCTAAATAGACACTTCTCCCAAGAAACATATATAAATGGCCAATAGGTATATAATAAGATGCTCAACTTCACTAGCTATTAGGGAAATGCAATTAAAAACTACAAGATACCACCTCACACTTATTAGAATGGCTATTATCTTTTTTATGTTGTTATTTTTAATAAATTTCCAAACACAGAAAGAAAAAACAAAAGGAACTGACATAGTGATGGGTTAATATTTTGAGATTAAACATGCATGAAATAGCAAATTCAATTCTGCCTCCTGCCAACTCAAAAATATAGCATTTCAAGTTGAAAGAAGGGAAAGAAGTGAGAGTGATTAGGTTTATTGCTGATTATTGATGTTAAAAAAAAGTTTCATCTAAAATAGACATCTGGTTACAAGTGCCCAGATAACATTAAAGTGTATAAAATATGTTTTCATAGCATTATGTCAGATTTTCTATTTCCATCAGGCTTTATTTCATTTCCAGATCCCCTGCCTATAACTTCTAACAGAAGTGCAGGGTGTAAAATTGACTGTGAGTGTATGATTCTGGGTTTCCTTATCACACTCTATTTTCAGTATGATATCTATCTACCTTTGGTTTCACTTTCTCTTACTTTCATTTTAAAAAACACAGCTTATTTTTTGCTCTTGGCTGCCTTCTCCTTGATCATTTTTCTTTCTGACTTCCTATCTTACCCCTATCTAAAGTATGAATTCAATGATAGTCATTTTTCTTCTATACATTCCCTCCTAGCAAAATGTATATATATATATATTTTTTCATAAACTGCAATCGTGGCAAAAATTTTATATGGATACATAATTCTCCACAGTTCAGAAATAGGCTATGTTATTATTTTTTTACACATCACCTGAGTCTGCTAAAATCTAGCCATTTGTTGACTGTTACTAGTGTAGATATTGTGTGAAAAGGAAATTACAAACTGTTTTATGTATACGCAACGTGGTTCCAAAGTTATCTAGGGAATCAAGTTAATATGCCTGATTTCTTTGTTGTTACTGATGCTTTTATTTGTTGAATCATTCATATTTATTCATTCTTTTTAACTGTTTTTTTTTGTATATTTACTTTAAAGAAACATGATAAGAAATGATATATTGTATATAGTCATTTACTTTCAATCAGCCGAAACTGGTTTGGCTCAGTGGATAGAGCGTCAGCCTGCGGACTGAAGGGTCCCAGGTTCGATTCTGGTCAAGGGATGTACCTTGGTTGCAGGCATATCCCCAGTGGGAAGTATGCAAGAGGCAGCTGATCGATGACTCTCTCTCATCGATGTTTCTAACTTTCTATCTCTCTCCCTTCCTCTCTGTAAATAATCAATAAAATGTATTAAAAAAGAAAATGTTTTAAAACAGGAGTTGTATAGTGTAAATGAGATTAGATATTCTGAATGAATACTTATAGGTCCATTTGACAGCCTTTACTAAGAAATCTATTCTTAATGTAGAAATCAGCATAATTTGTATATCAAGCTTCAGTTATAATGATATAAAGTAGATGTTGCATACTTTGTCAATACATTATCATGCTATATAATCATGTGGTTACTAACTGTAGCAGGAAATTTGGGATTGTATATAGGGAAGTACTGCACATTTATTACCATGGAGAGAAAAAGAAATAAATGAATTTATTTTTAAAAGTAGTTACATAGTGAAGCATTCTGTAAATCCACGTATCTCAAAATTATGACCCCAAACTATTAGGTATAATATGGCATTTGCAAATTTTATAAAATTGACTAATCTGATCATTAAAAGCCAGTGCCTTGTTACTTAAAATATAAACAAGTAAAAGAGAGAAAATTCCATTTTGGAACTTGACTTTTCATGTGACGTCTTCACTAGAAAACTGTTTTGAAACTTTGCAAAGATGTCAAAAAATGTTCCATGCCTCTACCCTCAAATGTGTCAGTTGTTAAAGCACTGCATCGTTATCTCTGCCTATAAAAAGAGAAAAGAAAAAAAGAAAAAGAAAGCAGATTGCCTTCTATGCCTCCCATTCCTCGTCACTTACTCCATGTATACATTGTGCATGGGAATGTTAAAATTCCCCTCAAAAATGATTATCTCTTTAGTTATCAAGATATCACTTGTGTGAGAGAGAGTAGGATATAGCTATGAAGCAGAAAATGTGTCATGTGTTAGCACATCATAGAGTTTATGTTGTGGCTACAAAAAGAGGGGAAATGTGTTGATATAAAGGAGGAGAAATGTGCAGTACTTCCTTATATACAATCCCAAATTTCCTGCTACAGTTTGTTCCTTAGAATTTCTCCGAGATCAGTCTTCCTAAATATCAAGGTCTAAAATTTGAGAAATGTTGATTTCAATCAAGCGGTTTAGTTAACCTTAATAATTGTGTGTGCTTTCTTGGCACATCAATCCAATGTATCTAAAATATGTACATACAAAGATAAGACAAAAGTTGACAGTTTGGATTACACCAAAAGAAGAATATTTAGAGTAGTATTGTGAAAATTCATTAATTTTAGGATCTATAATGCTATAGAGATTTTTCATGCAAAATATATCCATTCATATTCAAGTATGCAAATTTGGTAAAATAACATTTTTTTAAATATAAATTTTATTGATTTCAGAGAGGAAAGGGGAGAGAGAAACATCAATGTTGAGAAAGAATCATTGATCAGCTGCCTCCTGCACACCATGCACTGGGGATTGAGCCTGCAACCTGGGCATGAGCCCTTGACCGGAATTGAACCCAGACCCTTCTGTCTGCAGCCCGAGGCTCTATCCACAGGTAGGGCAAAAAACACTTTTTTAAGGTCTAAAGGATTTAGAAATGTAAAATATCTCCAAAAAATTATGTTTTATGCGTGAGTATAAATTAATTAAAATATGTACAATTGATTTTTCTTATATTATAGATTCAAACATAAAAGTGATAAAGAAGTTAACAAATGTAGTTTTGCTTTAGATTGATAGTAGAAATTAAAATAAACGTGAATATTTACTAAGCTCAAGAATTATTAGAATGCTAACATAGAGAAAAAAAATATAATGGTGCTTTAAAATCATAGATACCCTTACTGATTGTGTGTTCAGTAGAAGTTAAGTACAATTCAGATTGCATATTAGAATTGTACATACTGTCATTTAGTTTTAAATCATAAACGGACTAAATGCTTTATCACAAGCATATTACAAATACATTTAGTTTTCACTTGATCATATTACTGTATGATAATATACCTTTGCCTGCATAAAAGTATTAACATCCATGGTAAAATGGCAGATGGCATACACTATCATTGCATCATAATTCAAAAGCTGGCTTATAATGTAAATTTCAATTTTGTACTCTGTCAGTAACTAACAAATGTTGAATCATTTCCTTCCTTAGACATACAACATTGGAATCCATTTAAAGTGCTTAATGATCTATTAATAAACCATGACTTTCCAGCAGAGTTTCTGAACTCCCCTTACTGGTACCAGCTCTTGTACTGCCAATCAAATTAGAATACTATGGTTTCTCAGTAAATAAAGGTTAATTAGACATATAAAAAAAAATTGAACATTAGAAATTCCCATATTCACATTATTCTTTTATAAGATTTAGTTATTCAAATTCCATTTATCATATATGTGTCTAAAATCTCCATCATGACATATATTAGACTTTTTTAATACAAAGGCTTATCCACTTGCAATTTCAAGAAAAATCAGATATATCAGGCTTAATGTTTTCACCTTTTTGACTTCAATGTATTAATTAATTATTTTTTAGGAAAAACAAATTTATGTAGAACCATTTGTGCTTAGTAAGCTACATGAGATGTGCTTTTTAAACTAATTCTTCCCAATTCCAAAAATATTTTCTCTATAAAAAATTATTTATGCATATGTACCATCACATCTTCTAAGTAGCCAGCATTTGCTCTCTTACTTCCTGATTCATTAAATAGCTTAAAATATAGCTTTCTTTTTATGGGTTCTATTGAATCCTGTGCTTGACCTGTTCTAAAACTGAATGAAAAACTTCATAAGCAAGTATCAATATTGCCAACTACATAATTTTAGGAATATAAATATATCTAGTGAAAATAAGGAGATTAAGCTTTATAGAGAATTAAATATTTAGAGAAACGACTCCAGATATAGTACAGTTACTAATGTTGTGAGAAAATACAAAGATACTAGTGACCCAGTGTGCAAAATCACGTGAGACCCAAACCCACAGAAAATTGCACGAGACCTGGAACCCCAGAGTCAAGTCTCCACCCACCCATGCATTCCTCATTGTGCAAGCAGCCTTCTGGTGACCAATCTTTGGTCATTACAGTATTAGGGCTACTGGGTTTTTATAATATAGATAAAGTTAAGATGTGATTGACATTGGTGAAAATTTAAAGAATTCCTTGGAAGGGAGAAATAATTTTAAAAAATCCAAAACCTGAAATCTATAATAATAACAAAGTAAGAAACTAGGAACAATATTTGTAGTTGAAACACTGGCCAGGAGACAGAGGAGGCAGAAGATCACCAGTCTCCCCTGACCCAACTTTATCAATGTCACCCTCATAGCTGCTATCTCCAAAGGGGAAACCTCAGTGGGTATGAGAAAATAAGAAACCTCGGAAGAAAACTAGCACAATAAGGGTTCGGGAATTCAATGCGGTGTCACTGTTGCCTCTACACTCTAAACACAAGTTTGCTTCCTCCCTGTTTGGTACATCCTCTCCTCAAAATCTTCAAACTTCAAACTTAAAAATGTGGACCCAAGTGACTATGATCCTTGGAAATAATTAAGCAACTGGGAGAAACCCAAGCAAGTTATCTCTTGAGGAAATAACTTAATTTCAAATGTAGGTCTTAAACATTTTTCACAAAGTTCCAAAGAAAGTGAGCTCACTGCAGAAACATCACTAAAAATTTGAGAAAACTAACCACCAAGGGAAAAACATTCCCAAAATGTACAATTAGGCTCAAAACAAATTTAAAAGGTACAAAATTAAAAATTATATTTAAAAATGAATGTAATAAATATTGATATAATAAGAAATAAGAGATTATCAAAGCAGAGCATCCAGATTTGTCAAAGAACAAATTAGAGATTCTAGAAGTAAAAAAATCAAAATAATCTGTATGCTTCAAATAGCATAACAATAAAAAAAGGCAAAATTATATGAAGAAATAATAATAGTTAACACTTCCAGAGAATACCTATGTGTAATTACTTTTCTGAGAGTATTATAATTATATTAACACTAGAGGCCCAGTGCATGAACTTCATGCATGGTCTGCTCAAGCCAGCCTGCACCTTCTTCAATCTGGAACTCCTTGAGGGATGTTCCACTGTTGGTTTAGGCCCAATACTGCAAATTAGGTCTAAACCAGCAGTTGGACATCCCCCCCACAATCCTGGACCACTGGTTCCTAATCAATCACCTGCCTGTATGCCTGGTTGCCACTAACTGGCCCCCTCCCCTGCTGGCTTGATCACCTCTAACTTCCCCTCCTGAGGCCTAGTTGGCTCTAACAGCCCCCTTTCTGCCAGCCTGGTTGCTCCTAACTACCCCCCCCCACTGGCCTGATTGCCCCTCACTGCCCCCCCTTGCTGATCTTGTTGCTGCCAACTGCCTCCCCTGCCATCCTGGTCTCCCCACTCAGCCTGCTGTTCAGTCATTTGCTCATCCTTCATTAATGCCCCAGGCAGCCTGGTTGCCCCATGCAGCCTGCTTCATCAGTTGTTTGGTCACCCCTCACTAACCCCCTGGCTGGCCTGGTCCTAGGCAGCCATCTTGAGAGGACAAGAGGTTTAATTGCATAACACTTATTAATTATATAGAATATTTAATCCTCAAAATAGTTATAAATTATATATTATTGTTTTCCTTGTTTCACAGATGGTACATTTTGAAGATTTTTAAAATGTGTCTCAGTCCCATAGATTATAACATAAAAAATTTGAATGCAGGAATTTAGTTTCAGAATCCAAGGTTTGTAAACTATATCTTTTATCTCTAGAAAATTCGGCAAGATACTTAAGAGCCATTTCAGACAAGCATATCAAGAAATAAAGAAAATTATGGTTAACGTCAATAATAATCAGAGAAATGCAAATAGAGATCTGAGATAACTAGATCATAACCTTCCATCTAGAAAAAAAAGTCTGCTAATATTTAATGTTTTATTTCATGTTTGCAAGGATATAAGCAGTGAATGTTCTCATGTAATGCCCAGAGGTATGTAAATTTACATACTTACTATAGAAAAGAATCTGAGATTATATATATATATTCAAACTATGTGTATTATGACCTAGCCATTCTAATAAAATATGTTGAGAAATTCTTTCATAATATGCCCAGACATCTGTACATAAATGTTTAAGCATTATTGCTTATAGTAGATCAAAACAAAATAACCATAATATCCATCAATAAAATAGATAAAGTGGGATATATTTGAACAAAGCAATAGTATAGAACAATGAAAATTAATAAACTCTAGAGGTCAATATAAATTCATTTAAAAATGCAATATTAAGTATCATTTCATTTGTAGATATTTCAGAATCAGGTTAAATTTAAAAATACTATTTAAGAATATGTATATTTTGTGAAAACGTGGGAGGAAAATAAGAAAATAATGAAAATAAACTTGGGCCGAAACCGGTTTGGCTCAGTGGTAGAGCGTTGGTCTGCGGACTGAAAGGTCGCAGGTTCAATTCCGGTCAAGGGCATGTGCATTGATTGTGAGCACATCCCTGGTAGGGGGTGTGCAAGAGGCAGCTGGTCGATGTTTCTCTCTCATCAACATTTCTAGCTCTCCCTTCCTCCTTTCTGTAAAATATCAATAAAAACATATTAAAAAAAAGAAAAAAAAGAAAAGAAACTTGGGAGAAGACCCACCTTTTGGGAAAGGGATTTAACCATATCTTTTTTCCTACCTCATAATCTTAGACATTTTATAGTGAAAAATTAATTTATGAAACATTATTGTACTCATTCATTGGTATAGCTGTTGTATCTCATTTTTTAAAAATAAATATCTAAAAGAAGAAAAAATATGTTAAAAGATTTGGCTTTCATTATGACTTCTAGAGGCCCATTGCATGACATTTGTGCACTGGTGGGGTGTTCCTCAGCCCAGCCTGCACCCTTTCCAATCAGGAACCCCTCAAGAAATGTTCCCTACTGGGTCTATTACCCTTGACTGCACTACCCTGCTATCCTGATGACCCCCAACTGCCCTCCCCTACTGGCCTGATCTCGCCTCCAACAGCCCTCCCCTGCCGGCCTGCCACTCCCCAAACTGCCCTCCCCTGGCAGCCTGGTTGATCCCCAACTGCTCTCCTCCGCTGGCCTGATCTTGCCCCCAACAGCCCTTTCCTGCAGGCCTGATCACCCCTAACTGCCTCTGCTTGCCTAATCACCCCTAACTTTCCTCCCCTGGTAGCCTCATCTCGCCCTGAACTGCCCTCCTCTGATGGCCAATTTGGTTCTGATTGTTCAGTTTCTATGCCAGTTAGCATCAAAAGCTCTGCCTCCTAGGCAGCCATTGGCTCCTCACAATTGACCCAGATTTGGTTCTGATTGGTTGGTGTCTATGCCAGTCAGTATCTCTGGGCCTATCAAAGGAGCCTAATCAGAAAGGCAGGGCTGATTAACAGCCCTGGTGGAGGCCTGGAGAGAAATGGAGGCATGGCTACTGGCCTAGCCCAGAGAGAAAGAGAGAGGCAAGTGCTGATCAATAGCTACCACATAGGCTATGGATTAGACCCTGCTTCTCTCTTCAGGCCTCTCAGCAGTCACTGTTGGGTCACCGTGCCTGTAGCCATAGCAGTCAGTGCTGGATCACCACGGCAAACCAGCACTGACTGTAGGACTGACTTCCCATTGGTTGAGCCTCTGGTCACTGTGGATGTGACAGACCCAGGGTTTTTATATATTAGGATTTTGTCACTAAGTAGCTACAAGTAGGAGGAAGTTATTTAATACCTTGAATTTATTTCTCTTATTTACAAAATGAATAGAGTACACTGGATTTATTTAGTCACTCATGTATTAACTTATTGTCTTATATGTATTAAACATTTTATGTACTCTAAGTAGTATGTCTCATAGAGACATAGTTTTGGTGTTTGCCTTTGAGCAATTGGCATTCTAGCACAGGAGCTGGTGATATCCAGTTCTAATTTTATTTTCAGATAGAAGTCAGTTTAATTCACACTCTAGTCAAGTATTTGGCAGGCCCTGTAAACTTGGTTCTTCGCTCTGCAGCCATCCATTGAAAGTTAAGGTTAATAAATAAAAAGAGATGACATATTGGCAGAGGGAGTTAGAAGAAGAGAAATTTCTGGTTTTGACACTATTGATATTAAATAAGACAGTAATCATGCATGTGGAATATGATATCACTTAATTCTACCTTTGGGTAACAATAACCTAAAAGATGCTCTGGGCTCATGAGTGTCATATTCAATTTCAATATATATACAAATTTCCAATGCATTAATAGGAAAGTCAAGTACAATGAAAATGTATAAAATGTTAATGCCAGTGTGGAGTTGATAGTTTATAATGTAGGGAAATAAAATCCATGTCTAATATTCATACTGCACCTGAATTTGCAAGCTCTATATTATTTCAATTAGGAAAGTAAACTGCTTTGAATGTTTTAGGAACTATAGAATTTATTCTCAAGTGGTAAATCTTGTTTTTCTTTACCAAATAGCGTGGGGAAAAAGTTTTCCAAAATTAAATAATCTAATTGAACACAATGCTATGGGGTATGTAAAATAAATCTCCCTGAAGAATATAAAAATCAAATTTAAAAAAAAATATAAGTGTAGGTGTCATCAAAAATTTATTTGCATATTTACATACCATTTTTTTATAAACTAATTTTAGTGATTCATTTTCACAATTTTAAAAGGGTTTTGTTTCAAGTTTAAATTTATATTGGCCATGAAATTTCCTTAAACAACATTTAGAAATATGAATAAGCAACTTTGCAATCAAAACTATCTGTGCTTTTCAACAGGCTTGGTTTAACTTTGAAATCAAGAAAATCTATATAAATATCTACCTATATTTCTATCAATCTACCTATTGATATATATAATTATTTATGTTTACCATGATATACACATATACATACATATTATCAGTGTTCTGAAATATTTAAGGCACTCAACATATAAAGTTTATGTTTGACCTTCCTACTTTTTCTTTCTCTCCAATACTTTATGTGTACCTTTTGTTGTGGAAGCTAAAATGAACTGGCACGTTTTCTTTTAGGCAAGTTTCATAAGCATCCATTGAGTTAGCTTCTGTTTGTCCAAACTGACAAGAGTGCCAAGGTAAATGCTATGCAAATGAACCCCCTGTGGGACTCCTTTTTCTAAGTTAAGTTGCTGCCTAGGCAAACCTAGCACTTTGTAATGTTATTCCAAGGTATTAATTCTGTAGTTTGTGTAGACATTCAGAATTACTGACAGTGATACATTGCCCCCCTAATACTATCTCTCTGACAAACATTATCTGATTTAAACACAACATTATGTGCCAAAGCCGGTTTGGCTCAGTGGAAGAGCTTCGGTCTGCGGACTGAAAGGTCCCAGGTTCGATTCCTGTCAAGGGCATGTACCTTGGTTGTAGGCACATACCCAGTAGGGGGTGTGCAAGAGGCAGCTGGTCGATGTTTCTCTCTCATCAACGTTTCTAGCTCTCTATCTCTCTCCCTTTCTCTCTGTTAAAAATCAATAAAATATATTAAAAATAATGATAAAAAAATAAACACGACATTATGGCTTATAGTTTTGAAGTACATGCAGTGAGAGCTGATAATGTTATATTATTATTGATGATAAATTTAAGTCATGGAAAATTTAAAGCTGTACAGTACTAACAAGACACACACACACACACACACACACACACACACACACACAGATAAACTTTTTTTTCTCACTAAAGGTGTAATACATCCAGCAATAGTAAAACCTAGTGTTAGTGACTGCTTAGTTTCAAATATTTATTTTTAAACTGTGACTATATTTAAAGTGGTTTATTTAGTTATTATATATTTTCCCTTTCTATGATTTATAGCTTTTGTGATAGGAGGTTGGCCTGTGCCTTGCAGGATATTCAGTAGAATCTCAGTCCTCTACCCACTAGATACCAGCAGTGTTGACATAAATTGTGATAATAAAATTGTCTCTGGATAATTCCTAAAAAGCAAAATTGCCCCCAGTTAAAAAGCTCTGTAATCTGAAGTCCCTGCCAAATGCCCCACTGATACAGTGAGAACTCCACTCCTAATTGTCAGAACTCAAATATGTGAACTCTCAAGATTTTTTACTTCTTGGCTTCCGGTAGTTTTTTTTGTTTGTTTGTTTTTTGTTTGTTTGTTTTTTTGTTTTTTCCTTTGTAATTGTTCCTTGATAAGACTTGTAGTATCCTATTCTATCAATGTGAAGTTTACTATTAGGCCAAACATAATCCAATTTATAGAGCAACTTTTTCACATGGCTTTTGTCTTTCACGCTGCACTATAAAAATTCCAGCCACATTGGCTTTCCCAAACTCTGTCCTCTATCTCCTCTTCCCTTCAGGGTGGGCATGTCCTTCCTGTGATCTCCTTGTAAACAGAAAACCAACAAGCTTTTTCCTCTTTTGTTTTCTTTCTCTGAGGAGCAGAGTCCTGCATTGCCTATTGTCCAATTTATTTTTATTTTATTAAATTTATTGGATGACATTGGTTAATAACATTATGTAAGTTTCAAGTGTACAATTTTATTGATATAATACGTCATCTTGCATGTGTGCTCACCACCCTAAGTTTAGTCTCCTTCTATTACCATGTATTTGACCCCCTATATCTTCTTTAGTCTCCTCCACCCCCTCCACTCTGGTAACCACCATATGATTACCTGGGTCTATGAGTATGCTTGTTTTGTTTGCTCATTTGTTACTCTCTGTTTTATATTACATATGTGAGTAAAATCATGTGGCTCTTATTTTTTTCCATCTGACATATTTTGTTTAGCATGATGATCTCAAAGTCCATGTTTGTTATTGCAATCCACAGTTGCTGTTTTACATAGTTTGTCCAGCTTTCTACTTATATTAACTGGAGAGCAAGTTCAGTAACAATTATCTCTTAATAGACAAAAATAGAAACAATATAGGAGCTCAAGACTGCTGGGTAATATTCTATACTCACAAGTTGAGTTGTGTCTTTAACAGTAGTAAATGTGCTTGTCCCCAACATGTTTATGATGGACATATTTGTTCTTGTAATCTCATATTTTAATTATATAATGAGACATTAAAAGAAAAACAATTGCCTTTATGACAAACCAAGTAACATGTTTTGAAAGTTTACTAGTAGTTAAGATTAAATGACTACAAAACATTTTTGTTTCATTATATGCAAAATACTTGGCGAAGAATTAAAAATGCAAAGAATCTAGATGGTCTCCAGTGATGTTTTCTTTCAAATATCTTTAAGTTATTACTTGAACTCAAAGTATTCCTAACATGAAATCATAGCTAAGGCCATTTTAGTGTTGTGTATTCTATAAACAAAATGTGGAACTGTAGTTAGGACTGTAAGAGAAAAGCCCTATTCCAATATTAAAGTCACATACTAAACACAAATAAATGAGTATTTGTAAATGTTAATTAAATTGGAAACTACTATCAGAACAGACTATGGAGAGATAGAATAGTTTTCTATAGCAAAATTGTCAGACAAAGATATATTTAATTCCTTATTTGTTTAACCTCTACACAGAAACATCTCATACAAAAAGCTAGGCTAGACTCCAAGAAAGGAATGAAAATTGCTGGAAGAAATACAAATAACTTAAGGTATACAGATGGTACCATCTTACTGGCAGATAATAGCAATGATTTAAAAGGGCTTCTGAGAAAAGTAAAAGAAGAAAATGCCAAAGCAGGATTGCATTTGAGCATCAAGGAGACAAAAGTGACTACAGAAAAAACACACAACTTTGACAACTTTGATAACAGTGAAGATATCAAAATTGTTAAAGAGTTTGCTTATCTTGATTTAGTCATTAATTCAAAAGGGGACTACCACAAAAAAAAAGGAAGGCTGAATCTTAGAAGGGCAGCAATGGACTGCTATGGAAAGATCAGTATGAGGAAAGATGTGTCCTTAGAAACCAGCCTAACATCATCCATAACCTTGTATTACCAATTAGTATGTATGGAGGTGAAAGCTGGACAGTGAAGACATTGATAGGAAGACAATTAATTCATTTGACATACGGCTTTGGAGGAAAGTTCTTTGGATGGCCAGCACAGCCAGGAAGATGAACAAGTGGGTCCTGGAGCAAGTTAAGCCTGAAACATCCATGGAGGCAAAAAATGATAAAACTAAAAGTGGCCTACTTTGGGAACATTCTGAGAAGGCAGGGTTCTTTGACAACTACAATAATCCTGAAAAATAGAAGGCAATAGGAAAAAAGGAAGACACAATATGAGATGGATTGACTCCTGAAAGAAGCCATAGGAGTGAGTCCACAGAAACTGGATTGGGCTGTTGAGGGCAGGACATTTTGTGCATCACTTATTCATATGGTCACTAGGACTTGAAGCCAACTCAATAGCACAGAACACACGCACATTTTTAAGAAATCCCCAGTTTAATTGCCTCTTTTGATTATACAAATAACTACCTGCCTTTATGATGTCAAGGAATAAGTTATGTTTCACAATAATAGATTTAACAAATTTATTAATACAATGAATATTTATTTAACACCTACAGTGTACTGATCTAAAATACTAGGAACTGAAGATTGAATAGTGAACATGTAAATAAAAATCCTCACCTTTTTTGGCTTATATTTGAGCAAGGATGATGGACACTAAAGATAAATAAGTTAAATATGTGTATATTTATTAAATAAATAAGCCAAAGATGGCCTTTGTGTATTGGTACCCAGGTTATTAATTTCTTTGTTGCTGGTTGAGACCCATTTTCTTAAAAGCATGCTGGCACTAAACTCAAATTTTTACACATCTATTTATTCCTTTGAAAGTTCAAACAAGCACATTTTACTCATGTAGAGACCACCTGCTTTAGACACCTGTAAAAACCTCATCTGATAGCTGTTTCCTATAATTGGTCTGAAACTGCTGTAGAACTCTCTGACCCAGAGATTTCCCTCCATCACCAGAACCATAACCGTCTTTTCAATGCTCCTCTCTCTCCAGCTACCTTGTCCTGTTTCCCTTCTGATAGTTATTCCAGCTCTACAGCTTTTAGAGGACTCCTGTTGTGTGGGACTTTCCCTCTGGTGCAACCTTTTCCAAAAGCTGACCAAATAAAGCTAGTTGTGTGTAAAAGCCTCTTGTGATCAATCATGTATTTTTCTTTGATTATCTCCAAATCCCTCAAACTCTCAATAATATTAGCTAATAAAAATTATTGACAAGAAAAATAATACAAGGAGGTGAGATATAAAATAGGAACTGGGAGTTGACATTTTAGATAGAGTGGCAGGCACATCCTCACTGAAAAACTGTCTGTCAAGTATGATCCTGAAAATGTGTGGGAATTGGTCACACATTTTACTTATCCACATATTTGTCTACTTCGTTAAATAAATGTTTTATTTTAAAAAATTGCATATATTGTTCATTGTTAATATCCCCATTGCTTAAAAACTGTCTAGAACATGGTAGGTGATTAATAAATGTACATATGGTTAATCAATAATGGAATAAGACATTCATGGATCTAAAACTAGCACTTTTTATAAGAGGCAAATCTGCATAGACTCTCAAAATACTGCTGAAACAAAAGTATTCAAGGAAATAATTATCCAAAGGGAAAAGTGATCTTTCTCCCAATTCCCTGCCACACACACACACACACACACACACACACACACACACACAAATGATGAAAAGTCTATACCAACTTTCATACTGTCTTCTAAATCCCAGCCTTTCCACTTGCTCACTGCGTAATTTTATGGATGTTCTAAACCCTTTTAAAGCATCTGCTCATCGTCCTTACAATAGAGTGATGATGCAGCATGCTCCAAATGATTTTTAAGAAAAAAAAATGAAAGTTCTTCACACATGTTCAGAAACACATCAAATGTTCAATTAAAACTATGTAGAATTAATCAAACAATAATTGTAGCAGTATTTATTAAATGCCTTCCATGTAACAGACAATGTGCTCTGTGTGGGTAACATGTGTTTAATAATAACCTAAGCCCTTATTTGAAAAGACTCATAGGTTATAATGAATGATAAACATGCAAAAAGACATAAATGCATTCAAGATGTGGTGGGTGCAACAGTGGGATATTAGTAACTGCCCCAGGACATAGAAAACAGAGAAATATGAAATTCACACTGATTTGATCTTTCCTGAGAGAAACTTTTCCTAAAACAACTTACTTTTCGCCTAACTTATTAAACAATAGTCTCCTATTTATATATTGTCTATTTTTAAGCTGTTTAACCATGTCAATAGTTAATATTTGAATATCAACTGTATCAAACAGTGGCTCAGGTTAAAATTCTCTGGAGTAATTTTTGATACCACTCTTCCTTTACAAAACTTAGATATATGGCACAAGAGGGAAATCTTTGACCCTCCTTGCATTCATGTTAGAGTGTGAACTCTGACATCATCTCCAACACTGTCACCCCACCTGGAACAAAGACTCAGCCCAGATCATAGCCATAATAGAAACAAAGATTATATCTGCTCATATTGAATGAAAAGACTTTCAACAATGCTACCTTTTAAAAATGTAATCCCTATGGAAATGAAGAACTCTGTGGAGTTAAAAGCCGTATGTTACTAAGCGAGAACTCCCTAAGCAATTTCTTCATAACAACGGTCTACATATATAAAAAGTTTCTAATATCATATACATTTTTTGTAAAACCAAGAGAACATTGCCGCTCTAACCAGTTTGGCTCAGTGGAGAGAGCATCGGCCTGTGTACTGAAAAGTTCCAAGTTTGATTCCGGTCAAAGGCATGTACCTTGGCTGCGGGCACATCCCCAGTAGAGTGTGTGCAGGAGGCAACTGATCGATGTTTCACTCTCATAGATATTTCTGACTATCTATCCCTCTCCCTTCCTCTCTGTGAAAAATCAATAAAATATATATTTTTAAAAAGAGAACATTACCAAACTATAAATTGTTTTAACAGAATAACATTTAACTGAGGTCACCCTTAATTAGTGAGTCTGACAGGGGTTATCAAAATACAGCCCATGGTTCAGACCACCACCTGCTTTGCAAGGTTTGATTGGAACACAGCCACAGCCATGCATTTATTGTCCATGGATACATTTGTGCTACAAGAGCAGAGCTGAATAGTTGCCCCACAGATCATGATGAAACACAAGCCTAAAAAATTTACCATCTGGTCATATAAGAAAAAATTTGCTGATCCTTGGCAGGATATATAAGCAACAAAACAAGATCTGGACCATCTTGGGTAAAATAATAAATTACATTGTAAAAAGACATTTCCCAGTTAATTCATTTACCAGTAGTACTCTGATAGAAATGTCATATCTATGAGTAATGGGATTTTTACTCAAAATAATATTTTGTCGGTTTTAATGAAATACATTTATATATGCTAAATTTAATCAATTTAAATGTGTAATTTGATGAATTTTGGCAAAAATACATAGTTTTTTAACCACTACCACCATAATAATATGGCATATTTATAAATAATTAGTTTTTTTTTGTTGTTTATTTTTTGTTTGTTTTTTGAGAGAGAGAGAAAGAGAGAGAGAGAGAGAGAGAGAGAGAGAGAGAGAGAGAGAGAGAGAGAGAGAGGAGAGAAACATCAACGTGAGAGACATATGGATTGGTTGCCTTCTGCACTGGATCACTGAGGGACCACTGAGGTAGGTAGCCTTGACCAGGAATCAAACCCAGGACCTTTCGGTCTGCAGGCCAATGCTCTTTCTGAACCAAATTAACTAAGGCAAATTGACTGTGGGGTTTTTTTTTGTTTGTTTGTTTTGTTTTGTGTGTGTGTGTGTTTGTTGTTGTTGTTGTTGTTGTTGTTGATTTACAGTCAATTCCTCCATTCCACTCTCTAGTGCCTGGCAACCACTGATGTACTTTCTGTATTTTTTTAAATATATATTTATATTCTTTTATTTTGTTTCTATATATTGTCTTTTTTTCCTCTTTTATGAAACTCCAATAACATATATATGAGGCTGATTGATAATGTATCTGTTCATTTTCCCATCATTTTTATTTTTTTATTTTAAATTTTGGATGTCTTCTTTTCTTAGTGTAATCACAAATATTTTCTATTGTAGCTTGTAATCTGCTGTTAATTTTCTACTTCAAATATTGTGTTTTGTACCTTTGAAAGTTTGATATGGGCCTGGCTGGCATAACTCAGTGGTTGAACCAGGAGGTCACGGTTCAATTCCCAGTCAGGACACATGGGCAGGTTGTGGGCTCAATCCCCAGTAGGGGGTGTGCAGGAGGCAACCAATTAATGATACTCTCTCATCTTTGATGTTTCTATCTCCCTCTCCCTTCATCTCTGAAATCATTAAAAAGAAATTGGTTTGGATTTTTAAAAATCTTATCCTCATGTTCATGCATTTTCCCTCTTGAACATATAAGTAATATTTATAATATTTTAATGTTTTATTTGCTAATTTTATTATCAGTTACTTCAGGGTCTCTTTCCATTTAAAGATTTTTTCCTGGTTAAGCATTTTATTGTTATGTGCATATCTGCTTTTAAAAAAAAATTCTTTATTGTTTAAAGTATTACATATATTATTACATATGTCTCCTTTTACCCACATTGACCTCTCCCCGGCCACCCCAACTCCCCAGCACATGCCATTACCCTCCTACTGTATGTGTTCATTGGTTATGCTTATATGCATGCATACAAGCCCTTTGATTGATTTCTTACCCCTCACCCCCCACTTCACTCTATCCTGCCTTCCATCTGAATCTATCTGCTTATTTTTAATTTGATGTCACTGTATTATCTTGTTGGTTGCCAATTTGTATTTTATTCTTCTAACTAGTGTAGGATTTTTTTTTCTTCTATAATGTAGTGCTAAGTTTCTTGTAATCAGTTTGATCTTCCTGAGACCTCCTTTTACATTTTTTAGAAGAGATTTTGAGCAGCTGTTACTTTTGGGCAAACTTACCATCACCTCTGCAATAGCTTTTTGAGAATTTAATCATATGCCCCATGTATCAAAAGTGCTTCTCATCTGTCTGATGATCCTACATAAACTCTATTTTTTTCTATTACTTTCTGCTGGTACTTCCATGACCTTGGTATCTTCCTCATGCACATACACAAATCAGTAATCAGCCCAAAACTCAAGGAACCACTCTGGAATACCATTGCTCTCTCTTGGTGAAGCTGCCTCTCCCTAGGACTCTACTTTAAAAATTTTAGCCACATCAGCCTCAGACTCTGAATCTGCCTCTTCAATAAGAAAAGCCACAGAATTTGGCTCTTTTAAAAAATATATATATATATATTTAATTATTATTTTTTATTTTTTTATTTTTATTTTTTACAGAGAAGAAGGAAGAGGGATAGAGAGTTAGAAACATTGATGAGAGAGAAACATCAATCAGCTGCCTCCTGCACACTTCCTACTGTGGATGTGCCTGCAACCAAGGTACATGTCCTTGACTGGAATCGAACCTGGAACCCTGCAGTCCGCAGGGCAAAACTCCATCCACTGAGCCAAACTAGTTATGGCAGAATTTGGCTATCTTTAAACCACTATTTCACACCAGTTTGTTTCTCTAGCTGTTATTTCATTATGTCTGAAAGTGAAAACCTCTCAATAGATCATTACATGACATCATGCCATTATGAGTGGTACATGTGATAATATACACTGAGTGGTCAGATTATTATGATAATGCATAATAATCTGGCAACTCAGTGTGTGTGTGAGGCCTCATATGTATATATGAGGCCTGGTGCATGAATTCGTGCATGGGTAGAGTCCAGGGGGAGGGGACATGGGCCGTTGGCTGGCCTACATGATGGTTGAACTCCTGGTCGGGGATAATTTGTGTATTAGCCTTTTATTATATAGGATATACACTGAGTGGCCAGATTAGTATGCGTTCAGAGATCATAAGAATCTGGCCACTAAGTGTATTTAAAGTCCTGACTACTTGGCTATTATATAAAATGAGGTCAATAAATATAACTCGTCTCCAACTTCTATTTCTTTACCTAATTCCAGGCTATACATTTTTAAAGTCAAATCATATATGATATAACATTCTGTCTTAATAGGTAAATTCTACTCTAATAAAAGTTAAAGAAAAATTCTATTAACTAATGACTTATTCTACCCCTTGAATTTTTCTACTAACTCTGGTCCCATGCGGCAGATGTATATCATCCATATAGGATGAAACTTTTTAGGTATTAAACCTCAGATACTTTAACTTTCTCAGATGCTGCTTCCTCCAAAATAAGAAACGTAATATTGCTATTATGCTAATCAGAATCAACCCCATTTTCATTTTCAGACAAAAACATTTTGTTACAGGCTTTATATCTGTGTATCCCCAAAATTTATATGTTGAAACCTTCCTTAGCCCCAATGGGATGCTATTAGGAGGTGGGGATTTTGGAAGGTAATTATGTCATGAAGGTGGAGCTCACATGACAGTATCAGTACCTTTAGAAGAAGAGACATCATGGAGTTTTCTCTCTTTCTCTGCCTCTCAACTCTGGAGGATGCAACAAGAAGATGGCTGACTGTAAACCAAAAAGAGGGACCTTCGCCTGAACCTGACCATGCTGGCACCCTGATCTTGGACTTCTATCCTCCAGAACTGGAGGAAATGCATGTTTGTTATTTAAGCCTCATAATCTGTGGTATTCTGTTATAGCAGCTTAAACTGATGAAGACACATCTTACTCACTCCATGCTTCCATAACTATTAACAATCTAAGTCCTGAATCCTGAATATGTCTCCACAGACATTCATGCTCTCTTTGGAGCAATAAAAGGAATACTAGCAAGGTGATGTTCCCACATAATAGCAGTCATATTTCACAAACAGACAAATTCAAGCTCATAACTTAATTATTATGCCTATAGTAACCACTTACTATAAGAACATCTGGTGATCTTCTATTGACAGCTGGCTCCGCAATTGTAAGTATATATTTAAGCAACTAGAAATAAGGGACAAAGTGAGGAATTCTCCCACTTTTTGGGTGGTATCCATGGTTACAACTTAACCTAAATAAAATGGACAGGGACAAGTTAAACATAAATGTGATCTGTCCCTTGTTGCAAAGGGGATCTCATGTTTTACCTAGTTCTTCAAGCTACAGTTAAAACTAACTAAAGCCAGACCAAAAATAAAGGAAAGTGAAAAAAAGAAGCCCCAAAAACAGTAGGTAGAAGATGAGGTTTAGAGTCGCAAATGTTATCAACTGTGTAACCTGAAGTGTTTAAGTTTCAATGATTCTGTAATTCACATATCAAAGGACACATAGTGGGCACAAAGAGTACTAGGAAGTAAAAAAAAATACAATGCACGAATTTGTGAATGTTGATGCTTTTATAGGCCTTTTAAGTTATACTGTTAGCTTTTGGAAAACTTCTTTAACCATTGACTTCTGTGGGTCTGAATTTAGAAAGAGTCTGAAACATTAGATGTATTTTTCTTTTAGGGAGATCAATAAAAATTTACAGAGAATTAGATAACAAATGGGTGTTATGGGGATTCCTAACTCTAAATTCAGCTTTTATTTTATGAGACCTCTTATATATGTATTTACTTGGTAGTGATTTTAGCAGGTGCTATGAGCACTACTGAGTACTTCCACAGAACCTTGCTTCTGTTTGTATCTATCAGAGAAAGCACTGTCACCTTCATCTGGATCAGAGAGTTTTACAAGGTCATCAACCAGGTCAGCAGCAATAGCCATTTTTAAAAGATCCAATCAGACCTGCAATAGGATCGGGCTGGCTGTTTGTTTATCCATTTAATCTTTAATTTATTTTTCAAAACCTGTTATTTTGAGTTTATCGCCTATTTCATAGTTGTATAATAAGGTTCAAAAGATCTGGGTTTTTTTCATGCTGAATTTCTGAAACATAATAGTATTGTGAACTCTGTACAATCAGTCACTGCTTTGAAGTAAGAGGAAAGACTATTTCTACAAGGTTAACATGAACAGATATCCATTTGGATTGTCTATCTCTCTACCTATCTATATATAGAGAGATATATAGGTATCTAGTTATATAGGCATATCAATATAGATATCTATATATATCTATCTATATATATTCATATATATCTATATATATTCATATATATATATATATATATATATATATATATAAAGAGAGAGAGAGAGAGAGAGAGAGAGAGATCTATATTTATCTATTTCTGTCTCCATCTGTATAAAGATGGAGAAAGAAAAATAATAAGAGTGTAAGTTTGTTTTTAATGTGTATTGTTGTTTTATTTTTGCTAAGAAAACTGGTGTAACTTTTCCCAATGAATTAATGAGATAAAGATAACTGGTTTACATTTTCTTTTTATCTATGGAAATTTTGGATATTCAGATGGAATACATTAATTGTGTGTATTAAGGATGAACTGTAATGTATGGCTATCAGAGCCCAAACTGGATATTTCTAGTCTATTCAGTGTTTATGGTGTGTATCTGCCAGAAATGTTACAGGTGTGGTTATGTTATAATTTTTTGAAAGGTGCAATTTGTCCCAAGCTTAAATATTCAATCAGGATTGTATCCTACAACCCACCATAGGTTTAGCATAAGTTATTCACAGAGTTATTATTAGGATGCCTAAAGATGTTCTCTGTTTTTCAACAGTATATGATATGCTGTCATTATTTGCTTCTTGTGATTTGTTAATTCCCTTATAGATTTGCTACCCAATTTAAATGTATCTGTGAAAGATTAAAATTAGCTAAATACAAGCTGTGAACATTTCAAAGATAATTTTTTTCAATAATTATCCTCAAATCACTGAATCACAGAAGCTCAAAACTGGAAAGAAAGATCAGCAACCATCTGACAAAACTTCCTACTTGTAAAGATGACTGGCCATACACAGAGGAGCCATGACTTTCCTCAAATCTCACAAGTTAGTTTTTTTTCATATCACAGAGCACATTAATGTTGCTGTTATAACTAAAACAGTTTCCTTCTTGCAATTATTAACTAGACTGAAACAAAATGCATATAGAACACAGGATTACTTTTCTTCAAGCATATTTTTGGTGTTGTAGTTATTGGTGGTGGTTTATTTCTATTATGATTTATTATTATCATCATCATCTAGACCACATGTGTCAAACACAAGGCCCGCGGGCCAAATCCAGCCTGCCAGGCCTTGCAATGTGGCCCGCACCGCGCTGTCATCACTGCACTCCGCTGTCAGTTTATGACATTGTCAGTTTATGACTGTTCAGTAAACCATTCGGCCCGCGATTTAGGCTGGATTTTAGATTTTGGCCCCTTCTCTGATTGAGTTCGACACCCCTAATCTAGACACTTAGATAATGCTATACCTTAGGGTAGGATTCAGGTTAAAGTACCAAATTTGCCACTAACAACCTATGTAGCCTGAGCAAATACTTGAAACTGCTGGCCCTTCTTGTCATTAAATTAGGCATAATACAAGTTTATAATCTTTATCTGCTTTTGCACTCTATTTTCTTATGATTCTCTGTTAATACACCTATTTATCTATCTACCTATAGATAGATATAGATGTAGATATATATGTATATATTTAGACATTTGTAGCACTAGCATTACATATTTATCTATACTAATAAAATAGTAATATGCTAATTAGACTGGGAGACCTTCCAGACAAAGCCATGGTGGCAGGGTCAAGGCGGAGGCAGTTAGGAGCAATTAGACAGGGTGGGGAGGGCAATTGGAGGTGATCAGGTCAGCAGGAGAGGGGGGAGTTGGGGTGATCAGGCTGGCAGGGGGAGCAGTTGGGGGCAAGCAGGCTGGCAGGCAGAGTGGTTAGGGGAGATCAAGCAAATAGGTAGTAAGCGGTTTGGAGCCAGCACTCCCGGATTTTGAAAGGGATGTCTGACTGCCGGTTGTGGGATCAGGCCTAAAACAGCAGTCAGACATCTCCCCAGGGTCTCAGATTGGAGAGGGTGCAGGCGGGGCTGAGGGATACCCTCTATGCATGAATTTTGTGCACTGGGCCCCTAGTAACCTAATAAAATGTCAACTTGTTTTTTACATATATTTTTATTGATTTCACAGAGGAAGGGAGAGGGAGAGAGATATATATAAACATCAATGATGAGAGAGAATCATTGATCGGTTGCTTCCTGCACATTCCTCACTGGGGATCAAGCCTGAAACCCGGCATGTGTCCTGACCAGAAATTGAATCATGACCTCTTGTTTCATAGGTCAATGCTCAACCACTGAGCCACATCAGCCAGGAAGTTTTTCTAAACCTTTAGTAATTTAGCAATACTTTTATGGAGAAAAAAAAAAGAAAAGAAAGAAAGAAATAAAGGGGAAAAAATCTCTTATTCACTAACCAAGTAATACATAGAAAAATGTAGCTTAAGAAGATATACCTGAACAAATCCTATCTAACAAAAGAGAAACATGCAAATTGACCATCACTCCACTATACCAACCAACCAATATGGAGAGAGTATGCAAATAAACCCAACAAAGATGGTGCTGGTCATGGAGCTGGAGCAAGCAGGAGGCTTGGGTTTCCCCAGGTGATGGAGGAAACCAAGCTTCCCACTTGCCCTGGCTGACCCTGGCTTCTGCTCAAGGCTACAAAGTTTCAATTATATGAGATAAATAAATCCCAGATACCTGCCTCCAGCCAGCCCTGGCCTTCACTCAAGGAGGGGCTGAAAAAAGAAAAATAAAAGTAAAAAAGGAGGGGCTAGGAGCTTGAGTCAAGGGGGGTGTGGCCAGCCTGCAAATAGCCATCAGCCCTCACCCAGGCTGGCCATACCCCCATGACCCAATCCCTGTAAACGGGCAGTTGAACATCCTCAAAAGGTCCCAGATTGGAGAGGGTGCAGGCTGGGCTGAGTAACACCCCCTCCCCACCCCATGCACAAGTTTCATGCACCGGGCCTCTAGTAATCTTAACAAAAAGATGCAACATTAGACCAGATAGAGTCTGTCAATGGGTAAAACATATTTTATATTTTGGATAATCAATGGGTTTTAGCTGTTTCAGATGCATCAAGTGGCATTTAGTCTGAAATGAGTTGTGATTCAGAGACAGAATTACTCAGTATTTAGATTTCCTAAATCTCCAAAGAGTTATATCAGTGAAAGGTTATCAAGATGTGTGTGTGTGTGTGTGTGTGTGTGTGTGTTTCTAAATGTGTTTTCTATTTGCTGATGATCATAATTCCACAAAGGCAAATAAAGTATATCCTGACTGATAATGTATTTCATTGGTCCCAAGAGCACCCTCTTCTCAAAGGGCATAGTACAAATCATAAGACCAGCCAATAAAATTACCCATGAAGAGATCACTAAGGATTATGGTAGATAACCAACAAAATACAAGAATGAAGACTTAGGAAAAGCCTAGTGGAGGAAAGTAACCTTTTAATCAAAGCCCAGATTGCTTCTTTTTGTCTGTTTTTTACTTAGCTTTAGGTTAATCTTGTAGCCTGCCTATAGTTTGAGTTTCAGAAAACAGAGCACAGAGCACTGGTGAGCTTTTCTACTTTCTTTAGCTTTTCTATCTTTGGGAAGGAAGAACAGCCAAACATCTGTGGTATGACTATTGTTCCATATAGTCAGCCTTAATCAGAAAACAAGACAGTTCCACTCTGCGTGCTATTCAGGAAATTATCCATTCCATTCACCCTCTGATTTTAACATCTGATTTTATAAAACTTAATGAATGCATTTTTCTAAAAAATTAAGAAAAAAAATTATCATCTCTAGGATTCCAAGGGGAAATTTATAAGCCATTGAAAATGGAATCAAGAAAGAATAGGCCAGCTCAACCATAATAATGAAAATAAAAATGCTAGTAAATGAAAGCAGGCTTCTGAGAATAAATAAAATTTGAAAACCTTCATGAGCCAAGTGTATAAAGATTAACATTATGACAAAACATCACATGGAAAATGATTGTATTTGTAAATAATTAGTTCCATCAAGTAAGTAGATAAAAGACTAGAGATCAAAGTCAGCCAAATAAAATACATACTTTATTGATGGAGAACTTGTATTTGAGTTCTTAATATCTATTAATCACATAATAGAGCTTTCCTTTTATCCCAGGAAGTGTCTGAAGCAATACTCTAGGGACATCTCCAGATTCTATTGGAGGAAGAAGATAAAAGACAGTGCATTCAGCTTCTCAGCTCTTTTTAAATCAGAAAATAGCCAGCTGTTCCATTGCCACTGATTCTGTACTTTGAGTAGACTCACCACATCTATCAAATCAGTGTTTACATATTCTTAATAATGTTAACTTTAGTGTTTATTGCTGTGCTCTGCAGATAGTCTGAGTGCAATGAAGAAATCTGCTTGTGGGAAAGGCAACAGGCAGACCACATAATAGACCCAGCATCTCTAGAGGTTACCTGCATGACACCTGGAATGATGCAGAGCCTCCCTTGCCTTTGTCCAGAGCCAAATGGGAATCCCCTGTGGTCAGGAAAATGTTGGTGAAAGCAAATGTCCTTCCCTGCAAACATCTGGAGCTCTGCAGTCTGTGCAACTTTGAACAAAGAAGGACTGTATATTTGCTTAGAATCCCAATAAAAAGTTGAGATGCAGAATGCTGTTCTTTCTACATTGATTTTTAAATATCCATTGAAAACCAGACATCCTTTCTTCCTATTCAGGATTTTGAAGAGCAAATACCAAAAATCAAAACTTTTGTAACTAATCCACTCTTGAGTTACTCCACCACAACATTATATTTGAGCATTTACCTCCACAGCTAAAATACAGACATTATTTTTTCTCCATTTTCAAATAACTCAGAGACAGAAAATATTTTTAAAAGATTCAAGAATCTGCTACTCCCTTTTTCATTCTCTCTCTCTCTCTCTCTCTCTCTCTCTCTCTCTCTCTCTCTCATCTTTCTTTTCTTTTGATAATCCTTACCTGAGGATATTTTCCCATTGATTTTTAGAGAGAGTGGAAGAAAAAGGGAGGGAGAGAGAAATATTGATGTAAGAGAGATACCTCCTGCATGCACCTTAATCCAACAAATGTGCTCTTGACTGGAATTGAACCCAGGACCCTTCGGTCTGTGGGCCAACTCTCTTAGCCACTGAGCCAAACCAGCCAGGGCTATCATTCCCTCTTTTTCATAACTAATAATAATAACAGTAATAATAATTTAAGCTTAGGATAAGACATTATTATTATACACATTTTAAAATTTCTTAAAAGAAAATGAGAAAAAATATAAAACATATATGCATAAAATTTAGAAATTTGGCTCTTTGGGATTGAAATTTCTTGGCTTTGCCTTATAATCATTTTATTCCCATAAGCTGGTGAAATTGCAAACTGCAGTCTCACTACAGTGGTTTGAAAATCATCACTATACATCCTAGGATAAAGAAAGTGGCCTAATATATATTTAGACTAAAAATGGCACTTTATTATCTCCAATTGTAAAAAAAATAAATCAATTTGCAGAATAGTTATATAGATTATAAAGAAGAAATGACAAAAAAAATATGAAATAAAGATACCTTATATAAAAAGGATAATATTGCAAATAGACCAAATGGCAGAACAATCAAACAACCAATCAAAGTGTAATATGCTAATGATATGCTAAAGCTGCTCAACTGCTTGATATGATGTGCACTGACCACCAGGGGGCAGATGCTCCAACTGGTAGGTTAGCTTGCTGCTGTGGTCTTGCCAATTGGGACTGAGCAAGATGGGCAGGACACACCCTGGATCCCTCCTGTGGTCCCTCCCTGGCCTGATTGTGCACTGGTGGCATCCCTCAGGCTGGCCTGCCCCCTCTCACAATATAGGACCCCTTGGGGGATATCAGAGAGCCAGTTTCAGCCTGATCCCATAAGCCATTCCCCTTGGGAGGGTGCCAACTGCAGGGCTCATGGCTGGTGGGTACTGCTGCCACAATGTGAGCCTCTCCCAATCAGGACTGATTGGGTGCAAGCCAGCTGCAGACACAGTGGGGCCAGGATGAGTGGGAGTGGCAGGTAGGGGCTACAGGCAGCATTGGACTGCAAGCTTTGGCCCTATCCCTGAAGGCCACCCAGAGGGATCCCAGTCATGCATGAATTTGTGCACTGGGCCCCTAGTAGTATATGATACTGTAGTATATGTAAAAATTAACTAAAAAGCTGAATTCAGTTATTTATAATATTTATGCAGAACTATTTTATTGAGGGGTTTTATACAAAACATTGTGTAGTTTTCTGACAGCTAATCCATGCAGAAATTTTAACACATTAATTTCAATCCAGTCTTGATTACTGAAACACTCATTTTAAGAGATGCAATCACATAGTGTCAAATGCTTATAGAGTTAAAGTATAAAGAAATATAGGAAGTGATTGAATATTTGGCTAAATGAGAAATTGCAGATACCATTGACTTAAATTCAGAATTAAACAAAGTTGAATGCTATGCCTAAGCACAGTGATGTAGTGTCAACTCAGGACATCACAATTCTCCTACTTCTTTGTCATATTTATCTGAAAACAAAATAATAGTAACATTATGGTAACTTCTGTAACATGTTATAAAAATCATCTCACTTTCAAATGAAAGAATTTCATTTCCACTTCAGTATCAATGAACAATGTAAATCAGAACTGGTTAAACATCCTTAATCTTTTTATTTTGCATACTACAAATTCTTATACTATTTGACTATTGTAAATGTTTTTTTGTGTGTGTGTATGTGTGTGTGTGCGCACAGGTGTGTGTGTATGCATGTGTGCGTGCATGTGCGTGTGTGTGTTTAATTTTGATAATCATTCAAAAGTAGCTTGGGGCAATTTAAAAAGATAATATTAATTAAAAACCTCAAACATTATTTTTTCTTTAATATGAATAAGATGTATTAAAAGTCTTCATTAAATTCCCATTTCTTGGTCCCCAGTAAATATGCTTTATTTCATCATGGAAACAATTACTTGCATATGAAATAATAAAATATATTTTCAGATGGTCTATTTCTACCCCAGACTCTTTGTCTGTTCTAAATACCGCATTGTCACCATCATCACCACCACTTCCCTACTACCACTACTACAAATGCACCTTGGCAGTGGATCTGACTACTGAGCCCATATTTTCTATTGATCAGTTCTATTTCTTCTGAGTGGAAGACTAAGGGATCCTCACGTCAGTTTCTTGGTGTAGAATTTCAACAAGCTCTCCACTATCTCCTTAGTAGAGTGGTTTTCTTAAAAGAAACAAAGAGAAAACCTGGCCTGGCTCCACCTGGAACTAAGTGAAATAAGCCAGTCAGAGAAAGACAGATATCACATGATCTCACTTATATGTGAAACCTAATGAACAAAAGAAACTGATGAACAGAATAGGATCATAGAAATGGAAGCATGCAACAGACTGACAGATCTCAGAGGAAAGGGGCAAAGGGGGCAGGGTGAGATTTACTAAATAACTTATGTGCCTGGGGTGGGGTAGGAGCTGAATGGAGAGGGGCAAAGGGGGAAGAATGGGGGACATCTGTAATATTCTCAACAATAAAAATAAATTAAGACAAGAAAAGAAAATACCAAGTGAGTCCATCTTTAATTGAAAGATCTTTGAAGTCCTCTACCAAATATATTATGAAATTATAGCTCAGTTTTTAGAGCTGTGTCCATTTGGGGTTGGTGAGGGATAATACAGAGTTATTTATATTTCTTTCAGTAATTTATTAGCTAATTGAGGTACTCTATAAAACAGATGGGTTCTAGAATATTCTGGCCATCTTTTATTTCTTAAATATTTTCATGGAAAAGGGATCATGGTTCTCTGAATGATATCCTGACCTCTCATTTGTTGCAACATTCCATGACCCTGCCATGAATATATCTCTATGACTACCTATAAAAATGTGTATCTGAGAGCCACAAGGTTGAATTCCTAAATTATATTCTGTCTTCTCAACTCAGGTCAGTTAAATGCATCATAAATTGAGGATTTGAGGATTTTCTAGATTCTCCTAAAAGTTTAATTTCTAGTTTTCTGTTCTGGCTATCCAGATTACTATTTTTTGCATAAAGGGTAATTTATTTGAATTAACATCACAAAAGACTACAATATTATAAAAGCAAAGGTTTTTATGTTTGTTTGTTTGTTTGTTTGTTTATTTTTTCTCCTGCTAAGATCATGGCCTACATTGAGCAATCATGATAGTACATACTTTATTCTTTAACACAATATTTAATATGAGGCAGTGCCAGAAGGATGCTAACTCTGGAAAATTCATCCCTGTGTGGTTAATGTTTCATAAATCTGGCCTAACAAAAAATAGGAATGCCTTACATTCATTACTTCTTTAGAAACAGGAAAGCACTAATTGCAAGGCATTGGATTCATCAGACCTCTTAATTCAGCACATTTTCTATATAACATATGCCAAGTTCTCTAAAGGGTCAATAGCCTTGACCATGGGATTATATTGTCAGGGTTTTCCAGAAAATAGAACTGAGAGAGATGGAGACAGAGAGAAAGATAGAGAGACACACAGAGAGATTTATTTTAAGACACTGGCTCATGTGATTGTGGAAACTAGCAAGAACAAACTCACAAAGCTAGTTGCTGAGACAGAAGCTAATGTCACAGCAGTCCAAAGGCAGCCTGGCAGCAGAATTCCTTCTTCCTGGTGAGAACGAAAGTCTTTATTTTTTTAAAGGCCTTAAACTTATTGGATGAGACTCACCCAGTTTATGGAGGGTACTCTTAAAGTCTACTTATGTAAATGTTAAACACATCTAACATTCTAGCAATATCTAGACTGGTGTTTGACTAAAAAACTAGGTGCTATGGGTTCCATAGCCTAGCCCAATTGACCCATAAATTTAATCACTAGTTTGGAAGTATTTCCTTTTCTTCAATTTTTTGGAAGACTTTGGAAGGATAGTATTCTTCTTTAAATATTTGGCATTACTCACTAGTGAAGTCATCTGGTCCAGTGTTGTTATTTTTTGTTGGCAGGGAAGGGGCAGTGTTGGTTACTGATTTAATCACTATTCTTATTATTGGCCTGTTTAGACTTTCTATTTCTTCTTGATTCAGTCTTGGTATTTTGTATGCTTCTAAGATTGTAGGTTATTCAATTTGGTGGCATATACTTACTTGCTCATAGCAGTTTCTTATGATTCTTTTCATATCTATGGCATAGATTGTAATGTCTTCTCTTTCATTTCTGATTTTACTAATTCTAGTTCTCATTCTTTTTTTCTTAGCCTAGCTAAAAGATTGTCATTTTTGTCTTTCATCAAAACCAACTCTTGGCTTTGTTGGTTTTTCTATTGTTTTCCTAATTTCTATTTTATTTATTTCTGCTCTAGTCTATATTATTTCTTTCTTTCTGCTAACTTTGGTCTTAGTTGTGCCTCTATTTTAGTTCCTTGAGGTATAAAATTAGATTATTTATTTAAGATATTTCTTTTTTTTAAATGGAGGTATTCATTACTATAAATCTCCTTCATAGCATTGCTTTTGTTGCATTCATGTAGGAACTTTTGGAGATACAACTTCAAAAAAATTCCTATGACACCTATATCAAAGTCAATTATAGACTGCCAAAACTAAAGGCAATTACACTTTTCTTACTCTGAATACAACTGGAACTGCATCCATCTTTATATTTTCTCTAAACGTGTATTCTAAATGGACACAAACATATTGTATTAATGATCATCACTTATCCTCTATCCCATTTAGACTTCTGTTAAACAGAGTAGGTGCATCCATCCACATTGTAAATATTATCTTTTGCCTCATATTATCTGATTATCAATCATGGTATTTAGTTTGGATTCACAGTTTGAAAGGTATTGCTTTAGAATTTTAAATTATACATCTACACACTCTTTCTAATGATGAGTAAGTGGTGGTATCTAATAATCAATTGATAAAAACTTATTTTATTATACATAATAATGACAATTTTACCAGCCAAAATAATTTACCACAGCAGAATTAACTTGTTATCAATGAATACTGTATTCCCACTATTGCTTTACTCCATCATGTTCCCGCTAGTGATAGCAGCAAACATGGCAACTGCATAGTAAATAGTACAACTGTGGACTCCCTGGCAGAAATCACAAAGTATATTCTGGGGGCTAAGGAACAGTACAAGAAATATGCCAGTTGGGAAGATGAGGTAAGGAGAATTATGGTGTCATGCCTATTTCAGAAGTTGGAGCTTTATCAATAAACTGGATACTGCAACTCTGAGTTTTCCAACCACAATTTCAATTTTCTATAGACATTTGTACATCACATGTATCTCTGAACCTCATTTTGTAGCAACAAGAAAGCTAGACTAATGGAACAATCATTATGTAGTCTACTTCAGGAGGTATGGCATTTATTGCATGCATTTTCTACAAAAAAAATCAGACCAAATAATTTAGAATATTTTCCCCACTTTGAGATAAATAGCACTAGGGGAGTACATGAAAAGCTATGGTAATTTTAATATATTACTTTGAGAGAAGGAGCTCTAGTATATATTAGAAAGATTTCCACACAAAAAATTGGCTAAATAAATAATAACAGCTTTTAGAAACATTGGCTTAAATTATTGGAAAAACTGTTTATAAATAGATACTTACAAGGATCAATTAATTCCCTACCAATCTTTATGAATATAAAATTATAATAGCCTTCTATGGAATAAGTATTAGGACATTATAGGAAAGCTTTCCTAAAACATTTTTTTTAATTTTTACTATGTAGTTTAAAGATTTTCTTTTAATATTCTTTTTTTAAAAAAATATTTTTATTGATTTTTTACAGAGAGGAAGGGAGAGAGATAGAGAGCTAGAAACGTCGATGAGAGAGAAACATTGACTACCTGCCTCTTGCACACCCCCTACTGGGGATGTGCCCGCAACCAATGCACATGCCCCTGACCGGAATCGAACCTGGGACTTTTCAGTCCGCAGACCGATGCTCTACCACTGAGCCAAACCGGTTTCAGCTTCTTTTAATATTCTTTAACTGAACATAGAAAATGTCTATAAAATCTGCATTCTACTTATACTCACTTCATTCAACTAGATATTCTATGTAAATGAACTAAAACTAGTTAGTGATTTGAATTTGATAGCTGGATATGAATATGTAATAATAACTGTATTTTTTAAAAGAGACTAAATTATTTACAGGAGGACATATTTAACAAGTTACATATTTTATCTTGTTTGCTTGCAGTATACTATCCATGTGCATTAAGATTAATTTTAACTTCTTGCGATTTGAATTTTAAGAAGAATGCAGGCAACAGTCTATTAAATAATAGAGAAAATAATTATCTGCCTACAATATTCTGATAAATTAAAGACATATTTCTATTTAACCTAAGTATACATGAGTTAATATGTATATGACTATATAATGTGTGTATATATGTCAAACATGTTTCAAAGTTCTTATTTATATGATCTATAAACATCCAATTTAAAGTAGATAATTGAATAGGACAAAGCAGCTGGAGTCCCCATTGAATTGGGTTAGTGTGAAGCTAGATTATATTAATTTATAATAATTTGGTAAGACTATAAAGGAACATACATAATATGATAACACATACAAGATAAAAGTAAAATAATTGTCATAAGAAATATGGACAGTTTAGCCCTCCCAGGTGTTTGGTTAATGAAAGCATCATCCTGATGTACCATGGTTGTGGGTTTGATCCCTGGTCAAATAAATGCATAGATAAGTGGAACAAGTCAATGTTTCTCTCTCAAAAATTATTACAATTTTTTCTAAAAAAGAAAAAGAAATCTGAACAGTAAACTATAGTGTCAGGATATGGATAAAGAATGGAAATGGAAAATTGCCCCAATTATATACCAGATCTTGCACTGAGCACAATAGGAATATTATCTTCTTCAAAAAATTGTGAACTAAAACAAATGACTCCTTTTACAAATGAGGAAACAGATGCACAATCCGTTTAAGTGACTACTACTGAATCTAGTTCATTTTTATCCCAAATCCCATTATTCATACCTCTATGCTGTGGGAATCAAGAAGATATGACTACAGACAGCAAAACACTGCATGGAGGGATAGACTTTAGTCTGTTAAGAAAATAAGGCAAGAAAAAAACTCTACCTTGATGTCAGGCAAGTTTCCACATTACATTCTTAGGCATAAAAGCAGTCAGAAATTGAACCAGTTGAATTGGAAGTTGGTGACAAATACCCAACAGATGTCCTATTATAGAGCTACAGATGGAGCAGGAGTAGTGACAGGGTTGACTTGAGACCCTGCAGCATTTGTTGTGAACTAGTGTTCCTCAAACTCCAAAGGACAGAATTGTTTCCGGAGTGTAGATATGAGTAATGTAAATTCATATTTGGGAAATAGAGAATCTTAAGGCAAGAAATTTATTTTACGCATGGAGCGGAGTTACTGTTGAGAGTCAAATGAGATAATAACTATGGGAATAATGAGTAATCAAAAGGTGTTTTATGACTGTTATTGAGATTATTGCTATTATAATTATCAATAGTCCATAACTTGCTTTTCTCAATTTGTGTATTATAATACTTTACATGGTGGTTCTGGCATGAAGCTGTGCTTTACAAGTCTTATTTTTTAATGACTGAGATATGCTGACTGACTGTTTTCTAAATCATCAGACACAGCCAGCACACTATGTTTTAATTCTCAAACTCTGCAGGTAGCAATGGTTGCTGTTCTGTTTTACTTGAGTTTAGACTAGTCATAATGTAATCCATAGTTTCCTCAATAAATGCTGTTTAAGAGGACATAGAATGCAAGGATGCCATTTAGGAATAATAGGTATATATTTTAAGTACAAATATATATTTTTTAATTTTATAAGTTTTTCTATGAAAGAAAGACCAACATCTTACGTAGTAAAGAGAATTAATAAGCCATAGCTTTTCAAATGGATATTTTGTGGTATTTTCCATGAATACATAGGTTCCAATGGTAGATCCCATTATCTTTCTACGACAAATAGTGCAAGTATTCAATGGTAACAAATGTAGAAAAGGGGCAGGCATAATCAACAGTGTCAAAGGGTTTATCCTAGGATACTAAGTATCAGGTTCTGAGTGATAGCTCTAACATGGCTTTACTAAGGCAGAGAAAGCTGGATTAAGTCAGAGCTCTATGTAGGCTTCCTTGGTTATGGCAAGTGACAGAAACCCAACTCTAACAAGTGTATGCAAAAAAGGGAGTATTGGTTTTTAAAATATATATATTAGAATCACCTGTTTATGGTACAGCCATAAACAGCTTCAATATTACAGAGGTTTTATGGCACATCTGGATCTATCTGCTTAAACAATGTTGTCAAGAATCTTCCTTTTTATGTATCTAAAGATGATGCTGGGTTCACTTCATTCTGAGGTGATTGAGAAAGATGGAGTCCAATTTTTACAAGTTCCATAGCTTATAAATCCAAAAGGAAAGATCCTGGTATTTATATTAATTCTGGAGAAAGAACTCGCCCTGACACTTCTTCAGTCACATGCACTCCTGGTGCCCAGATATTTGGTCTAACATTATTCTCTAACAATTTTCTATGAGGATGTTTTCTGATGAGATTAACACTTAGATTGATGGATTTTGACTAAAGCTGATTATTCTCCACAATATGATTGGGCCTTATTTAATAAGTTAAATGCCTTAACTTATGTAATATAATAAAGATTGACCCGCTTTGAACAAGATAGTATTCTGCCAGTAGACAACCTTCAGACTTAAATTGCAACATTGACTCTTCTCTGGATCTCTAGATTGCTGATCTATAGTACATCTACCATCTATCTATCTATCTATCTATCTATCTATCTATCTATATCTATCTTTCTACCTATCTCTATCTATCTATCTCTCTCTCTATCTATCTATCTATCTATCTATCTATCTACCTACCTATCATCTATCATCATCATCATCATCATCATCATCTATCTTCTATCATCTATCTATCTAAACTATCATCATCCATCTATATCTTATTGGCTATCTTTCTCTGGAGATTCTGACTAATGACCTACCTACAGTGGTAAAAGTAAAGTCTATTTGAGTAGAGGTCCCCAAAATGATTTAAAATAGATAAGAAACAGTTCCTAAAAGAATATGTAAAAGAGCACACAATTTATAATAGATGTCCACCATATAATTCTTATTTACTTTATATCAAACTTCAATAGTTTTAAGCACATTTAGAGAGCATATATACTTAAAATAAACTACATTTTATATTAAAATAATTGATAACCATCAAATAATTTATCAATCCAACAATTGCCAATGACACCACTGGTGAATTCTCTTCTAGAGTTATTTTTTTAAAAATATATATGTAGTTTTATTCACAATTAATGTATACACTTGGGCAAGATATTTGTCACACAAAGGTTAGTAAAGCTTGACTTCAGGATCCAGATTAATAAGGTAACCAATCTCGGAAATACTGCCAATCAATGTGACTAAGAATAAAAGATCTCTGGAGGGTCTCACACTAACATTTAAATGCTCTGGCAAAACATTGCTAGTGTCATTTCCATTCACAGTTCATTGGCTAAAACTGGTCATATAGTTCCATAAATGTAGAAGGTGTATGCTGGGATAACAGAAGGCCAGAGATACTTGTCAAATAGCACTAATGGCTACCACATTTCTCAACTGCTTAGAGATTTATCATTATTACTAGTGGCCTGATGCATGAAATTCATACATGGGGGACGGGGGTTTCCCTCCGTCCATCTTGCACCCTCTCCATTCAGGACCCCTTGGGGGATGTCCAACTGCCAGTTTCGGCTTGATCTCTGTGGACATCCAGAGATTGAGCCAGCAGTCGGACATCCCTCTCGCAGTCTGGGACCACTGGCTCTTAACTGCTCACCTGCTTGCCTGCCTTATCACTAACTGCCTCTGACTGCCTGTCTGATTTCCCCTAACCCCTCTTCCTGCCTGCCTGATAGCACCTAACTTCCCTCCCCTCCCGGCCTGATCTCTCCCCTAACTGCTCTTCCCTGCCAGTTTGATTATCCTTAACTGCCTCTGCCTGCTTGATCGCCCCTAAGTTCCTTCCCCTGCTGGCCTGATCTTGCCTCCAACAGCCCTCCCTTTCAGGCCTGATCTCGCCCCAAACTACCCTCCCCTGCTGGTCTGATTGCTGTAACTGCTTCTGCTTGCCTGATTGCTCCCAACTGCCCTCCTCTGATCAACCCTAACATCCTCTGCCTCAGCCCCATAACCACCATGGCTTTGTCTGGAACAAAGTCAGACATCCAGAAGATGGCTGGTCGACCTGGTCTAATTAGCATGTTCCCCTTTTCTTAATATAGATAGATTATATAGAATAGGATTGCTTAAATGTGGGGAAAAGCCTTTATCAGCAGGAGGAGATGCTCATGGCAGACAAAAATAGATAATTCCTATATCTAGACCAGTTGTCAGCAAACTCATTGGTCAACAGAACCAAACATCAACAGTACAATTATTGAAATTTCTTTTGAGAGCTAAATATTTTAAACTTAAACTATATAGGTAGATAATTGTTATTCACTTAATTAGGGTACTCTTAAGCTGTCCTTTGCTTAAAACTCAAGGGGCCAAAAAGCCACTTGTGGCTCACAAGTCACAGTTTGCCGACTACTGATCTAGAGTGATAGCCAGCCAAATGCACTATACTGCCAAACCGGTCATTAAAATATTGAACCACTTTTTTACACCTTACACCAAACAGCTGTTGCTCTTAAAACCTCTTCTCAGCCCCCATCTTAGGTTCTGCCTTTGAAGTTCATCCAGATTTGGTTCTGATTGGTCAGTTTCTATGTCAGTCAGCAGCTCCAGGCCTATCTCTGGGCCTAATTAGAGAGGCATGTCTGCTGGAGAGACCCAGATAGAAAGAGAGGCAAGGGCTGATCAACAGCTGCCATGAAGGTTGCAGATCAGACCCTGCTTCTACCTTTGGGCCTCTCTCTGAGCCTGATCTGCCCCCTTGACAGTCAGTGCTGGGTCACCATGGCACCTGAAGCTCAGCACTGACTGTAGGACTGACTTCTGATGTTTGGTTATCCATTTAGTCATTTTGGATGTACAGATCCTGGCTCTTTATATATATAGATTTCCAGGTCTGACTGAAATATTCAAGAGGCAAGAATCTAAGAGGACTGTTTTTTGGTATTCTTTACCTTTCAGTTAAGTCAGAACTTGTGACTGATTCATGATTCTGCTTCTATTTTAGCTTCCTTGAACAGGTTGGGATTATGTAATCAAAAGTTTATATGGATTCATCTAAAAAGTGTAATTTATATCACATGTGTTAGAACTAGATTTTGCATACAATTTATATGGTTTATAGCACTATTTCTAAGAAAATCAATATGATTTTATAGTAATATATATAACCTCTGAGTATCAAAGTAGCCAGGTTTGATACAGTGGAACTTAGACAGTATTCTCATCTTGCTCATATTTTAAAATTACCATCACTGTCATCAGGATGTCTGTCCTTTAATGAGATCACTTTGTTCTTGGCCCTTTACATAGGATAACATACATGAATTTTCCAAGTTCTACTGCTGAGTAGAACTAAATAGATTTTCAAAGCCCTAACATTTCAAATTGTTACTTCACAAAGACCAATTCATTCATTCAATGACTAAATATTTATTCAATCTTAAATTTTACATGAGATTATTCTTTTGTAACTCCCAAGTCCTTAATTTCATTACACTGCTACAGAGACTGGAGTAATTTGGAACCACCTAATAAACTAGTTTTTCATCCACAGAAAGCTTCCTTTACATCTGTTTTTTCTTTTTTCTTTTCTTTTTTTTTTTTTTTTTTTTTTTTTTTTTTTTACTTTTATGGAGTTGATACATCCAGAATATCAGACTTATGGCCTTAACATTTGCCAGGAATTTGTGTTTGAAAGCCAGAGATTGCATACATTATGAACATTATAGATTTAACCAAACTAGGAAGATAATTATAATTATTATATGGAATCAGAAATAATAAAAATAGAGGTAGTTCAGCTTCCTCATATTTAGGAACAGTTAATAAATATGGAAATCTGAATAATCTCACTGTTAGGACTCCAACATTCATAGTATTACAATAGACAAAGCAAGTGACTAGTCTGATAGGATTTCTAGCACCAGTATAGTTCACCTCATATTCATCTTTCAGTCTCTCCAGTTACATAATACAGACATATATTCACTTCACTGCTTAAGACTTTAAATAACATCCTATCACTTCCATTTTAATCTTTAATATTCTATAATTATAGTTATTTGACCTTAGCTTTTCCCCCCCAGTACTTTATTTCACACAGCAAGCTCACAGATAAAAATACTAATACATCAAATGAATCCATAATTTTTCTAACTGATATATTTGATAGTTGAAAGAATATCCAAACTGTATTTTCTAGTAACCCCAATATCTGGCTCAAGCACCAACTCCTTTAGGAAACATTCATTAAATGTCCATCATGATCCTTGTAGAAGTTAATTATTCCTTTCTCTGTGCTCAGGAACATTTGATGTAATCTTCCCTCAAACATTTAATGTTCTATTAAAACTGTTTACTTGTATATCTACACTTAACTATTCATCTAATATTTCTTTACTGACACGGATGCCTTGTTTGTTCTGCTTGTCATTCATGGTATGTTGATGAGAAACCAATAGATAAGCTGACTATGGTTATATTTAGATACCTCACTGGGGTGTAGAGAAAATCTTCCATGATTGAGAGGTACAGCATAAATCAAATTAGAGTAAAATGACTGGTCATTATTTTTTAAAGTGACTTATTTATAATCATACAGAATATCAGAATCAAAGGCAATATTTGAAATTATGTTTCTTGCTCTCAATTCAAGGGCTCTTTTTTTAGTCTAATAAATTTGTCTTACTTTGATAAATATTAGGAGAGATACTGCAGATATACTATCATACTGCTTTAAATATTTGTCTTAATGTGACAGCATAAAATATTAACTTGTTTATTCTAGGAAAGCATATACTTTGTTCTAGATAATATATATATTTTTTATTTTTCACATAAACCTCTAAATTACTGGAACCTTCTTTGTATAATGTTAGTAATATTTTGCAAAACTCATAGTTTTTCCTAAATAATCTAACCCAAAGACCTATTCAAAGATCCTCATTATTTTTTATCTTTTTGCCTCTTGTGTGTTTGGAAATTTTTCTCAGAATTATTTTGATTTTTTCAAATATCTTTTCTGGCTATATTTTCTTTAGTTCTACTTCTTAACACAGAGTGCCTCTAAACTTAGTGGGTTTTCTAAAAATACAGAAGCCCAAGCTCTATTTCAGATGCACGGAATTATAACATTCAACTGGAACTTTGAAAGTGTATTTGTTATAAGTTCAATAGGAGATTTAAAAATATTGTTGGGAGGAAAATGTCTTCAACCTGAGTAATTTCCAAGGCGGTATTGAAATCTTTTGGCATCACATTTCTCTCTCTTTTCAAAACTTTAAACCTGGCAGTATTATAACATTTCATGACCTTCTGGAAAGAATCCTGAGGTCTCTATGTGAATATCTGTGGGGTTTTTGTTGTTGTTGTTGTTGTTGTTTTGTGCCTGTCCCTTTGAAGAGCAAACTAAATATGTCTCAACTTTAAATGCCTGATACTAACCTGGAAAACCTCCCATTTTCCTTTGTCTACCCTCTACAAAGCTGAATATCACAAAATAAGATAGTGAAGGAGAATAGAACAGGAGGGAGAGAGTGAGAGCACAGCCAGTAATAGGAAAACGGAAAGACAGCAGGTCATGTATGTGAACTCCTGCTATGCTGGGCTCTATCTAAAGTCCATACCACAGCACATGGCTGTGTTTGTGACCCAGGCAGAGGTGGGAAGATGGTCAAAAGCAAGAGTTTATTTAAAAAATACTATTTCAATCCAAGATACAGAAAGAAATCTAATGAGTCAAAATTATTTAGCTATCTGCTTATTTCAATATGTATTGCTATAATATATTTAGGATATCAAATAATTGGCTGGTTACTTTATTATCTAAATATGTAAATTATTTTTCATTTGTCCCCAATTATAAATTTGAAATTTTAATTAATAGTTTTCATTAGTTGAGTTTTTAGTTTTGTAAATATTAGAATTCAGAGAAAAAAATGCTTTCTTGTTCTCTAAGGAGCTCAGTCAAAACTAATCACAAACTCTTTAATGAGAGTTCTATACCTAGTCAATTTTTAATGACCAGCTGAAATCTTCTTAAAAAATTTAATGTTCATTTATACTACTAAACTAAGAGTAAGAATAGTGGCTTTTTAAGTCTTCTTAATATCTAAGTGATACCAATGATATCATTTAACTCATTTAATTATCACAACTATCTCAGGTTGTAATTGATAATAATAATTTCCATGTTTCCATTTTACTTATGGGAAAACTGATCCATAGGATTCCCTCTCTGGTAAATATCCAATACAAGCTATATTAGACCAGTTCATAACCATTATATTTTATGGTATTTGCTGATCTTTTCATTGTCAAGTGAAGAAATTGGAACTCAGATAAGTAAAGTAATAAAATTGATAGTTAATATTATATCTCACCTGGATCTTCTGTCCTTGTCTCAAATTGGTAATAAGAACCCCCGCCCCCCCCAAAAAAAGAGGATAGTAATTTGCATATCTCAAATCCCAATGAAAACTTGAAACCAAATGCCAATTGTTTTATTTCTCTAAAATATTCAACATCTTCAAAGTGATCAAAGTGACTCTTCAAGAAAATTAGTAATTATAAAATATCTGCACATTTATTGAATAACATATGTATCAAGCAGGGAATATTTAAAACATTTAAGTCCATCTGTCTGAATAATTTAGTAATATGATTATAAAATATTTATTATATATCTGTGACACTGGAACCACATGCCATATAAAGACAATTAAAGAGTTCCAAAGAATTACTTTCTTTTGATATTGGAGCTATTTTGGTATGTTGAGTTCACAGTATGGCAAAAATTAAATAATAAAATATTTTATAGGTATATATACTATCTCTAAGTTTCAAAGAAATATTGTTCATAGTATGAAATACTATTTATAATGGTATTTGAAATAACTAACATTGGTTGAGGATGATGAAGAAGATGATGATGATGATGATGATGATGATGATGATGTGAATAGACAGGAAGTGGGGTTAGGAATACAATATGCACCCAAGAGAAGTAAGTAATATAAACAAAGCATGCAATTATCCAAATAGTGCCTACTCATTCATTTATTTATACAATGATTTAAATCATAATTGTCAAATGTCTACTATGCGCTAGGCATTCTTCTAAACATTGAGGGTTTAGTAATGAGAAAAGAAATTCTTGCTCTAATGAAAATTATATTTTAATAGGAGGATACAGACAATAAACATGTAAAGATCATGCATAACTAAGTGAGTTCTATAGATTCAATGGTATGTGAGTGTTACATTGAGGTAACATGTGAGGGCATATAACTGAATAACAAGACAATGAACAAAACAATATGAGAAAAATCCCAGGATGAGGATTTAAGATATGCTTAGATTTCAAATAATTAAGGGGAAAAAAGGAGATAATAGCAGTGAAGACTGAGGAATAGTACAAGATAAAGACAGAGATGAAAGAGGAATCTTATAAGCCAGAATAAGGAGTAAATTATCTGATTTCTATTCATTAAAATAATTCTGACTATTGATAAAAAATGGATAGGGGTTGTCAAAACTAGATAAAATTCAATTAGGTAAAATAATATTGCAGAAGTCTCTGAAAGAGGATATGACTTGAATCATATGGCAGACCTGAAAATGAAAAATTGTTCAATTCGGATAGATTTCATAGTTATATATAACAGAATTTACCAATGGGGTTGAATATGGTAGGTTAATTAAAGAGGAATCAATGATTACTTAAAGATTTTCTTTTGCTTGAACAAATGGGTAGTTTACTAACATATGGAAGCAAGGGGGAGGAGAAACTTTGGGTAGAGTGAGAAAATAGAAAATTCTACATTAATTTTAAAATATTAATTAAATGGATGAGATAGATAGATGATATAGATAGGTAGTAGGTAGATAAGTAGATGATAAATAGATAGATAGATAGATAGATAGATAGATAAAAATTAAGAAGGCAGTTAGATTTACCTGTCTAGATTTTAAGGAAGGGGTTAAATTAAAAGTATATATTTGGGAATTATTAGGGTATCAAAGGTAATTAAAGCTAAAGAAATAGGGTTAGTCATTCAAATATATTACAGATACAGAAAAATAACAGAAGCCTGAGTAGATAAACAGAAGCAAAAAACAAAAACAACCCCAAAACAAACAAACAAACAAACAAAAAAACCTAGGAAAGATTGAGGGCAATGTCTTTAGAGTGATAATTTGGATTAAATAGTGTATGAACAAAGCATTATGGGGCTTCTAAAATACCCTTTGTTGTAATTGATTGATTTGAATGGTCCATTGAGTAATAATTGGTAAATATCAGGCTTTATTAGTTATGAGTTATTTTATGGTACCATCCTATATAATAAAAGCCTAATATGCAAATTGGCCCCTCGAGCCAGAGCTCTGCTGGGAGTTTGACCGTTTGACCAGTCGCTATGATGTGCACTGACCAATAGGGGGCAGATGCTCCCACTGGTAGGTAAAGTGAGGTGTGAGGTGAAAGCCCTCGGGAAGCTCCCAGGATTTGGGCCTTGCCCCGGTTGGAGGTGAGTGGGGTGGGAGCCAAGAGGGACAGGATGGTGCAGGAAGTTGCTACATGTGGTCTGAGAACCATGGACTGTGCAGCCCTCTGTGGCATTCTCAGTGTGCAACTTATAATCTTCAGAGCTGTTTTTTTTTTTTATTTGTTAAATTTTATTAACTACTCCAGGAGAATGGGTAGCACCATCATGGGGGGATGGGCCAGGTGCACTGCCCAAGTCCAAAGGGCAGTCTTGGGCTCCCAGGGATGCAGCAGGGGGCCGGTGGGAGGAAGGGGGCTGAGTCAGAGAAAAGGTGTCCAAAACTTGAAAGGAAGCAGGAGGCATCCAGAGGCAGAGGATGACAGTTGCACAGAAATCAAGATAAACTGCTGGGTGGGGGCGGCGAAGAGCTTGGTGTGTCTCCCACAGTTCAGGCTCCACATCCCTCCCTCTTCCTCTTTGTGACCTGTCACCCCAGTTCTCCTCGGAGGCCCTGCCTGGGCTAGCTCCATACTGAGCCCCACACAGCCCCGGCCGCACTGCCTGGGGTCGCAAGGGTCCCGGGTTCGATTCCAGTCAAGGGCATGTACCTTGGTTGGAGGCACATTGCCAGTAGGAGGTGTGCAGGAGGCAGCTGATCCATGTTTCTCTCTCATTGATGTTTCTAACTTTTTATCTCTCTCCCTTCTCTCTGTAAAAAAAGCAATAAAAAATATATTTTTTTTATAAAGAAGCAAATGATTTTAACAGAAAACCTAAGCTGAGAGCTAGCCTTTTATATTTGAAAGCAAGACTTGGTTTAATGTTTCCCAAAAGCCAAGGCTAAAAAAGAAACAGAATGTACTACAGATACAAAATTATAAATCAAATATAGCATTTTAATTTACAAATGGAGACATATTTTTCAAAAAGTTTTTGTAAAAATAATAGAGGATTATAAATAGGTAGTAAATACAATGGCTTTTTCTTCAAAACTGCAAAGTAACTATTCATATATGCAATGCTTTTGTTCACTTGAGGTGTTAAATAATGATCCTGTTACAGCACGTTTTAGGGGACTTACAATATAATATTTCTTTATCAATGCAATGAATTATCCATTTAATTTATTAAATATTGTACACTTCAGGAAATTAAAAGGAGCACTGCTAATACTTATTCTCAAATAATAGTATTAAACTTAGACCACCATTCAAGTCAATATCTACCGTCACCCTAATTATCTCCCATTATTAAACAAAAAGCCTGGTACAGGAAAATTGTGCACTGGGTGGGAGGGGTTTCTGCTCAGCACAGCCTGCACCCTCTCGCAGTCTGGAAGCCCTCAGGGGATGTCTGATTGCCACAGAGATAGGAGAGACTCCCACCACCACTGCTGCACTTGCCAGCTGTGAGCCTGACTTCTGGCTGAGCAGTGCTCCCTGTGTTGAGCACCTTTTCCCTCTAGTGGTCTGTGCATGTCATAGCGACCTGTCATTTCATCATTTGGTCAATTTGCATATTAGCCTTTTATCATATAAAATACTAGGGTCCCAGGGCATGAATTTGTGCACCTTGAAAGGAACTGTGGGCCTCAGTGGGCATGGGGGCAGGTCTCTGCCCACCCTCTGGGCCTCCACCTAGCCTCTGTTGCCACAGCTCATAATCCCCTGTCTGCCTGCAGCCCCATTCCCACTGCTGCTCCCATGCAGGGACAGCGCAGGCCCTGCTCATACCCGTGGACGAAGCAATTGGGGCAGGTGTTAGAAACAGTTGTGAGTGGGGCTGGCGCTATCAGTAGGTGTGAGCAGCAGCTAATGCCCTGATCACCCCTCAGGAGCAAGGGGAGGTGGAGTAGCCCCCAGGGACAATTGGGGCTGGCAGCCACTGCTCACACCTGCTGATAGCACTGAGCATTTGGGGCCAGTGCCTGGTGCCAGCAGTGAGTGCCAGCAGGGCTCGTGCCAGCAGCAGGTGGAAGTGCCAGGTGGGACTGCAGCACATGGGAGCAAAGTATTTTCAGTAACCACCAGAGGCTTTCCCTGATGACAGCAACCAGCGTTCCACCTTGGTCTGGTGCCCCTGCTCACCTGCTCCACCATTCCATCGCTGCCAAAGCACACCATGTTGTGCCCTCTGCTGCCTACTGCCAGTGCCCACCAGATTCCACACACGCCCCCTGGTGGTCAGTGCACCAGTTGTTCTGCCATTCAGTCTATTTGCATATTAGGATTTTATATATATATCAATATAGATAGATAGATAGATAGATAGATAGATAGATAGATAGATTATTTGTTGACATAAGAGATTTGTTACCATTAGTGAACTTATATTTATGTACTATTAACCAAAGTCAATACTATATTCAAATTTTCAAAGTATTTTCCAAGGTGTTTTTGATTCCATATTCCCATTTAGGGCATCATGTAACATTTAGTCATCATGTCTCTTCAGCCTCTGATGGTCGGCAATAACTTCTTAGATTTCCCTTATTTTTCATGGCCTTGAAAGTTTGGAGGAGTATGTCTCTGGTGTGTGGTAGAATGTCCTAAACTTGAGAATTGTATGATATTTTTCTAATATTAGAGGTAATAGATTCTTGAGGAAAGACCACAAAGATAATTTACCTTTTTTTATCATATAATATCAAGAGTACGTACATCTATAATAATAAAAGTATAATATGCTAATTAGACCGGACAACCAAATGACCTTCCAGACGTCATTCTGGATGTACCCCAGATGAAACTGCTGCAGCAGTGGCCAAGGCAGAGGCAGTTAGGGGCAATCAGGCAGGCAGGCAGTGGTTAGGAGCCAGTGGTATTAGATGGTGAGAGGGATGTCCATCTGCTGGTTCCCAAGGGGTCCTGGATTGTGAGAGGGTGCAGGCTGGGCTGAGGGACCTTTCCCCCCATACATAAATTTTATGCACCAGGCCTCTAGTAATTCATGTAAAGGTACTGTTGATGTTACTTCACTATTGACCTTGATCACCTAGCTGATATAGTGTTTGACAGATTTCTCCTCTGATGAGTTCCCTCTTTCTTCCTTTTCTTACTGTCCTTTGGAAGAAATTCACTATGTGCAGCCAGCACTTAGGTAGTGGGGAGTTATATTCTACCTACTTGAAAGTGGATTATCTACATTGTCTGAAATTATTCTGCACAGGAAATGTGTAAATTCTTCTTAATTAATTTAATTTTTTCATTAATTTATTTATACTAACTTCACAACTCTGATGCTATACCGATCAAAACACTGAACTTTCATTAAAATGTCATGAAAGTAGACAGAGAATTGAAATGAGAAAAATATAAAAATAAAGAAGGGCCGAAACTGGTTTGGCTCAGTGGATAGAGTGTCGGCCTGCGGACTGAAATGTCCCGGTTCGATTCCAGTCAAGAGCATGTACATTGGTTGCGGGCATATTCCCCCGGTAGGGGGTGTACAGGATGCAACTGGTCGATGATTCTCTCTCATCAACGTTTCTAGCTCTCCATCCTTCTCCCTTCCTCTCTGTAAAAATTCAATAAAATATATTTTTTAAAAAATAAAGAGGGTCAATTAATGTTCAAAATACTAAGAAACCAAAGTATGTATACATGGCTATTTATTTTATGCTCTGGTTATAATCCAATGCTAGTTTCTTTTGTTCCTGCTTTGGTCAGTGTGAGGTCTTTCAGATGATGCTCTTTATTATATGCCTTTATTATATGCCATCATTGTGTGTTTTAGAGAGAGAAGCAAACATCAATATGAGAGAGAAACATTGATTTGTTGCCTCCCATATGTGCCCTGACCTGGGATTAATTCTGCAGCCTAGGTATGTGTCCTGACTGGAATCAAACCCGGTCAGGACACATACCTAGGGGTGGGGTTTTTTTCTCTGTACAAGATGAAGCTCCAACCAACTGAGCCACAATGGCCAAAGCTGTACTTATAGATATCTACACTAATAAAAGAGAAACATGCAAATTGACTATCATTCTGCTGCACCCACCATCCAAGCAGAGCAAGTATGCAAATTAATCCAATAAGATGGTGGCTGCTATGGAGCTGGAGTGAGCAGGAAGCTTTGGTTGCCCCTGGTGATGGAGGAAGCCAAGCTTCCCACCCACCCTGGCTGGCCCTGGCCTCCATTCAAGGCTACAAAGTTTCAATTATAGAAAATAAATAAATCCCAACAAATATGGCAGTGGCCATGGAGCTGGAGCAAGCTGGAGGCTTAGGTTTTTCTCTGGTGATGAAGCCCAGCTTCCCTCCGACCCTAGCCTGCCCTGGCCTCCGTTCAAGGCTACAAAGTTATAATTATAGAAGATAAATAAATCCCAAATACCTACTTCCAGCTGGCCCTGACCTATGCTTGGGTCACCAGGGTTTGTGTCCAGACTGCAAACCACCATAGGCCCCTTGCACAGGCCACCTCACATCCCAAAGGAACCCCCACCCTGATCCAGGACACCCTTCAGGGTAAACCAGCTGACTCCCACTGTGCACCAGGCCTCTATCCTATGTAAGAAAAGAGTAATATGCAAATTGACTGTCACTCCAACACACATAATGGCTAACCCCATGTGGTAAAAAATGGCTGCCCCCATGTGAAAACAAGATGGCTATCACAAGATGTCCAGCAGGGGAGGGCAGTTAGAGATGACCAGGCTGGCAGAGGAGGGAAGTTGGGGGCAACCAAGCCTGTAGAGAAGGGCAGTTGGGGGGAACCCAGGCCTGCAGGGGAGAGTATTTCAGTGGGACCAGGCCTGCAGGGGAGGGCAGTTGCAGGGGACCAGGCTTGCAAGGAAGGGCAGTTGTAGATAACCCAGGCCTGCAGGGGAGAGCAGTTGGGGGGCAGGGGGGTCCCAGGCCTACAGGGGAGGGCAACTGGGGAGGGGGACCAGACCAGTAGAGAAGAGCAGTTAGGGCCAATGTGGCTGGCAGGGAAGGGAAGTTAGGAGTGACTAAGTTGGCAGGGGACGGCAGTTGGATGGGGACCAGGCCTGCAGGGGAGGGCAGTTGGGGGCATCAGGCCTGCAAGGGAGGGCAGTTAGGGGTGACTAGGCCAGCAGACGAGGAAAATTGGGGGCAAACAGACTGGCAGGGGAGCAGTTAGGCATTAATCAGGCTGTCAAGGGAATGGTTAGGGGGTGATCAGACTGGCAGGCAGAAGTGATTAGGGGCAATCAGGCAGGCCGGCAGGCAAGCAGTTAGAAGCCAGCAGTCCTAGATTGTGAGAGGAATCGGGACTGCCCTTTTAGTCCCGATCCTATTAGTATCGGGACTAAATGGGTAGTGAGACATCTCTCTAGGGGTTCCAGATTGGGGAGGGTGCAGACTGGGTTGAGGGACATACACTCCCCATGCATGAATTTCATGCACCTGGTGTCTAATTGATTTCAGAGAGGAAGGAAGAGGAAGAGAGATAGAAACATCAATTTTGAAAGAGAATCATTGATTAACTGCCTCTTGCATGCCCCTCCCACTGGGAAGTGAGCCTGAAACCCTGGCATATATCCTAACTGGGAATCTAACTGTGACCTTCTGCTTCATAGGTCGATGCTCAACCATTTAGCCACACCTGGCCAGGCATGTAGTATATTCCTATTGTTATCTTGCTTTGGAGGACAGAATGTTCGTCTATGTAACACATGCCACATCCAACGGTATATTTTAAATCAAATTTTGTGGATCTATTTCTTGATGCTGACCTCTCTCAGAACAGCAGTTGCCAGGGAGTGGATGTTCCTTTAGACAACACCCAGGAACAAGAAAACATGTATAGCAAACTCCACAATCCCTAGCACTTAAAAGATTGTTGTAAGTCGCCGAAGTTGTGGAGTTGTTATCAGGACAAAGCTGACAAATATGGAATCAGGGGGGCAGGGAATGAGTCTGGGACATTCCAAAATGGTACATGGAGCACATGCTGAGAAGCATCAACATAGTGGTTGTTAGAGGTGTCATTTATGTCACTATATTTTGTTTGTTGGTTGATTGTCTGTTGCTTTGTAATCAAAGACACGTTTTCAGTACCTAGCAGTCCTTTATCGAGTGTGCTTCCACTGCATGGAGGAGAAATTGCTTGTGCACAATTCGTGATCTTCACTTAGTGAGGAGGGCATTGCTCTTTGGACAATTGAAAGAAGTCTGTAATTCTTTTTTTCTTTTTTTTCCTGAAAACAAGCCAATAAAACTGCACCCCCGGAGGGCTCAGTTCCACCCATTTTCTATCACTCTTCCACATTCCAAATGTAGTACTCTATTGCTTTCTCACTCCTCCTTTCAGTAACACCACTGATGAATGTATTTAATAATGTTGACAAAAAGGAACACCAATGGGGAGAATAGAAAATTGAAGTCATTCTTACTGCTTTCTTGCTTCATAAAGCAGATCCAATGTGGATAAGATGTCACTGTCTTCCCCCACATCAGTAAATAATCTATACCTGTGGTGCAGAGAAACACAACACAGGCAGGTAGGTTCTAATTTACTAATTTGTTTCACTATCCTGATATTCCAAACCTGCCTCTTTACTTGATAGAAATCATATAATAGTATATATGATTTCAGAGAGGAAGGGAGAGGGAGAGAGAGATAGAAACAACAATGATGAGAGAGAATCATTCATTGGCTGCCTCCTGCATGCCTCCTATTTGGGATTGAGTCCACAACCTGGGCCTATGCCCTTGATTAGAATCAAAACTGGGACCCTTCAGTCTGCAGGCTGATGCTCTATTCACTGACATAAACCAGCTAGGGCAATAGAAATCTTCTAAAGGTATGATGGATTCCTAACAAATTCTCTGAGCTGCCATTGTTTCTACAGCTATCCTACTCTTTCTGTGTTTTCAGTGAAAGCATGAGACAAGCACTGGCTGGCATCTCTGGAAAATCCAAAATGACATTGTTTAGAAAATTTTCAAATTACAGGAGCTAAGTAACAACTAACATCTGGGGGGAAAGAAATGAATAATCTTAAATTGAGAAGATGAAGTAAAAAAGCAGTGGGCTGAAAACAGTACTGTTATAATGTGGGCCATGTGAAGCTCGGTAGGGTATCATAGACCCTGCGGGAAGTTGCAGTCAAGATTACAATGTGTACTGCAAGCAGAAACAAGTCTATTGTGACTAAGAAACTTGTGTCAGATTCAAAGTCAGGGTTTTTTTTTTTTTTCTTTTCTTCTTTTTTAAGCACAAGTAATTTATTGTATTATGATGCTTATCAAAAGCAACTGGGGCAAAGTTTTGACATAAATAATTAGTTTAAAATTATTAAGGAGTACAAATTTCCAAAAATGCAGCATATTTGGAATATAAAGATTGTATTGAAATTATAACATAATTCTTATTACTATCATTCTAGCAACTTTCATTTAAGGAGGAAAAAAAAATTCTGGAATTAATTCCTCAGAATGCCCTTGGCCAACAGATGATATAGATTTGCCCACTCATTTCTTGCATATAGGGAAATTGAGGCATTGAATTTTGTGGAATAGACACATTATTAGCATTTATTGTCATAATTTTAGAAGTGAAGGTATATGGCATTTTATAGATTTTCTTGGCACACACATTTTGAGCCTTCTAAATTGACAATTGTAATATTCTCCTACTAGGGACCCAGTGCACAGAATTGTTGCACAGGTAGGGTCCCTAGATCTAGCAGGTGATCAGAGCCGATCAGGGACTTCTGGCTGCTGGCTGGGGCCTTCCTTCCAGCTGCCTGCTGGGACCTTCCTTTGTTTCACACTGACCCATGGTGGTCAGCACATATTATAGTGAGCAATCAAAGTCCTGGTCTCCTGGTCAAACTCCTGAGGGGACATTTTGCATATTAGCTATATATATATACACTGTGTGTATGTACATATGTGTGTGTGCACATATGTATAGAGAATAGCAAACAAACATGTGCCTCTTTGCTATAAAATAGGCTCAAGTTGAGAAAATGTCTTTACCTGACTGATCTCAGACAAGAAAACAAAGATTTCATATATAATCCAGTGTTTCATTTATAGGGCAATACACTGACTCAGGCTACAATGATGTATCTGAGATATTTTTTTTATATAAAGAGAAATTATACACATTTGATTCTCACTTAAATTTATCTTTATTATAGCCTTACCCAAGTACAATTTTCAGGGAAAATAACTCACTAGGAATGACTTCCCCTGCATCTTTCACAGCTAGTGGATTCAACTTCAGCCTACACTATAGAGTGAGGACAGCTTTTGGCCCCCTTTAGGATCTTTATAGAAAAACTTGTTGCACCCTTTAGAATTCAATAGGAAGAAAAATCCAGATCTTAACTTTCTAATGAATAAAGCATACAGCTGAGTAGCAGGTTATAACACATTTTATGCTTTATGAACTATGTTGAATCATCTTCAGCTGTGCATACTTCACATTTATGTTTTGCAGAACATTTAAATGATTCTAATGAACACTTGAATATATTTTGTGGCTCATTAAATGATATTAAATGAGATAGTTTTTTAAAGGATAAGAGTTGTTAAGCATAACGTAATAATGATCTCTTTATACAAATTGCTAAACTCATAAAAGCACATGGGTATAATTTTATTATTTTTAATTTAAAAGGTAAAATTAAAATGCCTACAATAATGTCATGTGCACAATTCCTAAGAAGTGGTACCCTGCCACAGCATTGATATAAAAAATAGATAAAAATTAAATAGCCTATAATTATAGAAGAAAAAAACCATAATAAACCAATGCAGAATCATAGCTTTAGGGATCTTGGACTGGTTAATACAACTTTCTTTGAATGCTGAGGAACATAAAATTGTAGTTGATTTTTCAGAAACCCTGAATACCTTGAATTATTAAAAACGAGTTCATGAAATTAGCAAAACATAAACTATACCATTGTGAGACCTAATTCTCAACTAACCAGAAACTCTACTAGGCCCATGCTAAACAATATATGTTTTCTTTACATAAACATGTTTATGTCATGAGAGAAATGGTAGAGGGCCTATGGAACTGACTGCTGGGATTTCATCTCACTAGAATTATGGTTTATGACAAAAGAAAATATATTATTCATGATTCACATTATGGAGAAAAAGTTGGAAAACAGGAGAATATTTACCTCATCTCAGGATAAATTTAAAGGGTCAGTTAAAAGTGGTATGATTAGTACATTGTAAGATAAGTATAGCAAACAAATAACTGCAAGTCCAATTTTGAAAAACTGAGGTAACCAAATAGAATTGTACAGAAGAAAGTTATGGCTAATAAAAATGGAAGGGAATTTGGGTGAAGGAATAATCTCTCTCTTTATTACACAAATTTCTAATAGTTTCATCAGAAACCTATTATGATAAAAGCATAACATGCTAATTAGACCAAATGTCCTCCAGATGACCTTCTGGATGGAACTGGGCTGTGAAGGAAACTTGGGTCCTGGGTGCAGGCTGGCAGCCAGAGGGAAGCCCAGGTCCCAGGTGCCAGAGGGAAGCCAGTGCCAGCAGCCGGGGGAAGGAAGGCCTACTCTTGCACAAATTTCATGCATTGGGCCACTAGTTGAATTATAAGAGGTAAAGACATCGCATGCTTAATAAAATTGGGATGGGAAAATTAGATGACAAATAATATAACTATAATGAAAATCATATTATTTTTATTTCAGTGGTATTTGGACCAAACATTTTTGCAGTGGTTGATAATCAGACCTTAAAGAGATAATTAGAATATGACAAGAGAAATAAATAAAAGGTACACAGATTGTGAAGGAAGAAATAAAACTGTATATCTACCAATGACATAATTGCCTATAGAAAATAAAAATCATGACAACAAAAAAACTGGACTAATAGGTTATTAAGCTAAAGTTGCAGAATATAAGGTCAATATCTCAAAATCAATTGCTTTCTTATTTATCAGCAACTGACAAGCAACATTTATTATTAAAAATATAATATCATTCCCTTACCAGTTTGGCTTAATGAATAGAGTGTTGGCCCATAGACTGAAGGATCCCAGGTTCAATTCTGGTCAAGGGCATGTACCTTAGTTGCAGGTTACCTGGCCCTGGTTGGAGTGCATGTAGGAAGCAACCAATTGATGTGTCTCTCTCACACTGATGTTTCTCTCTGTATCTCCCACCCTCTTCAACTCTCTCTAAAAATCAAAAGGAAAATATCCCTGGGTGAGGATTAACAACAACAACAAAACTAATATCATTTACATTGGCACCTTAAAAATAAAATATTTGGTATAAATGTAACTAAATATTGAAAAGATCTATATGATAAAAACTATAAAACCCTGATGAAATAATATATAAAAGAAGAAATAAATAAATTTAGAGATGTTCCATGTTCTTGAACAGGAAGACTCAATATTGTCAAGATAGATAGATAGATAGATAGATAGATAGATAGATATAGTTAGATGATTGATTGATAAATAGATATAAAATGCAATGTGAGCCATAGAAATAAAGAACCCTTGTTATTACAACATGACACACTTTGAGAGCATTTATTTAAATGAAATAAGACAAAGAAAAATGTGACTATATGATCTCACTTTTATGTGGAGTCTAATAAAACCAAACTTATTTAAACAGAATGGTGTTTTCCAGGGGCTACAGTATGGGGAAATTGGGAGATACTAGTCAAAAGTTACAAACTTCCAGTTGTAAAACAAGTAAGACCTGTGAATCTAATGTACCTCATGATAACTATTCTATGTAATAAAAGAGTAATATGCAAATTGAGCCTAATGGTGGACTGATCAGAAACAATCTGTCACTATGACACACTGACCACAAAGGAGCACTCAGTGCAGGAGCTGCCCCCTAGTGGTCAGTTCACTTTCATAGGGGTATCACCTCTCAGCCAGAAGCCAGCTCATAGCTGGCCTAAAGGGCAGTCTTAAGGATGTCCAACTAATGGCTTAGGCCTGCTCCCCCAAGGGCTCTCAGGCTGCCAGAGGAATCTCTGACTGCCAGCTTAGACTTGATCCTTCTGGGGAGAGGGTCTAAGCTGGCAGGTGGACATCCCTCTACCCACCCTCCCCTCCAAGTTCACAAATTTTCATGCATCAGACCTCCAGTAGTTAATAACACTGTATCATATCCTGAAGAGTTGTTAAATTAGTAGATCTTATGTGTTCTTACTATACATACTAACTATAATTATGTTAGGTAATGAATGTGCTAACAAACCTTATTTGGTAACCATTTCACAGTATATACATGCATGTAGTTATCACATTGTGTACCTTAATATGCTACACAATGTTATATATAAATCATATATAAATAAAGCTAGGAAAATGACTTATTATAAAGCTACAATAGTTAAGACAATAAAATATTGGTAAAAAAAAAAATAGACAACATAATTTGATAGCTCAGCATAGAGAGTCCAGAAATAGACTTTCATACATATTGTCAACTATTCTTTGATAAAGAAACAAAACCACAACAATGGAATGAAAACATTATTTTCAACAAATTATGTTGGACTAACTAGACATGCACATGTAAAAATAATATACAAACAAACCTTACACCCTTCACAGAAGTTCATTCAAAATGTATTATAGACTTAAATAAAATAACATTTATAAAATTCCTGGACTATAACAGAAAGAAACCCAGAGGACCACTGGTATGGCCATAACTTTGTAGCTATGATACCCAATCCATGAAAAAAAATAATTGAGAAGCTGGACTCAATTAAAGTTAAAAACTTCTGCTATGTTAAAGACACTTTCAAGAGAATGAAAGGACAAACCACAGGCAAGGAGAAAATATTTATATATGACACATCTGATAAAGGACTACTACCCAAAATAGACAAAAATACTCAGAAAATTCAACAATAACAAAAGAAAACTCAATTAAAATTGATCCAAAATTGATCACTAAAGAGGCTATACAGATAACAAAAAATATGAAAAAGATGACCCTCATCATACCAGGGAAATGAAAAGTAAAACAACAATAATATGCCATGTGGAACCTATTAGAATGGTCCAAATCTGGAATACTGACATCAAATGCTGGTGAGGATGTGGAGCAATAAGAACCCTCTTTCACTGTTGATGGGTATGCATAACGGTACAGCCACTTTGAGAGAGAGTTTAGTGGTTTCTAACAACACTAAATATAATATCATTATATAATCCAGTAATCACTATTCTTGGTATTTATCTGAAGGAGTAGAAAAAGTATGTCCACACAAGAACCTGTGCATAAATGTTAATAGCAGCTTTATTCATAATTGCCAAAACTCAGAAGTAACCATGCTATCCTTCAGGGGACGACTGAATAAACTGTAATTTATCCAGATGACAAAATATTATTCAACACTGAGAAGAAATGGCCAATCAAGTCAGGAAATAACATAGAGAAATCTTTTTTTAATTTCTTTATTGATTAAGGTATTACATATGTGTCCTTATTTCCCTTACCCCCACCTCCCATTCATGCCCCCAAACCTCTGTTGTCTGTGTCCATTGGTTAGGCTTATATGCATGCATACAAGTCCTTTGGATGATCTCTTCCCCTAAGCCCCACTGTCCCCTACCTTCCCTGAGGTTTGACGTTCTGATTGATGTTTCTCTGTCTCTAGATCTATTTTTGTTCATCAGTTTATGCAACAACATGGATGGAGATAGAGAGCATTATGTTAAGTGAAATAAGCCAGGCAGAGAAGGATAAATATCACATGATCTCACTCATATGTAGAATATAATGAACAACATAGAGGAATCTTAAATGCATATTAGTGAGTGAAAAAAAAAGCCAATTTGTAAAGGCTGCAGATTGTGTTTTTCCAACTACTTGACTATGTAGAGTACAGCAGATTTTTAGGGTGATCTATCTATGTCTGATAGATATGATAATAGGTAATAAGTTCATTATACCTTTGTCGAAACCCATAGAGTGTGCAACACAAAGTGTAAAACCTATAACCAAAGTACCACTCTGGTGGGGATGTTGATAAAGGGGTAGGCTATGTATGTGTGGGGGCAGGCAGTTATGGGACATCTGTGCGCCTTCCTCCTAATTCTGGGTAACATAAAACTGCTCTAAAAACCAGTCTTTAAAAAAAAGTGTTTAGTACACAAAGCCAGTGGCTTTACTTTCTGGCAACAGAAAAGATTGACACACTTAAAGCAAAACACGATGTAATTATTCCAAGGGTGACAAACACAACTTTGTAATGTCTTCTTTTAAATTTGTATTTGGTATGGTTTTCTTTTATCACCATTCCCTACATGACCCAAATCTATGTTTATTTGGTAATTTTATAACAAAGTATTTAAACCAATTGCATATCTAGGCCAAGTGTTAATTCGGTACTAAGGACCCATTTCCTAAAGCTTCCTGAATTAATATGGCTATGTTATTTCCTTTAAACCAGGTTCACTGTTTCTATAATGTACCAGGAATCATGATGCCTTCACTCCTCCACCTCCAGGATCTTAATTTGAATATGTAAGCTTCTCTAATTCTTATCCAGGGTCAAATCTGTTCCATCTCCCTAGACCTGTGGTTGGCAAACTGCAGCTTGCCAGCCACATGCGCCCTTTGGCCCCTTGAGTGTGTCTCTTCCACAAAATACCAAGGCCTGGGTGAGTCTATTTTGAAGAAGTGGCATTAGAAGAAGTCTAAGTTTAAAAAATTTGGCTCTTAAAAGAAATTTCAATCTTTGTACTGTTGATATTTGGCTCTGTTGACTAATGAGTTTGCTGAGCACTTTCCTAGACCATCCTTACTATATATAATAGATCACACTAGCCCAATGTCCAGTGGAATAGTGTTTTGCCTCCACCTTTCTGTTTCTCAGCCACTGGGCAGCTAGCTTTATTTTTGTATATTGGTTAGGACTAAAATCACTTGAATCACTAAACTGGTACATTCTTTTTCTGGAAGCAATTTTAAGCAAATATTGTAAAGCTTAAACTTCCAGTTCTCATCAGTAGAATTGAAGATCATAAGTGTAAAACTCTTAGATTTGCTGTGTTGAGTGGGATATATTCAAACCATGGGAAATTTTAATAAATCCAGCTGTTCTTACTTCAGATATCATATTGATTTTGAGCTAAATTTTGAAATCAGGAAAACACATGCAAGTTCATGTTACAAATTCTCATTTCCTTGATGATGGCAAACATTTCTAATTTATCCCAAAGCTTTCTCATACTCCTGGCTTAAAAACAGTAGCTATTAAGTTAGAAAGCTGTAATTAATTAGTCTATTTGTTATCTTATCTGAGATAATAAATTTTGCTTAACCTTGTACAATAATTACAAATCTCTCCTTGAGCTATTCATACAATTTTTAGCTATTGTTATAAATATGTATTTCTATGGATATACATTTATATATACCTACAAATAGAAAAATGAGACCTATATTTATTGCAGTTACAGGAGAAGATAAGATTTAAAAGATACACGTAAAAAGCAAATTTAAATATTAGAGAATCAAAAAATATTACATAAATTATAAAAGGAACTGAAAAACATAAATTATAAAAGGAACAAATAAATGTATGAATAAAATAGCAGATTAGACTTAAGTGAAAAAAATCAGCAAAATGAGAGATAGGGCTGCATGGAACCCATACAGACAAATAGGAACTATTAAACTTTTTTAATAGTCCTAGATATTTAATATTAAATAACTAGGTCTATAGTCAATGAAGAAAAGTCAAGAACACCCAATATATATTTAGTAGAATTTGTGGGGGGGGAAAAAAAAAAAAAAAACCTCAGAATTTGACTATTTCTACATTTGAAAAGGTAATAGCTAAGATTTTTTCAAAACCAAATATAAAGGTCCTCAATTCAGATTCAAAAAGTTCAAAAACTTCCAAGAAGATAAAAAGAAATCCAAAAGAATGGCAAAAAAAAAAAAAAAAAAAAAAAAAAAAAAAAAAAAAGGTGAAATAAGAGCATGTTCAAGACACAGATGCTCTCCTATATAATAAAAGTCTAATCTACAACTTAGTCACTTCAACCAGGAGTTCGACCAGGAGTTTGATCAGGGGGCAGTGCCACCCGGCCAACCTCCCGAAGCCCTCCCCTCCCCCCGACCAGCCCAGCCAATTGGTCCCCACCCATGCACGAATTCATGCACCATGCCTCTAGTGTTAAAATAAACCATAAAAAATAATCAGTTTACCTTTGAATGGCAGGGAACGTCTAAATACTAAATACCAACATTAGAAGTGAAAGAACAGTAGGAAAATAATTTATGTGAGTGTCACAGTAATTATATTCCAATAGTCAGCTGTCAAATTTGTCATAATATAAATATTTAGCAGTAAAATATATTTTGAGGAACAAGTAAAGGTACTTCTATGTCTAGTAAAGTCTGCACTAATTAGAAGGAAAGGGATGTCAGATTAAAAATAATGAAAGTGCAAATCATAAAGTAAAAAGCTGATGGTACATCTGGAAAAAAAAGTGGACACAACAGAATAAAGCAATATTAGTTATGTATTTTAGGGGAAAATATAACACAGGATAAAAATAAAATGTGTGACAATAAAAACACATAAATAGAAAATGTGATGCTCCTATAATTTAAAAAAGATATTAATTAAAGTAGAAGACACTATAAGTAAGACAATAACAAGTATAAAAGGAACCAATGAGTTTAAAAGTGAATAATTGACAATGTCAAAATAAACTTTCCTCACTTCTGAGACAAAAAAAATGAATAATGTATAGAACATTTTGCTGTATCTTTTGAAAACATGTTCTATTCAAAAGACCACAACAGTCTCCAGAAACAGATGCTGAAAAAAAAACAGCAACAACAAAAAATACACACAAGCCTTAGATTTACCTGACAATGATTTTAAGAAAATAATCAGAAATATTTTTGTTTTTAGTGTGCATGTATTTTTTTTTAATTACTCCTATTTGAAGCCTCTTGTTTTTTCACAACAGCAAGGCATCTTATTACCCATTCTTTCTACTCCTTAAAAATTCCCACAGGTGTTGGTGAATTTACTAGTACATTATCCTCAGGACTATATTTTGGAGTAACAGGAGGTGTGTCAGCAGATTTCTCATCAATACACCTGCCAGTGCTTTGTATCCTATATAATAAAGAGCTAATATGCTAATTAGACCAGGTGGCAGAACGACCCGCCAGAATGACCTTCTAGAATAACCAGTGGGCGGGGGGATGGAGGGGAGGGCCAGTGAACCTGCATTGCCAAGCCAGCCATGATGGTCTGGGTGCCTCCACAGGATGGGGCACAACTGAGGCGCCTGAATCTCCCATGAGCCCTCCTCCAGCTGGCCTGGACCCTGATTGGGACTAGTGCTAATGAGCAGGGAGCCCAGCTTCTGGTTGAGCAGTGCTTATCCCCAGCTCATCCAGAAGCTGGGCTCACGGCTGGTGAGCACAGCTGAGGTGGCAGGAGCCTCTCCTGCCTTTTTGGCAGGCTGGTGGTAAGGAGCGAGAAGTCCTGGACTGTAAGAGGGATGTCTGTGTGCTGGCTTGGGTGGACACTCCCCAAGGGAGACACCCTGCCCCCCCCCCCCAGCATGAATTTCATGCACTAGTCCTCTAGTCTTTCTATAATGTTGAAGCCAGTAGCACTCTGCAACTTATGTAAATAGATAGGTCAGAGTTAGGTGGTGCTGGTCAGTTTCTTCCAAATAGTTGTAGCTTGCATTAGGCAAGCAAGTCACTGGCAGTGTCAAAATCCAAACACGTGTTCCTTCTCATGGGTTAAAGCCTTACAGGACTGAAGCAGCAAAACACCAGTCACTGCATGAGTATAATATTTATCATCACTGCATGAGTATAATATTTATCGAAAACGGAATAGTCATTTGAAGATTTTTTTTTCTGTAACACCTTCACTTTGCCTTTATAGCTTGAACTGTAAAAATCACTGCCATGCCTGGTAAAGCTGAAAAGCCAACATCATCTATCAGAGCTTATCCAAAGACAAAATTCCAGGAGTCTCTTAGGCAAAGTTCAATCATTGTTATTCCCACAGCACAGAAGGCATCTTTGGGTTCCTTCTTTTCTAAGAACTTCAGGATGTGCCCTGCATGTATTTGCAGGTGTGAGTGATCATGCTAAAGGGACACCTCCTTGCAGAGACAGGAACCAGTTCTAAGAGATTTACTGTCACACCATAGAAAAATGCTTCACAGTAGCCCTTGAGCTATTTAATATATTCTTTATTGGTAATTCTGGTGTTTCTAGAGATCCAGTGCACTGTATAAAAATACTGCATTTCTCTGGAGAGGGTGGCTTTCTGAAGGATCATTAAAAAATTCTTCAAAATCTTTGGGAGACTCAGGAAGGGTGATCCAATCTGATTGAGAATGCAAGGTAATGGATCCAATGAGATCAGTGGCTGGTAGGAAGGCTACATATATCAAACGCCATTCCACAGCAACTTTTCATACTGTGTTTTTGTTTGTTTTTTTGAGATGAGAACAGGTTTTAGTGTCTGTTCTGAGTGTCATGCTGTTTACATCTTTAGGAAGAAAGACTCCTGTGAAGTTTTTATCTAACAAGGGCAGGCATGTCAGGGCTGGTGGAGAAGGTTGTGTGCGGGATGCCTTCACCCGGGAGGCACAGCCTGAGCAGCCCCCACCAGGCTCTGACACTTCCACTGCACTACCTGCATGCCCTCAACCATACCTAATATATTTAGTTAGCTAAAGGATGATACAGACACACAACTGAAGGAAATTGAAAAAAAATATATATATATATATGAATATTAACAAAGAAATAGATATGATCTTTTTAAATAACCAAATTGAAATGCTGGAGTTGAAAAGTTGAAGTACTGCACTTGAATACCATGCTAAATGAGATAAATCAGACAGAAAAAGTTAAGAACCACATAATTTTGCTTGCATATTGTAAATAAAACTGAAATTAACAAATGAATAAATAAGAAAAAACAAATAACAGCTCATAAACACAACAGGATGGTGGTTACCGTAAGGAAGAGGAACAGGGGTTACTAAAAGGTAAAGGTGAGGAATATATGGTGAGGGAAGAAGATTTGACTTTGAGTGATGGATACATAATGCAATATATAGATCATGTGTCATAGAAATGTACACTTGAATATATGTCATTTTATTATCCAATGTCATCCCAAAAAAGAGGAATAAAAGATCAAGTAGCTTTTTTGAAGAAATGACTATAAATTTTCTAAATATAAGAAGAAATGTTGATATATCTATCTATCTATCTATCTATCTATCTATCTATCTATCTATCATCTATATCTATCTATCTATTTATCTATCTATCTATCTATCTATCTATCTATCTATCTATCTAAAGCCCAGCTTCCAAACGGTGGAACGACCAGAACAACTGGTCAACCAGTTACTATGACATGGACTGATCACCAGGGGGCAGCTCCTCATTGCAAGACCTGCAACCTGGTGATCAGTGTGCTCCCACAGTGGGAGCACCCCTCGGCTGACCAGGATGAGCAGCGCTTCCACAGTGAGAGCAGATGCTTAGAGGGTGGGTCCACAGCTGCCTAGCTGACCAGGATGAGTGGCATTCCCAAGCGGGCTGATACCTGCAGGCCAGGCCCCCAACCAGTGCATAAATCCTGTGAACTGGGCCTCTAGTAAAATATAAGATCAATAAACACCAAATAGAATCAACATAAGAAACTCACAGTAAGACTACTTTTAATCAAAAGTTTAAAAGTCAAAGAAATGAAAGATAATTCATATTTAAAAATTATACATAAATTAAATATGGAACTTCCATTTGACTCAGTGATCCCTCTTCTAGGAATGTATCTTAAGAAACCTAAAACATCAATCTTATCTTAAGAAACCTAAAACATCAATCAGAAAGAATGTATGTACCCTTGCCGAAACCGGTTTGGCTCAATGGATAGAGCGTTGGCCTGTGGACCAAAAGTTCCTGGGTTTGATTCCAGAAAAGGGCATGTACCTTGGTTGTGGGCACATCTCCAGTAGGGGGTGTGCAAGAGGCAGCTGATTGATGAATCTCTCTCATCGATGTTTCTAACTATCTATCCCTCTCCCTTCCTCTCAGTAAAAAGTCAATAAAATATATTTAAAAAAAAAAAAGAAAAGAAAAGAATGTATGTACCCTAATTTCATAGCAGCACAGTTTATAATAGCTAAGATCTGGAAACAGCCCAAGTGCCCATCAGTAGAAGAGCAGAAAAAAAAAGGTGTAGTAATACCTTGGAATACTAAACAGCAGTAAAAAAAAAAGAAGGATCACTTACCCTTTGAGACATCATGCAGAGACCTGGAGATTATTATGCAAAATGAAATAAGCCAGTCAGAGAAGATAAGTATCACATGAACAAAATAAACTAATGAACAAAATAGATCCAGAGACATAGAAACATGGAACAGAATGTCAAATCTCAGAGGGAAGGTGGGGAAGGGTGAGTGGATGAGAAGAGATCAACAAAAAACTTATATGTATATAGGACATAGACAATATGGTGGTAAAGGCCTGGGGTGGGAAGTGAGGTTGGGCTAGAAGGGGTCAATGGGAGGAAAAGGGGAACATATGTAACACTTTGACAATAAAGGTTTTTTTTAAAAAGAAGAAAATAATTATACATCAATTCCAACTAGAATATACATTTGTAATGCAAGGGTGATATATGAAAATAAATCAGTGTAATGTACCACATTCACAAAATGAAGGAAGGATAACACACTATCATTTAAAGTTATGTGTTAAATGCATTTGACAAAATTCAGCACCCTTTGAAGATAAAATCACTCAGCAAATTAGGAATAGAAGTTACCTTAATATATAAATGGTCATACGTGAAAAATTTACAGGCAACATCATACCCCATGGTTAACTTTCCTGCACAATTAAAAAAAAAACAAAAAATCATTTTAAAAAATGTGTAATTGATTTTTTTAGAAAGAGGAAAGGGGGGGGGGAGAGAGAGAGAGAGAGAGAGAGAGAGAGAGAGAGAGAGAGAGAGAAACATCAATGAGAGACAAACATCAACCAGCTGCTTCCTGCACATCTCTTACTAGGAATCAAGCCGTGACCTCTTCATGGGTCGTTGCTCAATTACTGAGCAACACCAGCCTGGAAAGACAAAGATTCTTCCTTTAACATTTAAAATTTCTACTTAACACAGTACTAGAAGTTCTAGACACATCAGTTAAGCAAGAAAAAGAAATAAAACCATGCTTGTTGAAAAGAAAGAAGAAAATTTATATCCATTTAGAGAAGACATTAAGTTCTAAAAAAAAACAACCCTACAGTTTCTATGAAAGAAAAAAAAAAAAAGAAAGAGAAAGAGAAAAAGAAAACTTAAAACTAATGGATGAATATATATAAAATTCATCATTTAAAAATCAGTTGCAGTCATGTACACTAACAATGAACCATTTGAAAAGGAAAGTGAGAAAACAATTTTATTTATAACTAGAGGCCTGATGAATTTGTGCAATGGGTTTGGCCCTCGTAGCCCCAGCTGCCTTAGCTGGCCCTCACAGCCCCTCGCTGCCTCAGAAGGCTCTCGCAGTCCTGACTTCATCCAGAAGGTCATCCAGACTTTCATTCTTCTGTTTGGTCTAATTAGCATATTAGCTTTTTATTATATAGGATGGCATCAAACATAAATTATAAATAAACTTTAAAAAGGAGGGAAGAAATTTATACTATTGATAAAAGCCATAAAAGTCACTGAAGGAAAAGTCTATATCTATATAGATAGATATAAATATAAAACTATAGAGGTGTACATATATAATGTTGGATTCTTACTTTTCACCATATACAAAATTAACTAAAAAATGGATCAAAGAGCTAAAAGAAAATAGTTATTAAAGTGTTAGAAAGAAACACAGGGGGTAAATGTCATTAAAATTGGATATGGCAATGATTTCTTGAATATAACTCTAACAGCATCAGAAACAAAATAAAAATAGAAAAGTTGGACGTCCTCAAAATTAAAAAAAAATTGTACATCAAAGGACTATCAATATATTGACAAAGCAACCTTTAGGATGAGAGAAAATATAAATAAATGTAAATCATATATTTGTTAAGATGGTAATATCAAGAATATTTTAACTATGTCTATGACTTAACAACAACAAGAACAACCTGATTTTAAAAAATGAGCAAAGAACTTGAATAGATTCAAGTTCCAAAAAATAGATTTGTAAACAAGACACTATAAATATTACCAAAGGAAATGAAAGAATACTCCAATAAATGGGCAGGGAGCTTGTGGAAATATTTTCATATCTCCAAAAAAGAAATTCAACTATCCAATAAGCATATGCCATGATGTCAACAGCACAAGCCACAACCAAAATGAGATACTATCTCATACCTACTAGATATTTATAATAACTTTTAAATGAAAAATAATGTGTTAAGAAGGCTATAGATAAATAGGAAATTTAATATATGGATTTTTGGGGACAAAAAGAGTGCCAGCTCTGTGAAGAGCAGTTTGTGTTTCTTCAACTAGAAATAGAATTAGAATGTTACCTAGTAATTCCATTTGTAGGTATATATTTAAAAGAAATAAAAGCATATGTCTACATAGAAACTAATATGTGAATGTTTATAGCAGAATCTACATAAAAGCCAAGTGACCAGAAAGACCAGTCCAATGATGCACATTGCAGTGGCAAACTGGCCTGATCAGGGACCCAGTCAGCCCTGTCAACCTCCTGCAGATCCTCTCTGCAGCCAGCAAGGCCCCCGATCAGCCCCCACCCCGATTGGGTGTGGGGACAGCCAGCCAACTGCCCGCAGCTCTTCACCCTGTGCCGGCCCAGCCCTGATCAGCCCTCATCGTGGTGGGCAGCTGGACCCCACCCATGCACAAATGTGTGCACTGGGTCTCTAGTTGTCTACAACAGACAAAAGGTGGAAAAATGTCTACCAATGAGTGAATGGATATACAAAATGCAGAATATGTATACAATAAAATATTGGTCACCCATAAAAAGAAATACATGTACCACCTGAATAAACTTTGAAAGGCATTATTAAGTGAAAGAGGCTAGACAAAAGTTCACACATTGAATGGTTCCTTGTATATGAATATCCAGAATAGGCAAATCTTTATAGAGAAAGATTAGTATTTATTAGGGTATAAGGAGTGAGAGGAATTGAGAATGATTATTTAAATGGTATGGAGGTTGACCGTATTTATTAAAAGATTATTATACAATAAGCATAGACATCTTATTGATTTTTGAGATTATTGGTATATATTTCAAATATAATATTAAATCAAGTAATCACTCAACTCCTTTATTTTGTCACTGTGAGTAAATATAAATAGAGAAAAATGGCAACATCCTTAGAAATTGAAATTATTTTTAGTGCTGACATTGCGCAATTACATTTTTCACTTATAAAATTTTTAAAACAGTAATATATGCATAGTACCTGCTGCATTTTCTAAACACCTAGGAAATTTATAAATGCCTAGGAATCATAGTTACATGATGCTTGTGCACAAAAAATTAGTAATATCAGCTCTAAAGTAACAATGAACTTATTCCAAAGTTTCAAATTCTTCAACTTTATATGTTGTTCCCTGACATTAATATGGCATTATTGTGATATAATCAAGATAAATTAAATTTATTATAATTTTTTAACCAATTTCTCCCCCCAGATTATATTTATTTTACTTTTTTAAAAGTTAGAATGGTAAAATATTGCTTTAGTTCTAAAAATATCTCTTGTCTTATAAAAACAGTTGATTTTCATTATTTATAGTAGTTCTAGAATGTAATCATGAACAGTAAATTGGCAAATACTGAATTGTTGCCCCCAGGGAAAAATATAGGATTAGGATCCTGTGGGTGTCTGGTTGCAACATTTTTATCAACCGATCAATATATAAACTTATATTTTGTATGTTTATATTTTAAGATACCTTATTTAATATATTGTTGATTTTTTAACATTCAAGTTATGGTCAATGACACTGTAACTCATGGCAGAATAAACCGTAATAATATAGTGTCATAAACCATTCTATGCTTAAAAACACTAGACAGCACTTCATCTTGGGGGTCATTTTCAACAGTAAAATCACCAATAAAGAGCACAGAATTGTAAAACAAACAAACAAACAAACAAATAAAAAATCCTTTACATTAAATCTACCCTGTACCCTGTAAAAGATAGTTGTTGGCAACTTGAGAGTTTAAACAAGAGCAAAGCATTGCTTTTGTTTAGCCTCAGCTGGGAACATGAATGTTGATCAACACACATTTTTTTTGCTATTCAAAATGCCTGGCAAAGCAACCTCAAGTACCGATTTGGGGGTTACAAATGAATCTTAATGTGTAGGCAAAACTTGCAAATATGGAATCTGTAAATAATGAGGATCAACAACATAAAAATGTATGTGTATGACAAATGCAGTTCATTCTCTCTCCTTTTTTAAATTTTTACTTTTCAATTACAGTTTGCATTTAGTTTTACTTTGTGTTACTTTGAGAGACTGATGTGCCAGTTAAAATATAAGTGCATATTTATATTTTAAGGAGAGGGGGTGTTTGGGAAGCTGGGTGAAATAGGTAAAGGAATTAAGATGTACAAATTGGTAATCACAATAGTCATGGGATGTAAAGTACTAGTTTTTTTTTAACACAGAAAAAATAACTATAAGAAATATGGTTTCCTTATTTATAAAAATATTTTATTCAGTTGTTAAATGTCCTTAAAATGTATCTTCAAAGATGTACTAACGTCTGTCATTTACTGTGCAGCTTGTGTTCTACCAGTTGAAGGTCTATGAATGTAACAATTCAAATTAAAATTGCTAATCATAGACTTAGAGGGGGAAAAAAGACAGTGGGAAATATGCACTTATATTTTAACTGGCACATTAGACTTAGAACAACTAATTCTGTCAAGTAACAAAGTGCCCAGTACATTTTATCCTATATATGAATAAAAATGTTTCACAGACTGTTTAAAATATGATTATCATATACAACTGAAAATAACCATATTATTTCAGTATACAGCAATCTTATTAGAATAATGCTTTAAGGAAAAGTTTAACATTTGGATTAGACCTTAATGAGAAAGAATATCAAGCACATGGATGATTAGAACAAAATGGTTAATTAATATCCATCTTAGTCAAACATAATTAGACACTTAAGTATACAGAAAGTTAAATAAAATAACTTGTTAGGTAAGTAACCTGTAGAACAGCTGACTACACATGGGCATGGATATAGGTGCTAAATTCAATACACCTAGAAAGAGGTACATCCTTATTACCCTGCAGTAATTGCGAGTAATAATATTCTACTGAAATCAAGGTCTCCTTATTCAAGAAAATAAAATGATTTTTTATGTTAAGAAGACTGTCTCGTGGTCATTTGTATTTCCTAAGTTTACTGAAGGTCTTTTCTAAATGAATTCTCCATGTGCCCTTCTTATGTCTTTATGTCTTTCTCTAAATCCCATGGTGAAATCCTACTCAGAAGTAAGTATTCAATTTAAATTCAACTTCACATTCTCCATGTACTTCTTATGACTGACTGAGTCCTTTCGATACTCACAAAATCCCCTTTTTTCTGCTTCCACAACACACTTTGTAGAGGCCATTGTTGGAGCTCTTATGCTAATGTGTCCTTCTCTTTCTACACCTCTTTCTACTCACCTAAGTTTGAGAAACTTAATAACAGAGTATTTCTTTAACTTTCAGAGTTTTCTCACAATCTGGTGGATAGCAAATGATAAGCAAATGTTTTTTAATGATCAAAATATTTTTAAAAAAGAATGAATTAAAAGAAATAAAAAATCAATAAATGGATGGATAAATTAAAGTCATGGTAGGCAGACTAATTATTACTTTTTGCTTCCATTAAGAATTTCATTCCATTGAACTTTACCTTTCTATAAAATCTGTGTACCTGTCATCTGCCTCTACCATTCTTTATTTATTATCACTGCCAATATCTATTGTCCTTTCTGTTGCCTTTTGATTTGTTTTTGTTGTTGTTGTTAATCCTCACCTGAGGATATTTCTTCAGTGATTAATAGAAAGAATAGAAGGGAGAGTGAGAGACAAAAAGACAAACACATTGATGTGAGAGAGACATACATTAGGTGCCTCCCACGATTGAGTCTGCAACCGAAGTATATACCCTTGACCAGAATCAACCCAGGTTCCTTCAGTCCACAGGCCTATGATCTATCCACTGAACCAAACTGGCTAGGGCCTCTTTTAACTCTTCCTCTCAACTGGGTTTCTCTACTCCTAAACTCACCATCTCTATGTGACTATTGATTTTCAGTGCACCCTGTTTTGGAGATAGTGATGTTCTTTCATTCTAGGTAGAGAGAGATGAATTTTCTCATAAAGATTTTATGACCTGCTCAGGTTAAAAGTATAGAAGCCAACAAAGAGGCCTTCCTGCTCTTACTGTATTCTCACACTCGTTCAGCTGAAAGTATTCAATATGCCAAGGTAAAATATTTTGGGGTAGCATTTCCTGAACTGAATCACTTGCCTACAAATGTTAGAGTACCTCAGCAGTAATATTGAATATTGGAGATACAACCAGAAGCATTTGCTGAGGAAACTATGGAGTTATGCTGTCCAGATGAGAAAACAATGCAGCAGTATTTAGGTTGGGCATCTAAAAATCTCTCACAGCTGTGCTAAAAATGCTGACATTGGCCTACTTTCATTATTCCAGTCATTATAAAGGAGAACACTCTAAAAATGTGGCTTATATACCTCATTAGCAAAACATTGCCTAATGTTCACGGCTAACTATAAGGAAAACTGATAAATGCAGCCCTGATTCTGCACAATGATGTTCCTCCTAAAAATTAAAGGAATGATGGGAAATTAGGTGATATCTAGCAGTCCTTCCATAAATGGTTAAGCATATGCTTAGTCTACTATCTTGAACCAGCGGTCACAGTGTCTATCTCGATCGCTGAAGCTCCAGCATCTATCATAGTCCCCGTGGTGGTCAGTGTGCATCATAGCAACTAGTCAACCAGTCATTCTGTTTGTTCCACTATTGAGTGGCTGGGTTTTTATTATATAGGATTCCATAAAGTTAGATTCATTATTAGACAGATATATGACATGGATAAAACCAGATTGGAAAGATTTTACCATTGTGTCCCAAGACTCATTTCACTTCAGAGATTACTGGAGGCCAACTAATTTTTTTAAAAGTTTTAAACCATAATATTAGCTGCATTATTTAAAAGATATGCCAGATAGACAAGATTCAGGAAACGTGTGTTTGCACAATACACATAGTCATTATTTTCTAATTAAAAGTAGGTGGTGTGTCAATAGACACACTTCCAGATGCTAAAATTAAATAGGAGATATTTTTGCATACTTTAGGACATGACTAAGAATATGACTATGTTAGGATTATTAGCATGCAAATAGTATAGATTTCAGAATTAGCCAAATTGATTTTTTTAAATATATTTTATTGATTTTTTACAGAGAGGAAGGGAAAGAGATAGAGAGCTTGAATCATCGATAAGAGAGAAACATTGACCAGCTGCCTCTTGCATACCCTCTACCGGGGATGTGCCCGCAACCAATGTACATGCCCTTGCCCAGAATCGAACCTGGGACCTTTCAGTCCGCAGACCAACGCTCTACCACTGAGCCAAACCAGCTTTGGGGCCAAATTGATTTTTATAAAATTAGCTGTATTCTGGTATAATTGACATGTATTATAATTCTCTGATTTTAGTTTACAAGTCAATGGATTTTGACAAATGTATATGTTTATATAATTACCTTAACAATTGAAATATAAAATGTTATGTAGCAATTCTTTATGCCACTTTGTATTTAACTATTCCCTCCCTATTCTTGATCTCTGAAAACCATAAATCTGATTTCTGTCACAATTCTTTTCCCTTTCTAAAATTTTCTATGAATGAAAAAAAATATGTATATGTGTTATTTTTTGTTTTTTAGTTTTATTAATCTCTGAGTTATTTATCATAACAAGTGCTTTTTAGATTAATGCATGTTTTGCATGCAAAATGGGCATATGCCCTGACCTGGAATTAAACTGTAACCTCTTATTTCATAGGTAGATGCTCAACAACTGAGCCACACCAGTCAGGCAGCACTTTATAATTTTTACCAAATAAGTATAAAGAAAATTTCTTTGTTTTAATGTAAATTACCTTGATTACAAATGAATGCCTAATCACAATGCCTTTTGTCTTGCAATTCTGTAGTCACCATTATGCTAGGACTTAAATTATATTATATGGTTTTTCTTTTACTGTTATCTCTTCTTGCTTCCTTATTCTCTTTTGATTTAGACTGAGATTTCTTCTGCATATTTAATAGTTATGTTTGGTTTTCTTATCTTGGTATTCTTTAGCCTAAGATCCATACTAATATATATATTTATTCAAATGCCACCACTTCCTGATTCCTCTTAAAAATATATATTCCTTCCTCACTGCAGTATGTAGACATTGTCTACCATTTTAGTTCTAGTTTGTGATGGAAATACTTTATTTTCCTTTTCCTCATCTTAGACTTTAACAAGCTGTTTCACCATTCTTATTCTTTAATCTTTCGTATCATTTTTTGGATTTATTTCTCTAATTTTCTAAATATTTTCTCTTGAAACATTTTTATTATGGGCCTTGATGACATCTCTCATACTTTTCATGTATGATGTTCCATAGTAATATTGCATTAAATTTAATTACGTTAAATAATTTCAACATTCTTTTATTGTATTTATTTTTTTAATATATTTTATTGATTTTGTACAGAGAGGAAAGGAGAGAGATAGAGAGCTAGAAACGCTGATGAGAGAGAAACATCAACCAGCTGCCTCTTGCACACCCCCCACCGGGGATGTGCCCGCAACCAATGTACATGCCCTTGACCGGAATCAAACCTGAGACCTTTCAGTCAGCAGACTGATGCTCTACCGCTGAGCCAAACCGGTTTTGGCAGTTTTTAACATTCTTTTAAATCAAAACATTAAAATTACTATTCAATTTTTGTTATATTTCCAGTGATTCTATTGAGAAGCTTCATGATAATACTTCACTAATACTTTGGATTTCATTGTCTTTTGTAATTTTAACTAGAGGCCTGATGCACAAAATTCATGCAAGTGACTTGGCCATCTCAGCCCTGGATTCATCTGGAAGTTAGTTTGGCTGTCTGGTCTAACTAGCATATCATGTTTTATTATTATAGATTATCACTATAATGTGTGATAATTTTTAGCACTAATTTTTAATCTCTAATTTTTAGCACTCTATGTGTTTTAAATCCAAGGTACTTGACCTGTCTATATCTGGTCAATTAATATTCATTTTTCTTCTAATATTTCTTCATTTTTATTTGCATTTTGCTCTCTGAAATTCCTATTATCTTGAATTTTGGACCTTGACTTTTATCTAACATATCTGTTATTTTTCAAAGAAGTATTTTCTGTCTTATTTCTTCCCTGTTATCTTCTGAAGGAAATCCTCAATCTGATCTTCCTAGTTACTTTTATAGGATGACTTTATCTGCTATATAATTATCTATTGGATTATTGTTTTCCAACTGTCATGTTTATATTAGCAAACTGAAAATGTTGATATTACTTTATTCTATTTTCAAATGGATAATATCCTTTATCAGCCAAAATACACTTATTTGTTTTAAATTTTTCTTTTTCTTTTCCAATGCTTCTGCTGCAGCTTGCTAAATAGTATAGTTCATTATTTTCTTATTGAGTTGTTCTCATCACATCTTATGTTCTTATTTATTCAGTTTCTGTCTCTGGAAATATGTATTAGTGAGTGGTCAAAGCTAAGCTGCAGTCGGTGCTTTTGGAAGGCACTCCAGTTTTGATAGATATAAATCCATATTGATGATTCCCATTTATTTGAGGCAGTTTTTCTAACCAGATGCTGCTGCTAAGTCCTTATATCCCTTTAAATCTAGAACTACCTCAGAGAATCTGGATTCTAAGACCTTACCATGGTTATAGCCCCTGTTCTTTTAATTATATCCACTTTTCTTAACAATAAATATGATTCTTTATAATAAACTCCCTTTTCTAAACAAATATGCAAATTCATACTAGAAGCATAATTAACAAAGTTAGACACTAATAATTTAGTTTTCTTATAGAAAAACTCTGCTTTGTTGTTTTACTTAATTAGTTTTCATTGGTTGATTCTTATATGTGCCCTGACCAGGGATTGAACTCACAACCGTGGTGTTTGGGGACAATGCTCTAACCTACTGAGCTGTCTGGCCAGGGCCTAAAATCTGTTTTTACACAGAGATTTTCTTTAAAAAGGATGAGTGTTGTGACATATTGTTAGGTGTCTAATATATACGTTTTAATGATTCAATGTTGAATTTATAAATCTTTTTCTCTCTTTTATCATGTGAGTACTTCTCTATTGCTGAGAGAAGAAAAACAGGAGCTTTATGATGAACAGAGAAAGGTCTAGCAGGCCCTAGTGACTTCAGGAACTAAGGAGTGATGTCAGTGATTGTGAGATACAAGTGATTTCTCCATAAATCTCCTTTTCCTTGCAAAAGCGACTCATTGTTTACTTACTTTCCACAGTCTCCTTCAGGTTTTCTGTTGCGTGCAATTTAATGAGAGCAGTCATAGTAAACATCAAAACTGAGTGTGTGTCAGAGAGAAATCTTCAAGTGAGTTTCATAGAATTACTTGAGCTTTTGTTTTTTAGCTCTCAGATTGTTTTCAAGATGGGGAAAAATTAAAGATCCAATTTTGATGCTAATTACTACATTGTGAATGTTGTGTATTGTGAGTGTGTGTGTGTGTGTGTGTGTGTGTGTGGTATATACAATTACAGACTTGGCTTAATAATTCCATGAGGCTCAGATTTTGACTTAAGTTTAAAAGACGTGATGGTGAAGTATACTTCCTACCATAGCCGCTCACCTATTTCCCTTTTCCCTCTGCAACAGCCATCATTCGGTTGGCTGCTGTTTTCTGTTGCCAGGGTCAGGCCCCTTGAGGCAGACAGCTGGGCCTCCTTGATTGAAGATCTCCACCTCTATAATTCACCTAGACCTCTCTAATTCCCTGCCACCCATCATCTGCTAGCGGTACAGCTTTACAACCATTTGAACATAGAACAAGATATATCTGCTTGCTTTGCCCTTTGGGTACACTAATCTTTTTTTCTGAGTCTGTGTACTTATTGGGGGAGAGGTTATTGTTTCTAGTCAGGGGGCGTGAAGATGTAATGAGAATGTACTTAATTTATGGTCGCCGTTTCTATTTGCCTTATGTGTGCTGTGTCCTTTCCAGATATTTCCCAAAGGAACACTTAATTCATCTAAAATATTTCATATATAAATCCGCGCTTATGTGGTAACTTCACCGGCACATGGTGTAAACTCATTTTTTTCTATTTGCCAATTTGGCTTAATATGCCCTGGAAGGGAACGTTTCCCTGATCAAATGGAAGAAACAGGAACTCTAATAGAAGGAATATAGGTCCCTTTTCTACTACAATTTCCTCATTCCCTCCAAATGAAAGCCATAAAACACTTGTAGTTTTATTTTTATTTTTTTTTGCAAAATAATGGAGGGTAAGCTTGCAGGATAGAAGAAGGAATAGTGTAAAGCTTGCTGATGCTGGAGATTTTAGTTCTTTATTCTAGGAGTTAAAAGCCTTCGGAAGAACACAAGATCTCTGTGTGGGCATTTTACTGCGGTGGGGATCAAATGCCACTGATTCCTGCTCATTAGGGCTGCTTCTCCCTCACCTGGGAGGCTTACAGGAGCCTTTAGGAGAGCTCAGCGAGGATTAACTTCATAGGCAAGAATAATAAGAAAAAATCTGGATGGTGGGTCTTAATTTGTGAGAGAATGAGATCATTTAGTTATTATACCCTGGGAACATTTTAAAAATTTAAATGCTTTACTGCCTTAAATACATATTAAATCCTTTAAAATCTGTGAGAGATGGGGTTAATACAATGGTGCTTGTACTCATATATTTTTTTTCTCTGGGTGAGAGAAAGCTAACTTTGGTTATATTAGGAATGGAAAAAAAAAATCACTATCAATTTTCCTTTTTGACTTCAGCATATCAGAATGAAGACATGATATACTTGGAGTGCATGGGTGTGTTCGATATAACTCATTATTTTAAGCCACAAAGTATTAAGTATAATATTTCTGTTATGAACACATAATACATTATAAATACACATAGAGGCATATTTTTCTTATTATCACTTGTCTCGATCTAACTGCCTTTTACTTTGAAAATTACTTTTAATGATCTTAAAAACAAATGACTTTACTATATAGCTGGAGGAATTGGGGTCCAGAAAATAGGGCTTGGCTAAGTGTTATAGTGTCAATCAGTGTCTGCTCTTGCACTGCCCAGACTTTACACTCTCTAGCACACCTTATAATGTATTTTATAAAGCTAGACACTATTTGGAGAGCAAACATATTTTCCAAGAACTTCATTGTGCTTATGCCAATATTTAGTGTTAATCCATGTTTATAAATGGCAAATCTCTTAGCCAAAATAGTAAACAAAGTTTCTTTTCACTATATAGTACTCATTATTCGGTTTTCATGTAATTTTGCTCAATCCAACAAATTAACAATTATTTGTTTAGGATGTCTTATATCCTAAATATGGTACAAATTTTAGAATAAGGAAAAATATAAGACATAGTGACTATAATCAAAGAAATTACATTTCTATAATTTTACTTATAGTATTGGATAATGATTATATGTTTGCATATCTATTTCCTACTTTTTTTCCCAACAACATTGTAATACTGAGGAATACAAGCTATATTTGCTAATATAACTGATAAAGAAAATGTGTTTTTCAAACTATAGCAGATTCTAATTAGAATATATTGAGTTAGAATAGTTATGGGTTCAACTCACTAACAAGATCTTCTGGTCAGACAGTTTAGCAAACATTTTAAAACTTTATTCCTTTAATTCATATGTAGAAATCTATTTTCTTTCATATCGATAATATAGTATAAACATCAGGAATATTACTAGTGTCCAACTCTATTTTCTCCCTCAACAATATTTCACTTGAAGAGGTAAAAAGAATTTCCTTAGCCATAATTTGTTAGTTCTGAGGCTTTTACCCAAGGCACACTAATGAAATGGGATGGAAAGGAGACATGGTATAGCCGAGTAGAAATGAAGACACATAAAGATCTCTTCCAGATGGTTACTAGACTTAACATGGACCATTTCATTAGTTATTTAAAGTTGAATCACTGTATTTTATACCTAAAACTAATTTAATATAGTATGTCAACTATGCTTCAATATAAAAACTAAGGCCTCTGAATGAGAATGTCAAAAGATAAACATACTGGTCATATAATTTTAATAATGTTCCATATTTTTGCTCAAAGCCCAAGTTTTAACAATAAGACTTCTGCTTGGCTTTCTTTGAAAGTAAATCTCACTTCGTTTCTAATTCCTATTATTTGGGTTGCTATTTTTTTGTTGCATGCAAAAGCTCTGATATTTGCAACCTATAGGCCCTGGAATTTCTACTATTCCTATATTAATTCCCAAAAGGTAAAATATGCCTTTTTAGGTCTGATTCTAGCTTCAGCTAATGCTGCAAACGTTCCTTTAGAAAAATGTCACCTACTCTCTGATATCCTCCAACCCTTGACACTTTGACCTAATGATCTTTATCATTCCTTGAATACCTCATATGTTGGTGACCACTCTGGAATCACATATTATGTTTCCTTTTCAATCCTCAGTTCAAATTGTATTGCCTTGTATGTCATCTCTTCACCTGGAATGTATGTTCTTTTTGTGGGGTTATTTTACTCTGTTATCAACCCAAAGGAGCTTATGATCAGCTATTGAATAGTGTATGGTTACTCTAACCACAAAATATACTGATGCTGCTGATAAATCCTTTGAGAATTTTCAGAACCCCTGGCCACATAGATACTGTATTAAGGATTTTGAAATATTACATGTAAGAGTAACTTATATCTCAGTCCAGTTCTCACCCATGGCAACAGCAGCTTGTCTCACAAAGGATTACATTGTGGTGATTTTTTGTTTGTTTGTTTGTTTGTTTTTCTTTTGTGTGTGTGTATGTGTATTTTGTTGTTGCTGTATGTAATACAAATCTCAACATACTGACTGTTTAGTTTTATTTTATTTTTAAAAGTGAAATCGTTCACACATGCAAACAACAATAATCTTATTTAAATAGATAATAGGTACTAAATTCCTTGGGAATCGGTTATGTTTAAATTTATTTTAGAAACATTTACTCAAATAGAAGATTACAACTATAATCTAACTAGAGGCCCGGTGCTCAAAATGTGTGCATGTGGGGAGGGGAGGAGGTCTCCTCAGCCCAACCTGAACCCTCTCCAACCTGAGACCCCTCGGGGGATGTCCAACAGCTGGTTTAGGCCTGATTCCCAGGATTGAGCCTAAACTGGTAGTTGGACATTCCTCTCAGAACACAATCCAGAACCACTGGCTCCTAACTGCTCACCTGCCTGCTTTTCTGATTATTTCTAACTGCCTCCCCCTCCCCCCAGCCTGGTTGCCCCAACTGCCCCCGCCCCCTGTCAGTATGGTAGCCCTCAACTACCCCCCTGCTGGCCTTGCCTCCCTTAACTGCCCCCCTGCCAGCTTGTTCACTCCAACTGCTCCCCAGCCTGGTCACTCCTCAAGGCTGCCCCTGCTGGCCTGGTCGCCCTTCACTAACCCCCCACCCCTGCCATCATGGTTGCCTCAAGCAGCCTGCAGTTCAGTCATTTGGTCACCCCTCACTAACCCCACTGCTGGCCTGGTCACCCCATTCAGCCTGCTTTTTGATAATTATTGTGAGGGGGTCCTGAACAATTTGAATATTACCCTTTTATTAGTATAGATTTTATCTTGAAAATAGTACTTGGTATATTAATTCAAAAACATTGAGTTATTCACTCAAAAAAAAATTGTTTAACTGGGGTTTTACCTGATTCATGGTGTAAAACTGGAGGATAATTTTCAAGGGAGCTAAAAATTTAGCAATTTCAATAGATATCCATGTACTCAAAACTATTCATCTACAGGGATAAACTCATGTCATGTTTAAGCACTTAAAATATCACATATTAGGTTTTCTATGACAATATCTTATTACAATTGTTATTTTTTACTTTATTCATAGAGGCCCTGTGCACAAAATCTGTGCAAGAGTAGGCCTTACTGCCCCCAGCTGCCGGCACCACATCGGGCACCTAGCTTTGTATCCACAACTTCTAAAACTAATATTTGTCTTCTCATAGGCATAGCATACAGATTTGTACTTTTATTTCTTTTTCCTGAGTTATAGTGTTGCCTAAGTTACCGTTGTTATTATGGTGGCTTCTTCCCAAACTCTTATCCAGCTCAACTCAATTGAAGTCTATTTCTGAGAATTTCAAAGATTAGAAAGGGAAAGCTCTTAGTAGGAAAACATTAAATGTAAGGCTTTTTGTGTTTTTTTTTTTGTTTGTTTGTTTTTTTAGGAAGCAGAGTATTTTGAATAAGAAATACTATTGTTTGTATTGTGTATTGTATAATGCAACTGAGATTGAATGCACTTGTCTTCTTCAATGCCATGAAATTATATTTGAAAGGTTAAAAATGGTTTTGGTATCATATGGCATTCTACAGTCATATCTGATGATAGAATATTACATATGTTTTAAGTGCTGAAGTATCTTATTAATGTCTGAGTTTTGAACGTCTTTCTCTAGAAGATAAGATTCTCACAGTGAAACTGATGTGTAGAAAATATTTTCTTGGGTTTCAGGGTACAGTAGATAGCTATCTGGATTTTAAATACCAAAATGTTTTTGCTGTCATTTTTTTTGTCAATTCTCTTGCTGAATTAATATTTTAGTTTTTGGGGGATAAGTGTGTTAAAAAAAAAAAGGGTAAATCTCCCTTAGCCATTCTAAAATGCAGTTTATTGTGTCTGAGGATAGAGGTGAATTCAATTCGCTTTAATAAAATTTCATTGCTTCTTTTGGTTCCATGCCCTTGCTCTAGATATTTTGTATACAAAATATAAACTAAAAATAATCACTTCTCCATAAACTGATTACCAATACAGCAAATAAAGAAAGAATTATAATAAAATATGATGGGTATTATGAAAGAGATATGGGTCAAGTAGTAATGGCATACTGGTAATGGAGATTTTAATTCTGGGTGGAGGAGAGACAGGAAGGCACTTGGAAGGAAAAAGTAACATTTTAGCTAAATTTACAACAATAAAGTTTCTCCAGGGAAAAATAATATTTTAAAATAAATATATATTAGAAATTAAAAATCTCTAACCCACTAACTTTCACAGGGCTGTAAAACTTTAATATATTATAACTCAAGTTCTTACTCTAAAAAAATTTTTGGTTCCTATTTATATTCCACAAAAAAAGCTGAACAAATGCATGAAATAGTTTTACAATGATTCTTGATTTTAGTTAAAATGACTACATGGAGAAACAATTCTAAGAAAGTCACTTCTATTTTGAGAGTTTTGGAATTACCTTCTGTAGTGTCATCAATAAATCACTAAGGCACAGACTACATAAAAAGTACTAACTGAGGGTCATCACTGAATTTTCTTTCACTCATTACTAAATCCAGCGAGTGCTACATTGGAAATACATCTTCAGTCTTTCCTATATTTCCTTTCTTTCTCCAATAATCTTGAATACCTGTGTTTCTCTACATGCATGATAAAATAAAAAAAATAAAAATAACTTTGATAAATTCTCATCAGCACAATTCACCCCTCTGCCTTGTGCTTTCTCTCCCATTATCATCGATTTCAGTCTCTTTCTCTATTTGAGGCAACAAATAACAAATACAGTGGATCACACTCATGTTCACTTACCGAAGGGCACTGTTACTGCATTTTTGCCTGTCTTCCTGGATCTTTATTATTTACTAGAGGCTCAGTGCACAAAATTCGTGCACAGGAAGGGTCCCTAGTGGCTGTCAGCTACCAGCTGGGGCCTCCCTACCCTGGTTACTGGCTGCCAGCCATGGTTTTTCTTAGTTACATATCGCCCCTCTGTGGCCAGTGCACATCACAGCGAGCGACCCAACTCCTGGTCAGTAGAACTCCCAAGGGGACACTTTTTGCATATTAGGCTTTATATAATATAGAGAGATATATATTTCTCTATTGGTGGTTCTCATCAGCACACAGATTGCTGTTATTTCTCCCACATTAAAATGCAATAGTAATAAAATTATCTTGTGATTTCATATAGCTCATCAGTTACTGGTTATCTACACTGATAAAAAAAGAAGCTTCCTCAAAAAGGAAGTCCATATTCATTGACTTCAACTCCTCTTATTACTTTTCTAATTTCAGGTCTAATTGCCATAAAACAAAAATGTTCATTTCCTGAAGTATAGATTTCATGAGTTTGACAATTGAGTATGTCCATGTAAATAATATTTACAAGATCTAGAACAAGTTCATCATCTTAGAACCTTCTCTCAAGTTTCAATTAAGTCAATTTTCTATTTGCAGGGGGAAAACAATGATGTAAGACATTATGCATAGGAACACAGTAATAATTTTTTCTATTGGCAGGAAGAAACAGGAATTAGTTAAATTCTAAAAAGCCAAAAGTGTCCAAGCAGAACACCAGACTCTACTGTGTATAAGAGGACTTGAAGAGTAAGTGTCTGCAGTTTTACTGTTGAGATAGAAAAATAAGAGCTGTTCACACATAGGAAAATTACTTTTCTGAAGATGGATTTTTAAATTCAAGTCAAAACACAATACTGTGAGTCTGGGTTAAAACAAGAAAGCTAAAACGAATGTGAGGTGAGCATATAGTAAATCTTACAGGCAATGGCTCGTTGTCTTGCTGTTCTCATTAAAGTTCTAGGTTTTGCCTCCACAGCAGTATTTTTACTTGTCTTAAAGGTGCACTTTCCTAAATTTTATTAAAGATACTTAAATGCAGTTTCTGGAAAAAAGTCACAATAATCTGTGCAAGGGGGTTTTAATCAAAAGCAAACAACCTTGTTCTTCAATTAAAATTAGACTTTTTTCTCATTAATTTTTTCTTGCTGTAGGCATGCATGGATATTCATAAGTCATATGCAAAAATGTGCTTGTAGATGACAGTATGTTCTCCTTACAAAGTAGAAAAAGATCATAAATCTCTTCCACAAATCAAAACTCAAATGTCTTCTCTCTGATTGATTTATTAGTATATGCTAGAGTCCTTGGGCACATTTGAAATTACACAAACCATGTGATATATCTAGGACAGCTATTTTTAAGCTCGGCAGATATACTTCTATATTATAGTTAATGAGCTTTTGCAGAACACTTGCCTTTCTGTTTTATGGGCTGTTAGAGTCAATTCTAATACCATTTGCCATTTTTTAAACTGCTGGTTTTTCTTTGACCATTATGTCATATTTTGATATTTGGAAGAAGGTAAAGATTAACATTTTTTTGTGGACCAATTTAATTATTTTCTATATTTTTTGCTATTAAATAATATTTTCAGAGACATAATATGAAGTTCCATGTATTAATTTCATTAATATATTAATGAACATGAATAATTCAAAACCATAGTTCCAGTTAATGCCAAATTTAATTCTGTAATGAAATGCAATAAAACTAAAAAAACTAAAGAGTTCAAAAGGCACATATAAAATTGTGACAATAGACATAAATTAATTAAATAAAGAATACAAGAAATTGTCATTATTTGATAAATAGTTAAAATAAGAAAACAATATGCCACAGCTTTTAGAAGATAAAAATAGACTGAAAAATTTCATAGATGTAATATTTCAAATATTTATTTTTAGTAAAAAAAAGAAATTAAAATAATTTGTCATAAGAAGCTGGAAGAAAACAAAAGTGTCCAAGAAAATCATAAAGGATTAAAATAATGATAGAGAAAATTTTCAACAAATTGAAAAAATAACACATAATTTATATGTCAACTGAAAACTGATTGCTTAAAATAGTAAAATATTCATATAGTTCCAGATTCAGTAATTTTAAAGTAGTCAGGGCATAAAGACCACTAGAATAGAACAGAAAATCTTGACATAAATCCATATATATATATATTTATATATATATAGTCCATTTATTTTCAATGTACGTCCAACAAAATTTATTGGGAGAAAATATAGACTTTACAAAAAATGGTGCTTGAATAATTGAACACATTTATTTCCATTCAGGGGAATATATATATATATATATATATATATATATATATATATATATATATTTATTTCAGAAAAAAATGAACCACTTAGAAAAATTAACTCAAAATCAATCTAAATTTTAAAGTTTAGCTTTATTTAAAAATCAATGGCAATACATTTGAATGTCTTGATCCTATAAAAGATATAGATATTTTCCAAATCAATTAAAAAAGATTGAAAAAACCTTTGAGCACCAAAACTGGTTTGGCTCAGTGGTAGAGCGTCGGTCTGGGGACTGAAAGGTCCCAGGTTCGATTCTGGTCAGAGGCATGTACGTTGGTTGCGGGCACATCCCCGGTAGGGGGTGTGCAAGAGGCAGCTGGTTGGTGTTTCTCTCTCATCGACGTTTCTAGCTCTCTATCTCTCTCCCTTCCTCTCTGTAAAAACTCAATAAAAATATATTTTAAAAAAAAACAACAAAAACCTTTGAGCAATGAAATCCTGAGACAAAGAAGAGGATGTTAGCCATGAGTCCTAGAGTGTGACAAACTTAAAACTAAAAGTATCCAACAGCAAAAAAGATTTTTATTTTTATTTTAAGCATCACATAATTAGAACCAGGATAGCTATATGAGACTGAGTATAATAATGGAGTTTTAATTCCAAGACTCTATTTCAGCTATATTCTCTCCTGTTTGTTTCAGTGGCCTGGAACAATGGCATCTCTGTAGGCCAATCTATCATACTAGAGGCCCAGTGCATGAAGTTTGTGCATAGGGGACGGGGGTGTCCCTCAGCCTAACCTGTACCCTCCCCAATCTGGGACCCCTTGAAGAATGTCCTACTGCTTGTTTACAGGGATCAGACCTAAACCAGCAGTTAGACATTGCTCTTGCAATCGGGACTGCTGGCTCCTAACCACTCACCTGCCTACCTGCCTCATTGCCCCTAACCACTATGCCTGCCAGCCTGCGCGCCCCCAACTGCCCCCCCTCCCACCAGCCTGCTTGCTCCCAAATGCCCCCCTGCTAGCAGGATCACCCCCAACTGCCTCCCCCCCTACTGGCCTGCTAGCCCTCATCTTTCCTCCCCACTGGCTTGCTCACTTCAAATTGACCCCCTGCTGGCCTGCTCTCTCCAAACTGCCCCCCTACTGTCCTGATCATCTCCAACTGATCCCCACTGACAGGGTGAGGGACTGAGGGGTGTTTTCAGGCTGGCCACACTCCCTTCAGGGTGGGGATACCGACTGGGGTGCCTGACCAGTCTGGCCAAGTTTTCAGGCTGGCCAAGTTCCCCAGTGGGGACCCTCACCCCATGGGAGTGTGGCCAGCCTGGTGAGGAGCTGAGAGTTATTTTCAGGCTGGCCATGCTCGGCCATGCTCCCCGCAGCAACCCAGGCTCCCAGCCCCTCCTTTTTTTGTTTTCTTTCTTTTTCTTTCAGTGTCTCCTTGAGCAGAGGCCAGGGCTGGCTGGAAGCAGGTATCTTGGATTTATTTTTCTTCTATAATTGAAACTTTGTAGCCTTGAGTGGAGGCCAGGGCTGGCTGGAAGCTTGGGTTGCCAGGGCAGGCCAGGGTAAGCAGGAAGCTTGGCTTCCTCCATCGCTGGGGGCAATTCAAGCCTCCTGCGGTCTCCAGCTCTGTGGTTGTCACTATCTTGGTTGAGTTAATTTGCATACTCACTCCTGATTGGCTGGTGGGTGTAGTGGAGTGATGGTAAATTTACATGTTACTCTTTTATTAGTGTCGATTAAAGGCCAGCAAACATTACTGCAGAATGACCAGAACAACTGGTTGCTATGACCTTGTACTAACTGAGGGGGCCAGACACTCAACATAGGAGCTGCTCCTGGTTGTCAGTGTGCTCCCCCAGAAAGAGTGCTGCTCAGCCAGCAGCTGGGCTCACAGATGGCGAGCACAGAGGCACTAGTGGGAGCTTCTCTTGTACACACAACAGTGCTAAGGAGCAGTGAGCTGAGCCATGAGCAGGAGGGCAGTAAGGAGCAAGGGATCCCAGACTGCTAGATGGCACAGGCCAGGCCTAGTCCTCTATCCCCCTGCAGTGTACCAGGCCTCTACTTAATTTATAATATTAAGATATATGAAGATAGTACATATCTTTAATTATCAGACTCTGACTTAAAGCATTGAGTAACATGCCCATCCTTAAACTAAAGCCTTACTGTAAATAGATATATAGTTTCTATGGTTTTCCCAGTGTATGTTGTTTGTGGACTTCTATATTCAGGAATAAATGGGTTCTTTCATCAGAAGCATGATAAAATCACCATGTCATTCACCCCACTGTTCCAAATAGCTTTCATGTGTCATTTCTTTAAAATAATCAAAGAATTTATCCTTCTTTTTTACTTTCTAGTAACTGATCCTTTGTGTACATTATGTATCTTAGAGGAAAATAAAGTCTATATTTTACTAGCCTAAAAAAAAATAGTCAGAAATATTGTCCTCATCCTTTATTTTTTTAATTATTTATTGTTGAAAGTTTTACATATGTCTTTCCCCCGCCCACAATTGGCCTCTCTCTGCCCACTGCAGCCCCCAGCACATGTCCCCTACCTCCCTATTGTCTGTTTCTATTGGTCATGCTCATATGCATGACTACAAGTCTTTTGGTTGATCTCTTACTCTCCCCTCCTCAATCCTCCTTTGCATCTCTGTCTCTGGATCTATTTTTGTTCATCAGATTATGTTGTTCCTTATATTTTACAAATGAGTGAGATCAAGTGATATTTGTCTTTTTCCAATAGCTTATTTCCCTTAGCATAATGCTCTCCAGGTCCATCATGCTGTTTCAAATGGTAAGAATTATTTCTTTTTTACAGCAGCATAGTATTCCATTGTATGAGGAAAACAGTATGGTGTTTCCTCAAAAATTAAAAATGGAACTCCCCATTTCACTCAGTAATCCCACTTCTAGGTGTATAACCCAAGAAACTAGAAAAACCAATCAGAAAGGATATATGCACTCCTATGTTCATAGCAGCACAATTTACCATAGCTAAGATTTGGAAACAGCCTAAGTGCCCATCAGCAGATTATTCCTCATCCTTTCTTTACTCAAGCGTTAAACATGTGAAATAGGCTCCACCAATCAGATCTTAGCACCAGACTTGAACTGATGTGTCTTGCTAAGTGTTCCTAGACTTAGGAAGAGAGCCATCTGGTGGCCATTTCAGTTATAGGAAGATAGAGTCCTGGATACAAGAGAAAAAGGGGTATTGACCAGTGCTACAAGTATAGCTGGTGGTAAAAGATACAAGGACCCAGTATTTGAACATAGTAGCAGAGATTTCTTAACTGAAACAAGTCTGCTGTGTAATTGTGAAAATTGTTTTGGCTTTCAATAAAAACACTCTATTTCTCTCATTCTTCCAGAGATTAGTGAACTCCCACATGGTCTTTATCAAATATATTTTATGGTATAATGGTTAATACACTTAAAAATTTACTATATAATAGCAAATATATAATTTCATTGGTATTGGACATACTTTCTTTAAATTAGTTCAACTTTTTCAGAATGTATATATGTATTAAAATTCATAAATCTTAAACAAATACATATATGTATGCATGCATGTATATAGATTTGTGTATATGTGTTTATAAACACATGTACATATAGGTATGATCAATTACAATAATATAGTTATTATATGTCAACTTAATACTAGTAAATGGATCACACTAGTTAATATATTTTGACCAAGTAGAATTTATTCCACAACATACAAACTGATAATAAAAATTATACTAATATATTTCAACATATTAATAGTTAAATGGTAAAGAAAACCATAGAGCATGTTAGAAAGTCAGAAATAACTTAAAACAAGAATGGGAAGGGAGATATAATCTTTTGTCATTTCAAACTACATTCAGATTAGATTTAGACATTAGGCATGGCAACCAGATTCAGCCAGACTCAGAAGCTTACCCTTTCAACAGATTAAAACAAAATAAATATCATCCAGTAACCTTCAGAGTCAGCGAAAAACCTTAACTTTTATAATGGACTAGAGTCACAATGCACAAAATTTGTGCATGGGTAAGTCGGGTCTCTCAGCCCAGCCTGCACCACCCTCTCATAATCCTGGACCCTTCAAGGGATATCTGACTGCCACTTTAGGCCCGATCCCACAGTGGTCAGACATCCTTCTTGCAATCCAGCACTGCTGGATCCTAACCACTGGCCTGCCTACCTGCCTGATCACCCCTAACTCCTCTGCCTGCCTTCCTCATCACCCCTAAATGCTCGTCTGCCTGTTTGATTGCCCCTAATCACTCTTCCTGCCTGCCTGGTCACCTCTAACCTCCTCTGGCTGCCTGGCTTATGGCCTCTAACCATTCACCTGACTGCCTGATTGCCCCTAATCACTTCACCTACCTGCCTGATCACCTCTAACCACCTCTGCCTTGACGCCCACTGCCTTAGCAACTTTGTCTGGAAGGATGTCCGGAATGATGTCTGGAAGGTTGTTTGGCTGTCCAGTCTAGTTAGCATATTATGCTTTTATTATTTATAATGGATTTTGAGGAGAGGACCAGAAAACATATAAAAACAAAAATAAACAATAAGTGTTTGTCCATACAAACAAAACAAATTAAAGAACAAAATTCAAAATAATTGTATGGAATGAAACTCATAAAATAGTGAGATTATAAAAAGAATCTAAACTATTGAACTAAACCAGTAAATATATTTCAACATATTAATAGTTAAATGGTAAAGAACACCATAGAGCATGTTAGAAAGTCAGAAATAACTTAAAACAAGAATGGGAAGGGAGATATAATCTTTTGTCATTAGTATTTTGTGAAATAAATTTACTTGGTCAAATATATTAACTAGTGTGATCCATTTACTAGTATTAAGTTGACATATAATAATAGTTTAGATTCAGTTGGTATAATATGGAAGCAATTTCACAACATGGAACTCCAATTAAAGAAAGCTAAAACATGAATGAAAACCAATAGCCAAACAAATTAATTAATCCTTGTCCTCAAAAAAGAATAATAGAACATTATGAAAGACACTCTTAAAATAATTAAGCTTAAAATAAGTAAAGTAAAGGCTTATAAATTGCTTAATAAAAGAAGGCAAATTTTAAAACATCCAAATAGGACTTCTTATATTGAAAAAAAAAAAGAAAAAGATACTGCATTAAAATATTTAATGAATGGAATAAAAATATACTGGGCCAAAAATCAACTGGTGTGAAAAGCAGACATGGGAAATGATTCAATAAGTGTCACAAAGAGATAAGGGTATTTATATTATGAAGAAGTTTCATAAGAGACAGGGAACAGTACAATAATTTCCAAAATCATTCTAATATGAGTGAAGGGATGAAAGAATAAATGAAATAATAATAACAATATTCCAAATAAGACTTACTGAGAAATTTCCAGAATTGACTAAAGATCTGAATCTCCAGACTTAGAAATCATTACAAATCAAAAGTGGAATGAAAACAAACATAGAGAGATATGGAAAAAAATGTACATTCCTAAACAAGAGTAAATATTTATTTATATTTATATTACTTATATTTATATTATTTATATTTATATTATTTATATTTATATTTATATTTATACTTATAATATTTATATTTATATTTATATTTATATTTATATTTATATTTATATTTATATTTATATTTATATTTATATTTATATTTATATTTATATTTATATTTATATTTATATTTATATTTATATTTATATTTATATTTATATTTATATTTATATTTATATTTATATTTATATTTATATTATAAATATTTATATTTATATTAGAGTCCAAATAGGTGTCCCCCAAAATGGTATGCACACACTTCAAATAAATACAAAGGCAGTGACACATTTCATTTTTAAAATTGAGTTATAAGTTGTTCAAGTGTATACATTTTGGGGATACACCTTGTATATAAGTGAAACGTGGGGTTGGGGGTACAGACTTTTCTTCCCCTAGGTTCTTGTCTTCACAACATTTGAAGAATAAACCCATCCACAATAAGGCTTCTTTAATTTAAAAAAAAATGTAGAAATTTATTGGAACCAGATAAAAACTCCATCTGGGCAAGGCTGTCCCTCAGGGGCACCCCATGGGAAGGGGTCCCCTAATGAGAAAAGCCTGCTCTTTCTCTCTAATGGGAACAATAAAAAATCGCTGCTTCATATCCCTTTGTCTCCAGTTTATATATACTGCAGTTCTTTGTTTGAATGTGACCTTTATAATCGGTCCCTTTTCTTAATTTGGGACCCCCATGTTTTCCTTATTGGTCATTCTGCTTCATAGTTAGTTTCAAGGCTCAACGCCCATGTGGTGTCCCCTATTTTCTCCCTCTCTTATCTTACTGATTGGAGTAACTTTTGATTTATCTTATGGTTTTCCCAAGGTTGTGCTGGCAGAGAAGGCCGTATCTTACACCTCTCCCAGATGTTCAGGTCAGGGCTACTTTTGGTCTAACATATGGTCATTTTAATTTCTTGGGCCAGAGATACCCCTGTCTGTCCTTGGTTTATGGCTGTTTTAATTGCTGAGGCCAAAATATTTTCCTTTGCCTGTGACATTTCCCTATTATCTGTACAAGTAAGATAAGCACCCTGGCGTCTTCAAGTCTCCATCTTTGTATTCCTCTCACATGGACCCTCCTCATTCCCTAAACCTTCCTAATAAGCTAGCCAGCTAACTCTTTCATACGTTTTTATAGTTTGGGGATATATACAGTAGGTCCTCAGGTTATGTTGGAGATCTGTTCCTACAGCTCTATGTAAGTAAGTCGGAACTCAGCTACATAAGCACTTATGTCACTCACATGGAGCACATACACAGCAGTAATGAAGTGAAACAGTAAAATAAATTTAAAAGAAAGATAACAATTCCTGCCCTTTACTTGTGGTAAATAAATTATAAAAAACATAAAGCACATATGTACATACGTCAAAATGACAGAACTTTATATATATATATATATATATATATATATATATATATATATATATACACACACACACACACACACACACACACACACACACACACAAATGGGGGGTGGCGATGTAACCACAAAGCAATGTACATCGAGTTTGATGTAATGCGAGGACTGCCTGTAGATTGTATTATCCTAATATTCACTTGTTGTAATCTTAACACCCAATGGATGATATAGGAGGTAAGGCCTTTGGTAGGTAATTAGATAGTAAGGGTGGAGTCCTCTTGATGGGATGAGCGCAGTTTTAAGAAGAGATTTCAGACAGCTTGCTTCCTGCCTCTCTCTGCCCTTTCCTCTGTAGGCGCAGGGAGAAGATAGACATCTGCAAACTAGGAACTGGGTTCTCAGCAAACAGTAGACCTGCTGGCACTTTACTCTTGGCCTCCCCAGTCCACAGATTGTGAGAAATAAATGTTCATTGAGTAAAGCCACCCAGTCCATTGTCATTTGTTACAGACAACTGGACTATCTACATTCATATATAGTCTAGAAAAAAATGTTAAATTGACAACATACCACCAATCAGTAACAATAAATGAGTAAAGACATGAAATAAATAAGGAAAAATGATTCTTGATCTTGATGTCTACATTCACCTCAATTATCATTCAAGAACAAAATTAAAATATTCTCAAACACGATAACTCTAGAACTGTCATTAAGATAATTATTTTAAACCCCCTATTAAGAAGAAAGACAAACTCAAAAGAACAGGGTGGGATTCATGATACACACTGAAAAAAGAAATCAGAAAAAATACGGATAAAATTAATTGGTAGTGCTTTCTAGAAAGTATAATACCAATCCTGAATCTATAACACCTAATTCTATAGCATCTAATGCAGGGTGAAAAAAAAGAGAGAGAGAATAAATGGATTAAGAAGGAAAAGGAGAAGAAGAGAGAGGGAAAATAAAAGCTAAATAAATTTTATATATATATATATATATATATATATACACACACACACACACACACACACACACACACACACACACACACACATACTAGAGGCCCCTTGCAGGAAGATTCCTGCAATAGGGCTTGCTGCTGTGGTCTCTGCTGCCTGGCCTGCTGCCTGCTTCCCTTCCTTCTATGTAGCCCTGCCCCTGCTGGCTTCTCTCCCATCTCCCTGCCCTGCCTGCTTTCCTTCCTTCTCCCCCGCCCTGCTCGCTTGTTTCTCCGCAGCTTTGCTCCCTTCTGCAGTGCTTGGTTTCTTTCTACACTATCTTCAGTCTTCACTCTGGCCTGGATATGCAAATCAATCGCCATCTTGGTTGGATTAATTTGCATACTCACCTGATATCTGGTGGGCGTGGCTTGTACATGTAGTGAAAGTATTTGCATGTTACTCTTTTAACATGCAAATTGACTGTCACGCCAACACACAAATGGCTTCCCTCATGTGGTCAAAGATGGCTGCCCCCATGTGGACAGAAGATGGCCAGCAGGAGAGGGCAGTTGGGAAGGATCAGGTCTGCAAGGGAGGGCAATTGTGGGTGATCAGGCCAGCAGGGGAGGGCAGATGGGAGAGACCAGGCCTGCAAGGGAGGGTAGTTGGGAGTAATCAAACCTCCAGGGGAGGGAAGTTGGGGGCGACCAGGCCTGTAAAGAAGGGCAATTGAGGGGGACCAGGCCTGCAGGGGAGGACAGTTAGGGGCAAAACAGGCTGGCAGGGGAGCAGTTAGGCATCAATCAGGCTGTCAGGGGAGTGGTTAGGGGATGATCAGGTAGAAGCGGATAGGGGCAATCATGAAGTCAAGCAGGCAAGCAGTTGAGAGCCAGCAGTCCTGGATTGTGAGAGGGATCGATTAGACCTAAATGGGCAGTCAGACATCTCTTGAAGGGTCCCGGATTGGAGAGAGTGCAGGCTGAGCTGAGGGACACACACCTCTGTGCTTGAATTTCGTGCACCGGGCCTCTAGTATGCATATATATATATATATATATACACACACACACACACATAAATTATCTTTTGGTTTCTAGAAAACTTGCTAGTTGATAGGTACCATCTGATAGACATCATGTAGATATTTCAATATCTCTAAGAAAGGTATATACAGTGACATATTAATTGACTTTTAAAATTAATCCTCCCAAATAGTTCTGAAAATATTTTCATTAAGCTCAATTATATATGTATTAATAAAAGTATCAGTATAAGCAATGACACTAGCTTTTAAATACATGAAAATAAAATATTGCTCACTTTAATTTTCATATTATGTTCTCCATCCTTGGTTCTATAACAATTTTGTTTAGATACATTTATTAAACATATATTTCTATTTGGTTATTTTTTAGAGACATGACATTGAATTAATAAAAGCAGAAAGGATTATGGCTACAATTTGAGAGTGGCATTAAAATATATTACTTGTCAACAGCTTTTAAATTTTTCTTTCCAGTCTATTATAAAGTTAATTAAATTTTAACCTAAACTATAAGAATTGTTATGAGTGTCAGTACTAAATTAATAATGCTGTTTGGTACTCATTAAATCAACATGGTCGGATTATAACAATTGTTCTATGAAAAAGTCATTTTAGCATATGCAATGTTTAGTATATTAGACTCATTCAGTTAAAATATTATATAATATAAATTATAATTACAACTCAGACATTTTTATTAATGGAGTTTTTGTGGTAAATTAAATCCAATATTTCTATTATCTCTACTCATATAGAAATGCTACAGATATACATAATTTATTAGCATTCATATATAAGAATCAGAAATGTTTTGTTTTGTTTTTCCAATAAGAAACTAATTCAGCACCTGGCATGTTTAAATATAAAATCAATACAAGAATTTTAATGTAACTTTATACTAGGCTATATATTATGCTTCTTGACTTTGCCCAAAGCCATGCACATTTGGCCATGCCAATATTTAGGTAGCAGTTTACAGAAGGAATTCAGAAAATACTACTGGCAGTATGGTTGTTTTCTACAAACAAAAATGAAGTGTGAATCTGTAAAGAATTGTGTCTTCCAAAGAGAAAGTAAAACTGTAAATAATGCAAATTGGCAGGATTATAGAATATAATGATTCCAAAGAATATTCTGAGTTATAATTGGAAATCACATTGAAGGAAACAGGTTACTGTATTTTTATGTGTTGCTAAGTGTTGAATATGTAGCTTGCTAAGATATTCAACCATACCAAAGAGCATGAAAAATACACTGCAATATGATACTCGTTTAGGAGCCATTATTATACCACAAAATTTGTAATATGGCAGTTGAGGAATAACATTTTCTGATGTCTAAGTTCTTAACACAATATTAAGTGTATCTAAAACCATGAATTGATTTTCTGGTACTGGATTTAAGAAAATCTGATACATTTAGATATAGAAATATCCAGACAGAACTCATAACTTTAATACTATAGCAATCTATGAGAATGAATAGCAAATAAAAGAAATTAAAACAAATGGAAGTCTTTATTTGCTAAAGAAATTGAGGAAAAGAGGCCAAAAAATGCATCAACTTTCAGACAGGACTCCTAGGAGCTGATAAAGTATGTCCAGGCAAGTCCCCCCAGGACTTGATTTCCAGGACTATTGAGATGGAAACTTGTTCTCATTGAGAGTTTCCAAAATGTCCCTTCTTAGACTTTTATATCAGCTTTGGAATCCTTTTCCGTCATTCAACAGAAATGGCATTGCCCTGAGGGTCTTCACCAGGTATACATCACTCTAATGGTCTTTGTTATTAAATCTGCTGTGTTAAAAAAAAAAAAAAAACGTGAAAGAATCTGTAGCAAGTATGATCAAGACAACAAGAATGAAAACACAATGTGTCATGAAGTGAAAGGAACAGATCTGCAATCTTCCTTATTCGGAATCTTGAAGATAAATGAAAAAGAGGTTAGATTTTACTTTTTTTTTTTTAATTATCTTTATTGTTGAAAGTATTACAGATATTTCCCCCACCCCCATCCCCACCCCGCCCCATTCACCACCTTCAGCTCACTCCCACTCACTCCACTGGCCTTCAACACACTATAGAGTTTACATTTTTTTAGTCTTTTTTCTTTCTTTCTTTCTTTTTTTTTTTTTTTAAATTGCAGGCTCATTTTGCTAAACTTGTTTAAGTATTACTTTACTATATATGAAAGATAGTAAAGTTACATTTGCTGAAATGATTTCAGAATATATTGCCTTACAAGTAGAAAAGTAGTAAAAGACACTTTCAATTTTTCCAAGCTCAAGAATGTATAGTCTCCACAGCATGGTGGAAAGAATGACCAATGCCACTGAATAAGCCTCCAGGCTGGCAGAAAGAAACGTTTGCAAAATAAGGACTCTGGAATTTGGTTGCTTTAATGTATTTATATTTTAGCTAGAGAAAAAGCACTAATTTCAGGTGAAATAGTCAAGAGCTTAACAGAAAATATGCATTTTCTGTTTTTTTTTTTTATTTGGTTTCAAAACGGCCAGTGTTGTACAAACTACTTTTAAATATAAGCTACTTTAGCCAAAACCAGTTTGGCTCAGTGGATAGAGCCGTGGCCTGAAAGATCCCGGGTTCAATTCTGGTCAAGGGCATGTTCCTTGGGTTGCGGGCACATCCCAGTAGGGGGTGTGCAAGAGGCAGCTGATCGATGTTTCTAACTCTCTATCCCTCTCTCTTCCTCTGTAAAAAATCAATAAAATGTATTTAGAAAATAAATAAATAAATAAATAAAAGCTACTGGGAATACTTGCCAATCATGTAAGTCACAACATTTACTTTTTAAAGTAAACTAAAAATCAAAATTGCCTTCAGATTGATTTTCATTTCTTTTAAAAGTTAAAGAAAGATCCATTTTAGCACAACTCCAATTAATTGATTTAGTGTATGTATTTACAGATATTGATCATTTAATTGGTTCCTATAGATTAATTGCACCAGAGATGTGATATTTTTATCTGATCATGCTGATTTTTTTTGTATTAGTTAAAAGTTCTCATAATATTCCATCTATTTAAAAAGCAAATCATTGTGTGGCTTTTATCCACTAGATATTGCCCTAAGTACATTATATATATTATATGACTTTATTTTCCCCCAAATCACCAAAGCTTCTGGAAACCTGCTACTAATGTCCCAAACTAATGTCTGCTCTGTCTTAGTCTCCTGGTTATATTATCATTGAAATTGCTAGAAAAACTGGATATTGTATAAAATTTCTAATTCACTGTTCTGATTTGAGAATGAAATTCTTTGTGTGTGCTATTTCCCATCAGCAATGTTTCTGGGAGCCTCCTGCTACATGCTTGCACACATGCAAGAAGTTCTTCAGCACATACATTGTAGCAGAAGCTGCCTGCCTCCTTCTATATGCATCAGCTTTCACCATTTTATCCATGGGGATCTAACTACCATACATAAGCTGATGTATATCTTTGCCTGAGGCTTTTCTCTGGTTTTTGAAAAGTTATCTGCCTCTCAGCAGGTCAGAAGTCCCAGGTAACTAATGATGATGGGAAGCAGAATTCAAAGATGAGGGAAGTTGGTGCATAAATATGTCCTGTTGCTTTAGCCTCACCACACCCTACATGAGATAACATGACTGAATTTACCCGTATGCTAATGCCCTAGCTGCCCACAGTGTTAACTTGCTTTATAACCTACTCTGTGCTGACTTTGTTCTTTCTCTGTCTTAGTTTCCCACTTCTTCCTGACCTCATGAAATCTTGGACTGAGTCTCCTATTGTTAGTGTGGGGAAACTTTTTTTTTCTACCAAGGGCCATTTGGATATTTATAACATAATTCATGGGTCATACATTATTATTAATTGAAAAATTAGTCTGCTATATAGGGTCAAACATTTAATTAACTCACCCCTAATGCCTTGGCAGGGCCGGACCAAATAATTTCCTAGGCCTTCTACAGGCCACAGGTTGGATGCTCCCCACCCCTGTTCTAGAGGAAGCTAAGCTAAGACATATCCAGGGCTCAAAATTCAGTGCTGCAGATTCCATCATTGTCCAATTTACAAGCAAACGCCAAATAGCTTCTGCAAACATTCATATTAGTTTACCCTCTCAATGTCAGTGTGTAGTGTGGTCTTGTTGATTCACAGCCTCAAGTAAAATTTCTTAATTTCCTTCAACCAAGTTTGTGAAAAATAGTTTCTCAGTGTGGAAATAATTTTGTTTCTTATATTAAATTAGAAAAAAATATTCCATGTATATGTATGTTAATCTTATTTCCTCATCAGAGCAAATACCTGTTTATGGCTTTTACTCAGTGCATGCTAAGATGCTTGTCTTATTCTTATCCATTGCTATGAGTTCTTTATATATTCAGTATACAAATTCTTGGTTGTCTTCTATGTGTTATAAATTCTTCTGCCTTCTTACTTCTTCAATTTATCTTTTTTGCTGCAGTTTGATAAACTGAGTTTTTAATTTTATTAATTCTATTAATATTTTCTTTTATGGTAAACATAACAATATGTATTTATTTAAGTTTGCTTTTCATAATTTCTATATTTGAAATCTCAGGAAAGTGACTATCTTGTTAATCTCATTCATTATGCCTTGTTTCTTTATAGTTTTTTAAGTTTTTTTTTGTTGTTGTTTTTGTTTTTGTGTGTTTTTTTGTGGTTTTTTTTTTTTTTTTTTTTTGGTGTGTTTGTGTGTGTGTGTGCTAACATGTAGGTCAGACATTTGACTATGAGTGCATACTTCTCCAATCTTTATCAGGAGAAATTTTGTAAGTCTGTGTTGGAAAGTTCATTTGTTCAGAGTGTTTGTGTCTGCATTATCTATCAAGCTATTGTGACAATATCAACCAATATTAAAATAAATTCTGACATGAAGTTTTCCAGATTACGTATGTCATACTAGAGGCCCGACACATAAAAATTTATATACTAGAGCTGGGGGTCCCTCAGCCTGGCCTGCCCCTTCTCATAGTCCAGGACCCCTCAGGGGTGGGAAGTGACCCAGTGATCAGGGGAAGGGGATGCCCCCATCACACCTCTGCTGTTGCCACTGCCGGCAGTGCAAGCTTTGGCTGGCTCTGGTTACCTGAGCCTCAGGGGCCCTGGGTGGCAAGGGGCTGAGGGAGGGTCTAGTCACACTGTGTGCCTGATGACATCACCTTCTACCCCCCTCCTCGGCTGGGCTGAAAGGACTGTGGGACTCCAGTGGGGCTGAGAAGACTAAACACCACCATCCTGTGGCTATGGGAACCACCATCTTTACCACCATCTTTGTGAGGATGTGATGGTCAATTTACACATTCCCTCTTAGATAGAATGATTTTGGACTGCAAACCCACATAATGGAGGTTATAAATTATACTAAAACTTTACTTTTCACTTCATCTACAGTTATTTTGTTTTCTGCAAATAGTCTTTGCAATTTTAAAGTCTTTGGAAATGTAAATTTGTTACTGATTATCTTCATCTCTGGTGGCATATTTATTGTTGTATTTGGTAATATTCTATTATGAGATAATATTTGACAAAACTTAATTTGGAGGAATCTTCAGAGACCTGAAATGAGGATTCTTCACTTTGGAAAGTATTTCAGATTAGATATTCCCTTTTTGGTAAATTTCTAGTGCTCCCTTTTATATACCACCTCTCCTCTTTGTGTTAGTGAAGATTGGGATGTGGGTGTAAGCATCTTCGTAGCAGGAGTGGAGAAAGCATCTGGTATTTGCATTGCCTTATGGATTGAAACATGCATCTTTTTTATCTCTGATCTAGTGACAGGTCAATGTGACCTATTATAAATGATATTTGGTTATGCCATGCTGGCACCCACATATGGAAATTGTCATACTCAACATTTACGTCCACTTGTAAATCATTGAATCATACATTCTGTTTATCGTGAACACAGGCCTTTGCTGACCCATCTGCCCTCTTATTTCCTACCTGTTTCCTCACCTTGGCATGCTACTACCTCTGGATCCTTGAATACATCATTCAGAAAGGAGAGAACCAAAAACATACTCAAGACCATCCACAGATATTTATCTCTATTAACATTGTTATTCACACTCACTGGCATGTGACCATGTCCCATTGTAGTCTATTTTCAGTTCACCAAACCAGAAGATAGATGCATGAATGAATGAATATAGGGATAGATGGATGGATAAACAGATGGATGGATGGATGGATGGATGGAGGGATGGAAAGACAAACGGATGGATATATATAAATCATTTTTGCTTAAGTTTTCTCCTCAACCTCAATATTAGGCTTTCCAATTATGGAACCTCCACCCAGAGAGATGAAGTCAGTACATATATCTAGAGCACCTTGCTTTCCATATCTAACTCATTCTCACCCCACAGTTCATAGAACAAAGGGAAAGAGTTTTTCCCATTCTGTAATTAGTACCTCCTCTATATCATATTCTGAATTGTCTCTGGAATCGGTTTTAAGTTACTGAATGATCAAGTTGATTCATCTTTGTTTCTGTCATGGGTAAATTAGGGACTTAATGTTCTTCTAAATAGAAATATTAGCTTTCCATTTCAAAATGTGATTCCCATTAGATGGAGATTTATCTTTAAATATTGACCAGTAACAGTCCATTGTATATCCAAAGTACATTACTTCCAAAAGTACTGCTAAACAGGGCAGAAAGACAGAGTGACAATGCCATCACTTGTGTCCCTTGAAAGAGTTACCAGATTTAGCAAATAAAATACAGGATCTTCTCAATTAAGAAGTAAAGATTTCTATCTTGCTTTTCTCGTGCTTTTAAATGTATTATGCAAACTAACTAATATTGATTATTTTAAAAGAAAGTTTGGCTCAAGAAATAAATGTTACTGGTTCTAATTTGGCTCTGTTATTATCTAATGGTATAATAGTTCACCAGGGACCTTTCATCTCTTTGATTCAGATTTTTTACATATAATTAGAAAGGGTTATAACCCCATGGTTTAAAAGTGTCTTTATATCTTTAAAATACAATGCTCCAGCCAATCACTAGAAATTACATAGCATGCTGCATATCAGCCTTTCCTACCCTCCCTTCAATTGTCATCTAAATGGCATACTTCCATTTTAGTCATCCCCTTGGACCAGCCCAAACTTTTGAACAACCTTGACCAGAGTTACTTACTATATCTTTCATAAGATGCTCTCATTTACATTTCCTAAAATGGCCCCAAAAGAATGTGTCAAAGACTATATTTAATATTACACTAAAATGTCTTAGCGGGCACATTAGGAAATTGATACTAATGGCACTTCTTCTCCAGAGAGCTGGAACTGTGTTAATGGTCCAGCACTTGTAACCATTTGGCGAAGTCTAAAATAGTTTCTAAAGGTCTCTTTTTAACACAAAATACGTTCTTAGAATTTTTCACAAAACTCTGCAATGCTTTTTAATGTGTCACATTATCTCTATTTTTCAAGATATCCATCATGCAAAAGTTGTACAAAAATAAAAGACATTTAAAATAGCACGCATGGTGATTTTTTTTTTTAATGGCTCATCAGAATCTTCATTTATCTTGTGACACCTGAACTGATTTAAAATTAAAAAAAAAAAAAAGAGTTCTGAAAGAGTTGCTGAATTATAATGTCACATGAAGTCCACGCACTCTAATAGAGTGTCAGCTTTGTAAAATCACACACTGGTGAGTTAGGGACCTAATGTTTGTAAATGAAAAAAAAGAAAAAGAAGGAGTCTTTTGCAGCATTCATTTGCCATCAATTATACTTGCATAACCCTGGTGGCATTTCAGAATCCAATGCATCAGGTCAGCACTTGCCAGGTGAGCAAAGTGCTCCCACGGTGCACATTAGTCTGGGAAGAAGGCCTTCTCTCTCAGTCATCGGGGTGCCATTTAGCACAACAAAGTGGCAGTTCATTACATGGTACCCCTGTGGCCTAAAGGAAAGAACATTCCTATCAAATTTCATTTTCTGGGACTAGATTATATGATTATATTATATGATCAGACTTGGCTCATTTTAGTTACTTCTACTGAATAAAATATCAAAGTAATTATTGTCTATAAATTGCAATCAATTATGTAAACTCTGCATGAAAATTACTTTAAGGACCTTTAAATTATTTATTGTATAGTTAATTAGTGTAGTAAGTTAATATTGAAAAATCGATCAGCTTTTTTTAAAAGATGATTCAGGAATTCGTGAAAAACTTGGATCATGGTGGCAACATTCTAATTAGAAAATACTAAATCATTTCTCAATTTTATTTAAATATGACACATGTAGTCCTCACTAAGATATATACTTGGAAGAAGGTATTGTAAATTGAACCAATTTTTCTAATTATATTGTAATAAAAGATTGACTTCCTGACAAAGTATTCAGAGTGCAATATTTTAGATAGAATGAGTAGAGCCATATTAAATCGATTAACATGATATGCCATTATACTATATATTTGTAACTTACAAAGGTTGGTATATGTCATTTGAGTCGACCAAAATCAGAAAAAAAAATGTTATTTAAATTATAGCAGAATGTTGAGTGTATGGAAAATGAATTAAGAAAAGAAATATGGATACAGCAGAAGGAAAATAAATGCAGTTTTTTAGTAAAAATAAAAAGCAGGTTCAGAGAGAGAGAGAGAGAGAGAGAGAGAGAGAGAGAGAGAGAGAGAGAGAGAGAATTTGCTTATATTTTTCTCTAAAATCCCCAGGGAAAACGCTGGTGTTTTTTCCAAGAAAGTTTTAAAATCAACAGATAATACCTGGTGCAACCAACAATCTTGTGGGCCCTGGATGCAGTTTTGTTTTGAAGTTTACTTGAAATATGCATAAATTTTATAGAGGATAAACAAAGTGAAAATGAACTAAGTATAGAGAATAAACAGATATATATCTCTTACAAAAGATATCACTTCCTAAAAAATGAATGCTTTAATTTGGATCCAGATCTTACTGAAGTATTTTTTTATTTGTTTATTTTTATAAGTGTAACATGTTTTATATTTGTTATAACAACTCATTGCTGATTTCAAATTTTGTTTCATTATAATACAAAATGTAATTTGTGTAATATAGATATTAAAATATCATAGGACTTTTAAAGGACTAGTAGGCAAACTTGAAAAAAGACAACATTATGATAACTCAGTGTGTATCTGTGCGGGGGATAGGGATGAATTATACAGAATCATGAGTTAGTAAATGTTAGAGAGAGAAATGGCTTAGGAATCATTGGGTTCAATCTGGTTATTTTGCAGGTGAGATAATCTAGTATGAAAGTGACCCAGTTGAGGGTCTATGAGTTTTAGAGGAAAAACTGACCTACATATTACCTGAAGCTATTCTGGTGTTTGAAACACATCTCCCTTGGTCATAAGCTCTAATTGCAGAAATATTTTCAGACCACAAGAGCAAGTAAAAAAATATTTACAAACACTTTTGTCATGTATTTACAGTGTACTTGTCTATTGATAATTATTTAGCACATTCTTTAGAATTTCATCACTTACAAAATAAGTGATTCAACTAGTTAAAGTAAAATTGCAAAAATAATCAGAGAGAATGTATTGATATAATTGTTCAGTCATGGTTCATGATGTAGACTTACTTTTTATATTATTGATACAAAATGAATGCATGGGTGGATGGATGGATGGATGGATGGAAAAGCAAATATGATTTCAAAGTGTTTATAAAGGTGTTGGGGAATTTAGCATTATTACAAGAGGTCTTTGAATCCATACATACCAGTACATATACATCCAATCAAAGAAGTGATACATTGTAAATTATATTAATATATATATGCACATACATATGTATATGAACATATGTAAAATGTACACATATAGATTCACATGCATAGCCTTGAAAGGATTGAGGCATATAAATATTAATGTCATGTGTTATTCTATAAGAATTTGTTGTTTGTATTTTATTTTCTTACTGTTTATAATATTTTTTAGTTTTTTAATTACAGTTGACATATAATATCATATTAGTTTCAGGTGTACAAAACAGTGATTATATATATTTATATAACTTACAAAGTGATCACCCCAATAAATCTAGTACCTATGTGACACCAGACTTAGCTATTAAAATGCTATTGACTATGTTTCATATTCTGTACTTTACATTCCCATGACTATTCTGCAACTACCAATTAATGAATTAGCAGAACAGAAACAGACTCATTGATACAGAGAACACTTTGATGGTTTCCAGATGGGGAGGGATCTGGGAGGTAGGTGAAAAAGGTGAAAGGATTAAGAAGTGCAGATCTTCAGATTTAAAAAAAAATTATATTTATTTTAGAGAGGAAGGGAGAGGGAGAGAGCAATAGAAACATCAATAATGAGAGAATCATTGATTGGCTGAGTTCTGCATGCTCCACACTGGGGATCTAGTCAGCAACCTGCAACCTGGGCATATGTCCTGACCAGAAATCAAATTGTGACCTCCTGGTTCATAGGTCAATGCTCAAACACTGAGCCACTCCAACCAGGCAGATCTTTTGACTTTTTGAGTATGAGCAACCAATTTAGCTGTTTTAAACTCATTTTTTTTTCTATCTGAAATTAATCAGTCTATTCTTCATGTACCTTGTCAGATCCTTAATACTATATCAAATTTATACTTAAGAGTTACATACCCCCAGTTAGACTATAAAATGTCAAAATCAAGGACATTTTTTTAGTGTTTCTGGGCCAGCCAGAGCTCATAATTAGAATAAAATATTTATTTAAAATATCTGAATAACTGAAAATTATAAAATACTCTATCGTTCAGGGTATTATTTTTTTCTAACTACTCACACAGAGGAAATGCATTCTACAATTTCTGCCCCCACCCCCCAGCCCATAAAGTTGGTAGTAGATACTTAACAAAGTATTTTTGTATGAGTAGGTAAGTTTTTATACTTCGAGCACATGTGTCCCTAGAGACTGCAAGTACTTCATAAAATAAAACTATTAACTCAATATATCTTCTCAACAGCTCTCTTTAAAGCAATGTAGCTTTTATTAACATCGTGTTACCCAAGATCATCTGTGGAGATGTCCAAAACATACCTAAAGCAACGATTTAATAAAAACACACAAATCCTAAATTTGAAGCCAGGTTTTATGACTCCTACCTTGGATTCTGCTGAAGGATGGGATTTTGCATACTTCCCCATAGAGAGTTTGCACTGATCATATTAGCCTCTCTGAAAGTCCAACCTTAGGAGATCTACCATGCTGCCTCATATGTAAATAAATAAATAAATTATTAAAATATTTAATGTTAAATCTAAGGTGAAGTCATTTTCCTTTCACAAAAAAACTAAACATGTGTCAAGATAATTTTTGTTTTAATTTACAGTATTATTTCCACTCCTCTCCCTCAGTTCCCAAGGCACCTGTATGTTGATTTCATTTACCACCAGTGGGAAATGCATTTTAATATCTAATTGCTACCTTTTGTTTCAAGTCAGTATTTGTATAGTTGAGTATTCAGGCAGCAGCTGTCCCTTGGAAGTTTCAGGTACTAAATACAAAGAGAATATACACAATTTTACATGATTGTTGTATTCAAGAACTGATGTCATTTACATATGTCACATATTACATTTTAAAACCTCTATGTTAGTGCAAGTCTTGTGTTCTAATGCATTTGGCTTTTTGATGCCTAAGTAATTTCAAATTCAGTTCTGACTCAAAAGGGGTGCAGAAACTCATCTACCTCCCTCAGTACCACTCCTAAACACATTTACTTCCCTGAATATGCTAAACCGGGTCTTAAATTTGCTGTCTATGTGTATGAGAATGAAAACCAGATGTCCATTGATAATGGTATTGCTGATGCTGACACTTTGTTAAATGAAAACTCTTGCAGTGTTGCTGAAGAAGCAGAAAATTTAATGTCTCTTATTTGAATGAGTTTTACCTTTTTATCTGGAAATTCTGTAAAGCTGAGTAGACTCACAGAGAAGTATTGCAGGGCTCAGGAATACTAAACATAGTTGCTTAACAGCTTCAAAAATCATGATTCTGACATGAGATTATACAAATTCTAATTCTTTAAAATGACCACAAGACAAAGATGACATTAAAAATTAGATCATCTTTAAGAAGATCATTAATCAGGGTATGCTCTAATTTTTTAACTATAGGTATAGCTATTATTTAAGATAGTTAAAACACATATTCAAAATTCTATAAAACACTGTGAAATATATGGTGTGCTGCACCATTTTTGACCTTTTTAAAATTCTTCATCTCAGTTGGCCAGTCATTTTAGTCTCTGCAACAGGTTACTGTACTTCTTAATAGGAAGAGAAGGGAATGGTCAACTCTTTCAAAATCTTGCTTAGAATACTGAAAAGGTCAACAAACTACAGCAGAGGAATGTAAAAATGAGACAATTGAAACCTGATACCTCATTTTTGTGACGAAGATTTTTGCAAGAATTGAAAATGTCACAACACGAAGTCAATTTTCAGGAAGAGATGGGTACACGGCACTGACTGAATCCATCCTCACCATACCATGAGCCTGTGATCTCAACTTTCTGATTAAAGAGCCCCCTGCTTAAAAAAAAAATACAGTTTTTTTTTTCTTGTGGTCTTTTGTTATTTTTATCAAATATATACTCTGTGAGAACACAGAAGAGAAAGGAATAAAATTTAGTGCCTCTTAAACAGCTCAGACTTTGCTTCCTTAGGAGACATATAGCATCTGGTAATATCAGATATTTTTTTTATTTTTTATTGTCATGACTTGGGTGGGGGATGCTATTGGCATCCAGTGGGTAGAGGCCAGGGATGATGCTAAAATCTTACAATGCACAAAATAGCACCCCCACAATGAATTATCTAGCCCAAAATATTGGTATTGAGAAACTTTGAGCTAGAGAAATGTATAGTATTGTTAAATATGTTTGATTAATTACATTGCCCTTCAGTATGAAGAACTCCCATATCATTAAGGTAGTGCCTAGCAAAGTCCTTTCTATACAGTGGATGAAAAATATGTATCTACTGCTGCTGCAGATGACACTTTTGTATTAAAAAAAAGAAAATGCATATAAACAAGAATAGACATTCAGGCTATATAAACTACTAGAGGCCCAGTACACAAAATTTGTGTGGAGGGATGGGGTGGGAATCCCCCAGCCGGATCTGCATCCTCTAACAATTCGGGACGCTGCATGCACAAGTGATCATACTTTTCATACAGGTGAAAGGCATCTTGTTGTTGTACGGGCAGCTACATGTTTTTTGCCCTGGTTATAAAAAGTAGTACACAACATGACCCTTTCTGAGGAAGTAGTACCATTTTCCCCTTCTTACGGGTGGGAAAACTGAAGCAGAAAGAAGTTTAGTAATTGGCTGTGTCACACAGTTATAAGTGTCAGAATCAGGGCTGACCACAAAATGTGCAAGCCAGAGTCCATGCATGTCATCACTGCGTCATCCTGGTTTTCCAGTGTTGCCAGGTTTTAATTTTTACATAAATCTAAGCGACTGTTCCCAATATATAGTGTGGCGTCTGCTGGCACCGTGGGGACGCACATGAGGCTGGCTATCAAGTCCCTGCATCCAGTGGGAAGGGTACTTGCTCCCCACCACCCCAATCTTACAAATGCTGTGGTTGAACTGGAATATAAAAGTAGAAAGGCCAGTGAGGCCAAGCTAAATAAACCACAGATTTGTAGCCTCAAAAATCTCTCCAGCTAATGGTAATATTAGGGTTAAATTTTACACTCCTGCTAATTCAAGGGCATACCCTCCTATGGATATTCTCCCATCCCAACATCAGATCAGGCGTCCCCGCCCCTTGATTGCTGCTGCTGGTCACCTCTCTCTGTGTTGACCTTCTGCCCCCTCATGGTCAGTGCACCTCATAGTGACTGGTCATTCTGCCTGTCATTCTGCCATTGGATTGATTTGCATAATAGGTTTTTATTATATAGGATGTGTCCTGCATGCCTGTTGAAACAGCTTTTGCAAAACTACTGTTTCCCTCTAAATCCATGATGCAAAATATTCAGGAATTAATATAATGGGCAAAAGGCTCAATGATCAGATGGCATCAGTGTGAATAGAGTTTAAGTTCAAAAAGAGAAAAGAAAAAAAATATGGGAGCAAACTGGATACAACAGACAAAAAGCACTTATTACATGCCAGGCTACACGTTTTATGATGCCTGCAGTCTGTCATCCTGCTTCTATCATAGCATGCTCAACTTCCTGAAAGGGAGAAGCAATCATGCGATTGCTCTGAGAGGGCGGGGAATCTTTTTTTTTTTTCTTTAATGAAGACTTGGATAGTAAATATTTTAAGCTTTGCAGAATATGTGATCTTTGCTACAACTACTCAACTCTGCAGTTGTAGCATAAAAACAGTCATAGACATGTAAACAAATGGTATGGCTGTTTCAGTGAACATTTCTTTACAAAAAGAGATGAGGGTTGATTTGACCCAAGGGCCATAGTTGGATGCAATCCTGAGTTAAAATCTAAAATCTTTATTATTTCATACATTTTGCCATTTTCAATTATTACTTTTTAAATATATTTTATTGATTTTCCACAGAGAGGAAGGGAGATGGATAGAGAGTTAGAAATATCAATGAGAGAAAAACATCGATCAGCTGCCCCCTGCACACACCCCACTGGGGATGTGCCCTCAACCAAGGTACATGCCTGGACTGGAATCGAACCTGGGACCTTTCAGTCTGCAGGCCGATGTTCTATCCACTGAACCAAACCAGCTAGGGCCTCGATTATTTTTTAAAGGTATTTTTATTAATTTCAGAGAGAGAGAGAGAGAGAAACATTAATGATGAGAGAGAATCATTGATAGGTTGCCTCCTGCATGCCCCCTACTGGGAATTGAGCCCAAAACCAAGGCATGTGCCCTTGACTGGAATTGAAATCGGGACCCTTCAGTCTGTAGGCCGACACTCTATCCACTGAGCCCAACCAGGTAAGACCCATTCTCAATTCTTTAGCTTCACTCAAATGTCTTTTTTTTTTTTTAACCTTTACTATGTCCAGTGCTGCAGGAATACAAGACCGTGAATAGCTCTTTGAGTCATCGGGTTAGTTTGTGCTCTGAGAACTCTGTGTCCTCTCACTTGTTAATGGTTTCCAGGTGTTTAGTAAAAAGCTATTCCTATTGAAAACTCAGAAGAAGCATCACCTTAAAAGCATTTCCCATCACCCTTCTCTGTCTCATGCTTATAGGCTTAATACATCACTGAAATTTCTTTACATGCCTCCCTTACACTAGACATGATGAGAAGTGTGACTAGAACGTAACACCTTGCCTGACCATCAGAGACATATAGTAATTGCTTTTTGAACAAAATATGTTTTAGTACAAATTAAATGTGATAATGGTCTGCTAAGATAGGTTGTATTGAGCTTTCTAATATGTAACAATATATGAAATATGGCATTCCTTAAGCTATATCATAAAACTAATATAAGAAAACCATGATTAGTCAAGATGTATGCATTTTGCTTGTGATCGTCAGTGTTATTTAAAAAAATAGAAATAATAGAGACACAGCAAATTAACAATGTAGAAATGGTGTTTATAAATCTTAGATAAATAATAAAAATTGGAGAATAAAACAGATGCAATTGGAAGGAGAGGAAACATAACCATCAATTTGTGATATTCTCAAGGTTCCAGATACATAATTGTAAACAAAAGTGTCGGTCCTGCATTTCTCATGGCAATCACAATCCAATAGCCCCCCTGCCAACTAACCAGTCTTCGCTGAGCAGAAACTGCCACTTTGGTAGCCACAGAAATAATCTTTTCCCATACAAGAGTAGATACTTTTGAATATATCTTACCTTAACATTCCAGATATTCTGAGATTTTTTTTATCATACTTCTGCATCAGATCCTTAAACAGTGATTTATAAGGTCTCAGATGAAAGCAGCCCCTAAATAGGAAGTCTCACTGCTTTACATATTTTAATTGTTTGGGATGTGCAATCTGGTTTCTTATCTGTTTGTGTTATGTTTAGGATATAGCTGTGTGGTAAACAGCTACAGTCTTCCTATGCCTGACTTGAAACCATTCAGCAAACAAATGTAGAGGCTACTCAGGGAAGAGCTGAAAATTGAGGAAGAGAGTTGAGGGACTGACTAAAAAGAGAAGTTTATTGGAGGAAAATAGCTAACTCTTGGGAAAGTGAGGCATAAAAGAAAACAACAGACCATCAAATGTTTGAAAGTGTAGTTATCCTCACTGGGAATGAGAAAGCATTTAGTGATGTGCTCAGATTTGGTGTAACTATATGAGAAATGGAATGGAAGTTATAGAAAGACAATTTGGATAAAATACATGAAAAACTTCCTGACAGTGAAAACTGCTGGATTATGGAATTATAAGGGAAGAGGCAGGAGTCACATCACTTGAATGATTGAAATCAAGAGAGACAAAACGCTACTGAAAGTTATTTATCTTTTGATTCTGCATAGCAATTGTTAAGACGCCTAAGGGAAGTGTTCTATTGAGGAGATGAGATTTCAGAGGCTCTCTACCATTATTCTGAGTTTCATTTTTCCAAATTTTATATATAAATAATAACAACAACAACAACAACAACAAAAAACCTCAACAGTTTATTTTATATCCTATTTACCAGGTACTAATATTTTAAAAATTAGCATAAACTTATCATAGACAAAATGTATTTGGATGTTCTATAAATGCTATGTTAATTATTTTGTTCCATTTTATGTGGGGGGGAGGGGGAAAGGAGTATGGTATCATATTACCTGGTATTTGTATCCTGCATCATTGACACATGATTGTGTATTCCCAAAGTCCTCAATCTCTCTGAGGCTTAGGTTCTGCATTCATAATAATGGTGGTCCAAAATGATATACTTCTCCTAAGGGCTGGGTGAACCAATAGAAGCAATAGAAAAAACATCATTTGGTAAAGGCTAATTACATATTGTAATCAACACTGTTTTTATCTTAACATTTGAAATGACTATTTCATTCTAAATTGATTATATGTTCAAGTTTCATTTTTTTCCCTGGTAGTGGTAATAACTTGTGCTAATGTATTATACTATATCTTATAGTTATTCTTGGGCCTTTGTCATAGTAAGAGAAGATGTATTGGCAATAAAACTTAGAAAAAGTCTTCCAGAATTAAATCATAGTTTTATTGCCTATAGTAGCAAAGCTTTCTTATTAGTTGGGTAGCTTCAGATATCTGTGCATATATGTGTGTGAGAAAGGGGGAGGAGAGAGGGAGGGAGGGAGAGAGAGAGAGAGAGAGAGAGAGAGAGAGAGAGAGAGAGAGAGAGAATACAGAAACACCTCAGAGATCCTGTTAACTTTGCACATCACTAGATCTCACAGAAAATGGACTATGTTTGCCAAGTCTTCTCAATTTAAAATGGGGAAATGAATCTACTTGGAGATTGTTCTGAATATCCCCATCCTTGTCCTGTTCTACCTGGAGCAGCAGTGAATCTTCAATAGCGATGGTGCAGGCTGTTTCTCAAACAAAATGGCAGGGGGAAAACAACACATGCCTAAGTTCATACATATTATTGAGTGCCTCATAATGCAACTATAAAACCCTGCAAACCTATTTGGGGTAATTCTAAAGTGAGAGCCAAGTGCAGACCAACAGGAACCGTGATAACAACATCATTTGGCTAATGTGCTGTTTATGTATATAAAATGCTTTGCAAATGGTAAGGGGAAAATCACCAGCAGAATAGTTTCTAAAAGCATCTTAGCATTCTAAAGCCACACTTATCTAAAATTGTAACAAAGAACAGCAGGAGGTGTGTGACAATGGAGCCAGCCTAAAATGAAAAAAAAGTTTCAGCCAAATGTCAAAATACAAGGAAGGAATTTCTGAGGCAAGAGGGAAAAAAATGTATTGGGAAGTGGGAATACAGTAGTTTTATAGAGATTTGAACTTTAAATTATTCAGAACTGCTACAATCAAAACTAAAACACATGTATGTGTGCCATCTGCTTGCATCCAAAGAGAAGTCTTTGGAGAATTAATTTCAGCTGCTAGAGTTGCAGGAAAAGAAACTGGTCTCTAGTTTATCCAAATCATTACTTGGAAACAGGAACTCAAGAAGAGAGAGGAGACTCAGCTGTCTGGCTGTGTCTCCACAGAGAGATATTCCTTAGAGATTTCGGCAACTGCAGAAAAATACGAAGATAGGTACAGAGAAATAAGGCACAGCCTGCAAAGGCAAATTTGGGTGAAAATAAGTGTATGTGATTCAAAACATGTTTAGTGCCCTGATGTACATAAATAGACATTTAAACTGTCCTGTTAACATATTTTTAGAGGTAAACTAAAAATTTTAGCTTTCCAGTCATGTGAAATCATGTGTTGCTAAGTCATGCTTAGGCAAGACACTTATTTTTGTTCATTCTCTCTCTATTAACAAGACAGTAGAGCCTGGCATTTTCCGATAAACTGGAAAATGAAGAAGCAGTGTTCCTGTGAGTTCCTAAGTCCCAGTTCCTAGTGATCTTTATTCAAGGGCATTAGTGCTTTCAGTTGGGGTTTTAATGGACATAGGTAGCCTGTGTTTACAGAATAAACTAATCAACCCATATTTATTGTGTTTCTACAAGTAAGAGAATGTTAAGAAGTATAATGTATATCATGTGGTTGTAATGATTTCAAAATTTAAATAGTGAAAATTGAATATATATATTTGAAAACAAATAATCCTAAAAGAGACAAATAACAACTCAAAAAATATCGAAAGGCAGCCTATGGTTAATTACCTGGCAATTCTACACATTATAGGCATTGCATGTTCAAAGAAAGATGAAATCATGTCAGTTACAGTATACAGAAAAGAATTCCTGGAGATCAATTTTGAACTGATTTTATGAAGAAGCCAGCAACAGTGAAAACTGGCTAAGAGGAAATCCAAGGATGAGAAAGGGATTAACTTTATTTATTTAGGAATATGGTTGACAAATTTAAAATAAATGGCTGGATACAAGAATGAATGGATAAAGAGACTGATACTACTTTTCAAGTTCAGCAGCTTATTTAGTTAAGACATGCAAATGTTGAATAAAGTTTATTTTTTGAAGTATAGAACATGCAAATTTTTTGTGAACCGTGGTATTGCCAATAGCAATATTGAACACACCATTAATTCATATAGAAAATATTTTTTAACCCTTACCTGAGGGTTTTTTTTTTCATTGATTTTACAGATAGTGTGAAAGGGAGGGTAGGAGAGAAAGAAAGAGATGGGTTGCCTTCCACATGCATCCAGATTGGGGCTAGGAACAAACCTACAAGCCTAATATGTGCCTTGATGGGGAATCAAACCTATAACCCTTTGGTGAGCAGGCTGATGCTATAATCACTGGGCAACACTGGCCAAGGCTAGCAAGTATTTTTACGGAGTAGAACTTAAAAGTATATTTAATTACAAATGAGCTTAGTATTTACTAAGTATCAGTTCAAGTAAATTGAGATATTAAACATTAACTTATTCATGAATTTATACCCAGCTTAAGTAACAAAGACTTAAAGAATATGAAGTTGAAATGAATGAAAACCAGCTTTTGAGCCCAGGTTGTTGTTTTTTTATTCTCTTCCATTTAGGGAATTTATATTTGTGAGAATAGGTTAAAATTATGTCTTTCTTTTTTTAGTTTAAAAGGAGTAAATTATTTTATTAACTTATTTGTAAGTTTGAGGTTTTTTAAAATAAAATTTTAGTTGGGAGTAAAGTGACAGTCTTAGTAGTACAAATGATGCTCATATATTAAGTTTATATATTGAGCAACACATATGCTGTAGGCATTATGCAAGAACTCTGGTATGCATTATGTAATTTCACAATTGAATTATGTATTCTTTATATTTATCCTAATTTTACCCAAGAAAATTAAGTTTTTGTGGGCTATGACTGAAAAGTTAAATATTAACACCAAATCTTTAATGATTCCCTTGCCTAATTTAGATGAAAGTAGATACTTATCAATGTGTTACAGTATTTTTGACATCACTAAACCATAAATCATTGACAGAATAACTCTCAACAATAGAGTATCTTTTCAGAAATGCAATAACCAGTTAATTGGTATCAAAACCATAACCTGATAGACTGATAAAGGAAGTAAATTTATTTTAACCTCTGACACAGAAATAAAAAAAAATATCTATTGGAATGACAGAAGTCAGAAGCATAGTGATCATGAATTTCATGCTCATGATAATCTGAAGGATATATGGCCTAGGATCTTTGTGTATAAGGTAACTGAAAACCAAATAGTGCATTTATAGATGAGAAAATTAAAAGGCTGGAGAATTATAGTCACAGGATATTTTTAACTTCATATTTGTTACTGTACTTAAAATTTATTTGAATTGTATGTTGCTAGCCTAACTAAAACCTCCAAAAATGATTCAGGGAAACATTACTTACACCAGTAGATAATTTTAGGAAAAATATTTAATACGTGAAGCTGAATTTGATTCAATAATCATTTTCATGCAAATTTATAGAATTTTAATGAGGTTTTAAAAAACTTAAATGGATTCTTGGCATATCAATGATAACTCATACACTAGAAATTAAAGCACCAACCCTCCTCTCTACACTCATAGATTTAAGTCTATATCATTATCAATGTGAAGATTCAGTGTTCATAAAAGTTAGGTCTAGCTATAATTGTCTTGAAAACTATCAGGGTATTGAACATGACCTTAAAAAAATTAGAGTCCTTGAGTGCTATTGTATGTATCCTCAACACTCTAAATTATATGCATAATATAAAAGAATATATTATAGAAATCACTGTATATGAAAAAAACATAATTTGATTCCAACCTCCAGCCATCAACCTCTGCTACATCCAGGATTATTAAACAAACATATATATTTTATTTTTATTTTTATTTTTTTATTTTTTCCATTGGTGAAAATTATATTGCAGGGAATTTATTAGTAAATCCAGCAAAAATCATAGATTGTAATATAGACTTGATGTAATTGAAAATTAATTGGCTACATGCAGGAATTCATACCAGATGGGACAATGGTCTCTTATGGCAACTCCCTTCTGTCTTTTGTCTATAAAAAAGATATTATTCCCACAGAAGCCATCACAATGGTAAAATAGAGACAGTAGATGTGAATCATTTTAAAGCTTAGTGGAAGTGATTCCATTGTAATGAGCTAGCTGTTAATAACAGGAAAGGGAGGCCAGACACTCCTCAGGGAACCACTGGCCCATCCCTGCAGATTCCTTGGGGGAAGGGACTGCACAAATGGGAGGATGGGTGCAAGCACGGTGAGTGGGGGTGACACTGGGAAATACCTATCAGGCATGCTGGAGAACCATGGATTGGAGAGTAATCAAGATCACTCTAAGCCCACAAAAGTTTGGTTCATGCTTCCTTTCATTTGCCTGTTTTTCCTCCAAGCCATGTGGCCTTACAGTCCCCCACTCAATGGACTGATGGACTGCAGTGGGGAACACAAGCTAAGCTAGCCTGAGGCTGGACTGGACTCCACTCCAACATGGAAAGGGAACTCTGGAGACTGGTTCTGATTCTAGCTCTGCTGAGGCCATGGCTATACTTCTTTCTGGGTCCAACAAAGGGAATGACAGCATGGAAACTCAGGGGTTCGATAGCACAGAAATAAAGCTTTCTACAATATCTTGTCCTCCCAGGCGAGTTTCAGAATATTGCTTCTCCTGGATGATCACAAGAATCCCACTCCCATCAGCAGCAAGTTGATAGCAGAAGACTCCAGAGCCATTTTGTTTCTTAAAGAAAAAGTGCTTCTGATTTTTTAAAAAGCTCTTTCCAGTTTTACAGAAACATTAACTTGTAATATTGGCCTTCATTATACTTATTAAATAAATGCTAATAGTATTATAGGAAATGCATTTTCAACTGAAATGGATTCAAGCTGTTCTAGTTAGTTGTGTTAAAGAGAATAAAAAATTAATAAGTCTACTATTATGGTACAGCTGATTTTGAAATGTTTCGTGGATCTGTAAGTATTTATGTTTTAATAGAGTTACTATTAAACATGATGGTAAACCTACGAGTTGAGAGCAAAACACACTCTAAGCAAGCTGACATTTACAGGAGGGCAAAACAGCATGTTCCTTCTGGTTATGACCTTGGAGCAAGTCCTTTCCAATTCCCAGATCCACCAAGTGGAGATGTTATATTATGAGGAAGTTGAAAACTACAGAAATTAGGATATAAAGGGAACACAAAAGTTTGATATAATTTTTTTGCTTTTCTAAAGTTCAGAACCTGTAGGATGAATTCTGCACTCTCAAGTTATTATTACAATAGCAAAATTCATTAGCTGACTGTAATGGCATAGTAATACTCTTCAAACCAACAATAAATAGCTTTTTAAGCACTGTGTTTAACTTAATAGCCCTTTTAGCTCAAAAGCAAAGGTTTGTGTCATCTTTAACTGAAGCACACTTATATTGTCTCTTGCTGAGCAGCTGAGAGCAGGTTAATGCACTGCCACAATAGTATTTTTTTTTTTTTTACTTTTTATCTCAAATGGTTGAGAATAGCATTTGCATCAATGTCATGACACATGGTGTAATTGGAGGGTTCTGGGCCATGAATACATATCAAACTGTTAGACCCTTGCTATCTGCTTACACAGTATGGGTACTAGAAGTAGAACAGATGCCCTAGTTTCAATGCCAATGCATCACTCCATCCCCTCAAGCTGCCTTTTGTAATTGTCAGTTCAATATCAGTATCAGGGTCAGAAACTGTAGAGTTCATTACATATTTCCTACCTCCTAATAACCTAAGAGTGTGAAAAGGCATGTCTGAAATTTATTAACTGTTTAATCTCCCCTTTGAAACTAGATCACTCTCAGTTTTCAAAAGCTACACCTATGTTTTTAGTATTTACCAGTCAGCATTCACAATTATGTCTTATACAAAAATTACAAAAGGAATTAGGTATTTCCAAAAAAATATATAAACAAACTGTTATTTTAATCCATATAAAACTAATACTGTCTATGTTTTGTTTTATAATTAAGCCAATAAATAACTATGAACTTTTACCTTCTTAAATAAACACACTTTTATCTGCCCTTAATATTCCTGGGTATAGACACTGACAATAAAGAAATTGAAATATTTATTGAACAAATAGCACCAATAAGTTTCCCTGAAATCACACACATTCCCCAAGTGTTTACCATGTGTCTGTCACTGTGTCCAGTATTTCCATGTATTAACTCATCTGTTATCTCATAATAGGCCAGTACACATTTTACAGAAGTGAAAATAAGGCTTAAAATTTAGATTTATAATTGCAAGAGGTCTAGCATGTGTCAGAACTAAAAGGTGAACCCAACTTAGCTCCACACAGTGCCCATGTTGGTAATTAACTGGTACTGCTTCCTTACAAAGCAGATGCCTAGACGAGGCCTCACACCACATGTATTCTTAGACCAGACTCAAGCTAATTGAGATTCCTCATTAAAAAAATTGCCTTGTGGGGTTTTTCAGAATATAAATATGCAACATAATAAGGTCGTACTGAATGATTCTTCAGGTCTCCTTAATTCTAAAAACCCCATGATATAATTATAAATCAAACCAATCTTGTAAGATCCAATTCACCTCTTGTCCTTTCACTCAAAGCTATGATTTCCTTAAAGTCATATATTTAATTATAGACCACTGTACTCCAAAGTAATGTATTTCCCAGGTCTGCTCCATGCAATCTGAACACTTTATAAGAAGTCACATAAGCAAACGTTTCTGGGTCAGCAGCAGTGGTTGCAAAATCAAACAAGATGCTGAAGTCCATAGAATTCTAAGTGTAACCATTCAAATGCCAGTTAGCAGCTGACTGAGCAAGAATTTCTGAGATTATACTGAAGATTTAGAAAAAGAATTTTGCTATATGAAACGGCGTTTGTCTTTTTATACCCATCAGAAAGAAGTTCTCATACTCATGCATAGTTAATACTATTCACATAAAGTGAGATACATTTGTGTGTGTGTATGTGTGTGTGTGTGTGTGTGTGTGTTTTTATCTTATCCAAATATGTATTTAATATTTTAGCTTATTGTTTCCTGGAAAGAAAAGAGGGCACAGGCAGGATATTGTAAATATTAAGTTCTCTATTCCTTCTCATTAATATTCCATTAATTTTTCAAATACTTAGAGATATAAGTTAAAGCTTTAATTTAAAGCTCATTTTTATGTAGTATTTTAAAATGAGAAGTTATGCATTTCTTAGTATGTACTTTTTAGTAAAAAATACAAGTAAAGAAAATGCCTACAGGTTTCACATTTTGGGAAGCAGTTCTGAATTTCTACTATTATTTTTTCTTATACTTAGGTTTTAATTAATGTTTAATCTTTTTTATATATTTTTTCATTCATTTTAAGGAAAAATTAACCCATATTTAACCCCATTACCAAGCTCATTAATTACTATTCAAAAGAATTAAATATTATTTTCATTTACTGAATATATTTTTATATAATAAGATACCCTAGATTATTTTTAGAGGAAGGTAACTGAGGATAAAAACAATAGGGAGAAGGATAAAATAAAAGATAAATCTGTTTTCAAAATAAAATAGAAAAGTATGAATATGATTTGATTTCTCTAGAGGAAAAGTCAGAGGTGCTACTTTTATTTTGTCTGAAATAAGTTCTTAAAAGCATTTTGGATGTTTTTGTCCCTAGAAAAATTTCCTGAATACCTGGACCTTATGGTTTGTGGAGAAAAATTACTGAACTTCAATCTAAAGAGAACAGATGCCTCGTAATTATTTCAGCATGCACTACAATACTTTGGTAAGACACTAAGGAAAGTAGTAGGTGATGACCAATCACAGGGCAGGTCTATGAATTCATTGTAAAATGAAAAAGTGTAACAATTTTACAGGACATATTGTGAAATATAAACAAATTAATATGAATGAAAGCCAGCATGTAGAGGGTGAGTGATAAATAAAAGGGAATTGTAATTGATAATGGAGGTAGAATTGAAGAACCTGGGCAAGGAAGGACTCATGGTTTTAGAAACAGAATTTTAATAAAATCTGGGAATTTAATAGTGAAATAAGAAAATATACCATTCTTGCCCTTGATGAATTTATAGTTTATTACATAAATAATTAAAAAAAGAGAGTGAGAAAGTAAATAATACTGTTAAGTGTGCGGTTATATGGAAGATGTATTCCCTCAACCTAGGTCTAGGAAATGAGAAAATACTCCCCAGAAAATAAAGTCAAAATCAAAACAGGACATTGATTATATTATATCAGCTATACACTTGACAAAGTTAACTGACTCCTTTGTAAGTTTCAGAAAAGTAAAGTTTTGAATACTTTTCAGATATCTCATATAAGTGAAAACATAAATTATTGTCCTTTGTAACTATTGCACCTTACCTAGCGTATTGTCTTCAAGTGGTAGAATTGTTGAATCATATGGTAATTCTATTTTTAATTTTTTAAGGAAGCACCCTACTGTTGTCCATAGTGGTTGTACTACTTTATACTCCCATTAAAAATGCATGAGGATTTTAATTTATCTACATCCCCTTCAATACCTGATATTTTATTTTGTTATAGATATTGTTTTGTTTTTGAGATGAGCCATCCTAATGGGTGTGAAGTATTATTGCATTATAGTTTTGGTTACATTTTCTGAATGATTATTGATGTTTTCTTTTCATATACTTGTTGCCCATTTATATGTCTCCTTTGGAGAAATACCTATTAAAGTCCTCATTTACTAGTTAGGCTCATTGTATTTTTAAAAATATTTTCATTGATTTGGGAGAGGGAGATAGAGAAATGTCAATGATGAGAGAGAATCATGAATCAGCTGCCTTCTGCAGGAATTGAATCATGACTTCCTTGTATATAGATTGATATTCACTGAGCCACACCTGGCCAGGCAAATTAGGCTATTTGTTTTGTTGTTATTGTTGATCTGTACAAGTTCTGTCTATATTCTAGATATTAATTCCTTAACTGTTACAGAATTTGAATAAATTTTTCCAAATATATGGATTGTCTTATTACTTTGCTGATAGTATCTTCCTATGTATGACATTTTTTAATTTTTGTGTAGGCTAAATTGTTCATTTTTTCTTTTGTTGTATGTGCTTTAGATGTCATATCCAAGATATCATTGACAAATTTAATGTCTTGAAGTTTTCCTACATTTCCTCCTAGGGGTTTTAATAATTTTATCTCTCATATTTAGGCCTTCAATCCACTTTTTTTAGTTTAATTTATGTAATAGACTAACATGAGTCTCCAACTTTATTTTCTAATAGTCTTTGCATCTTTGTCATAAATAATTAGAACATATATGTGAGTATTTATTTCTAGTCTCTCTATCTTCCTAGTCTTCCATCCCAGCAATGTCACTCTTGCAGTTAATAAATACTAGAGGCCTGGCCTGGCTTCCCTCAGGCCCTGGCTTCGTCTGGAAGGTCGTCCGGTCTAATTATCATATTACTCTTTTATTATTATACATTATATTTTTACCCATGAATTTTATGTTGGGTGTCTAAGTTTTTTATGCTACCAGGGATACAGCATTGAACACAATAGAGGGCGGGGGGGGGGAACAACCAACTTCTGAATTTATGAAACTTGCCTTTTAGTTAAGTTAAAAAAATATATATATATATGGTAGTACAATAGGTCAAAAATTGCAACTGCTGAGAAGAAAAATAAAACAAGGTAGTAGCTAGGACATATCATAAAATAGCTCAATTTTATTTTTATTTTTTTATTTTTTATTTTTAAATATATTTTATTGATATTTTACAGAGAGGAAGGGAGAGAGATAGAGAGCTAGAAATGTCAATGAGAGAGAAACATCGACCAGCTGCCTCTTGCGCACCCCCTACTGGGGATGTGCCCACAACCAATGTACATGCCCTTTGACCCGAATCGAACCAGGGACCTTTCAGTCCGCAGACCGACGCTCTACCATGGCAAAATAGCTCAATTTTAAATAGGGTATTACAGACAGGTTCACAACAAAGCTACTTCTTGATTTTTTTTTTTTGTATGTGTGTGTGTGTGTTTTGTGTTTTTTTTAAGTGACAGAGAACCATGAGAATGTATGTAAAGAATACAACAGACAGAGAGAGAACCTTGTGTAAAATTGTTCCAGCAAGTGCAAATCTGATGAAAAAAAAAAAAAAAAAAAGCAAGATAGCCAATGATATTGAGGTCAAGTGAGCAAGCAATAAAACAGGGCTGGAAATTGTAGAGCCTTTAAACACTATCGAAGGGCTTTGGCTTTCTTTGAAGCAGGAACATGGGATGATATGAGTTACATTTAAGAGATTCAGAGTCTGCTCTGATAAGATTAGATTTTAAGGTAGTAAATGAATTATCAGGGGATTAAGTATAAGGTCATATAAATAATACTATATATATGTAATAGCAATATAGCCCACCATGGTTGTACTGCACAAAATTAGAAGTAGACAGACTTCTTGATACAGTTTAAAAAAATAACTAACACATTTTGCTGAAGGACTGGTTATAGGAGTTAGAAAAAAGAACACAAGTATAACACTACAGTTTTGCCTTGCACAATTTGAAAAATGGGATTGTCTTTAATTAATACCTTGTCAAATCTTGATAGAAAATTAAGTATGTTAAGGTTTGGAAGCTGCCTATTTTATAGAGCAATATGCATTTGCAATTTGTCAAGAGCAGAATAGTGGAGCGGTAAGAAAAAAAAAAATGTGACTTGGAGAGGAGTTGAAAACAGCAACAATGGACAATTTCCTAAGGAGCTTAATTATAAAGGCAGAGAATTGACACAGTAACTGGTTGAGGCTAAAGGTCAATTTTTCTTTTTTAAAATGAGAAAACTATGGTTTTGGTGTGCTGATGAAAATCAATCTCTAAAGTTTGAAAAACTGATTTTATTGGAGATTGAAGACACTTGCCAGTATAAAGTTAATGAAGAAGCAAGGGAATATGATATCCACCACGTAAGTGGAAAGGTTAACCTTCAATATGAGTGTGGAGAGATTATTCAACATAACAGGAGGAATGGCATAATATGTGTGCAAAAATGCAAGATTGTTAGTGTTTATAATTATGGGAGATTGTGGAAATTCTCTTCTGAGAGCTTGTATTTTAAAATGGAATTTGAAAGTAAGAAATTAAGACTAAAAATAAACGGCAGGATTTTGGATGTTAAAAAACAAAACAAAACAACAACACAGGACAAAGGGTTTTAACTGGGAAAAGGAGAAAAAATGGAACAGGGAAATGTAGTATGACCGTCAGATAGAATTAAGGAGAAGGAAGAGCCCAATAAAGGTTAGTGATCCTAAATATAAAATGAGAAAAGTCAACATACTTGTCTGTACTACTCCAACAACCCTCAGCTACTATGCACAGTTACTGAACAGTCAGCGTAAACACATTAACTAAAGTTAAGATTTTACCAAAGAAATATGAGATGAGAGAAGAGCAAGAGACTTAATGGCATATGATCAGAAACTATTTAAAGTAATGTATCTATACATAGTCCTCTTTCAATCTTGAAATAGTCAATAAATGATTATGGAACATCAATTATGTTTTATACAGTATTTTGGGAACTGGAAAGAATTGGTGAAAACAAATATCCCTGTCCTTACAAAGCCTATGTTGTAATGGGAGAAGGGAAAGAATAAAAAAAAAAACATCCTAGCCGAAACCGGTTTGGCTCAGTGGATAGAGCATCGGCCTGCAGACTGAAGGGTCCTGGGTTTGATTCCAGTCAAGGCATGTACATTGGTTGCCGGCATATCCCCAGTAGGGGGTGTGCAAGAGGCAGCTGATCAATGAATCTCTCTCATCGATGTTTCTAGCACTCTGCCCCTCTCTGTGAAAAATAAATAAAATATTTAAAAAAACACAAAAAAAATCCTATATAATAAAAGAGAGTGATATGCAAATTAACCGTCTCCACTACACTCACAAGCCATGCCCACCAGCCACATCCACCAGCCATTCAGAGCAAGTATGCAAATTAACCTAGTCAAGATGGCTGCAACCACAGAGAAAGCAGGAGGGAGGCTTGGGTTTCCCAGGTGATAGAGGAAGCCAAGCTTTCCACACACCCTGTCTGACCCAGGCCTCCACATAAGGCTATAAAGTTGCAATTATAGAAGGTAAATAAATTCCCTGCCACAACAGAGCCAGCAGAAGGCTTGGCTCCACTCCAGGCTACAAAGTTTCAATTGTAGAAGATAAATTCCAGATACCAGGGCCTCCACTTGGGTTGCCAGGGGCATGGCCGGCCGGCAAACCACCACAGGCCCCTTGTCCAGGTTGCCCCACACTCCAAAGGAACCCCCACCCTGATCTGGGACACCCTTCAGGGAAAACCAGTGGACCCCACCCATGCACCAGGCCTCTAACCTATCTAATAAAAGAGTAATATGCAGATTGACCATCACTCTAACACAGGAGATAGCTGTCCCCATGTGGTCAAAGATCCTGCCCCCATGTGGACACAGATGGCCACCTCAAGATGGCCAGCAGGAGAGGGCAGCTGGGAGGGACGAAGCCTGCAGAGGAGGGAAGTTGGGGGCAAACAGGCTGGCAGGGGAGCAGTTAGACATCAATCAGGCTGGCATGGGAGTGGTTAGGGGATGATCAGGCTGACAGGCAGAAGCAGTTAGGGACAATCAGGAAGGCAGGCAGGTGAGCAGTTGGGAGCCAAGAGTCCTGGATTGTGAGAGGAGTCCCAGAATGGAGAGAATGCAGGCTGGGCTAAGGGACACCCATGCCCTCTTCCCCCCCCCCTCTCCCCCCATGCATGAATTTTGTGCACCAGGCCTCTAGTATAATAAATAAATAAAATGTTTTAATAGATGATAAATGCTATTGCAGAAAATTAGAAGAAAAACGTGGCATCAAATTTTCTGAGAAGGAGGGTACAGTATCTAATTTAAAGGGGTCAAGATTTGTTGCATTGAAAAAATAAGATTTGAGCGAAAATATAAAAAAGAGGGAGTTAGCAAGGCAGATATCTGGATGAAAATTCTAAAAGTGTGACTGCTATAGATAAGGTCCACTTTGGGGGTATGCCTGCCATATTCAAGAAACGGCAAGGAGAATAATATGTTTATGGCATGGTAAAAATGTGGGAGCATAACAAGAGATGAGTTCAAAGAAATGAGTAATGAGGGGGGAAATTATGCTTGTCATTGCAAGAACGTCATCTTTTATTTGAATAAAAACAATCATTACATTGCTTGGAGCAGAGCAATGATATGATTCAATCATATAATTAGAAAGGTCAGTTTGACTATTGATTTCATTCATATTATATGTTGGCTAAGATCAGTTATGGCTCTGTTCCTCTAGTCTTCTTCACTTTAGGATCCAGGATAAAAGACTACCTCATATCTGGAACACACTATTCTCACAGCACCACAAAATAGCTCTTTCAGTTTCTTCCAGAAATACCACCTGACATCCTATGCATTTCATTAGTTAAGGTTTCAAAAGGAATGGCATTGAAAGCAGTGTTGGCTACATGATTTGAAGCTCCCAATGCCAAATTAAATATTGGAATGCATGTTTGAAATCTACTAGACATTTCAAGATGGCAAAAGTAGCACACAAAATCAAATAAAGTTCAAGTACCCATGAAGCTGACCCCTGACAGCAAGTTACATGGAACTGGACAGATCTGAATAATACTCTCAAATGGAAGGGCAATACATCTGTGGACAATTAGAAATAATAATACTGTCTACCACAGTTTAATCAGTGATTACCAATGAATGCCAAGTGAGTGATTCTCCTTATGGTGCCTCAAACCAGGTGACAGAAGTGGAGGTTGAAAGATGGCTGGCTTCTGGAAAGATTTTGAGCATCGTGTTTGATTTATTAGAAAGAAAAGTGTTAAAGATGACTCCCTTTTTTAGATCCTAAATAACCAGAAGAATAGGGATGCCAATGAAAGAGGTTAGAAAGACTACAGGTATAGTATTAAAAAATCAAGACTTTGGCTTTGGACATGATAACTTTAATAAATGTATTATATATTCAAGAAGAGATGTTAATAAGGAAATCAGATATACACATCTGAAGTTTTGAGAGAGATGTGTGAGAGAAATGCATTTGACACCTGAAATTAAAATTCACATTTGAGATCACCAAAATAATGTGTAATTATAGAAAAAACAAAAACAGTAAGTGGTAGTCTCTGGTGTATTTTAATATTAAGATTCATAAAAGTGAGAGATAGCTAGCAAAGGAATCTAACAGAGAGCAGTAAATTAAGTGGGAAAAGAAAATGTAGAATGAAATAGAGAAAAGAAAATGCATTACAGTGATGGGCTGTGCCAATGCTGGTAATAAATGTAGTTAAGAAGAGAACTGGGCATTGAATTTAGCAATGTGGATATTGTCAGTGAACATTAGAAAAGCCTGTTAAGTGGATTTGTGGGAGCAAAAGACAGATTGCAGTGAGTCTAAGAAAGAAGAGGAATTAGACACAGTGAGTAGAGACAACTCCTCAGAAGTTTTGCTTTTAAGAAAGAAAATCTGACAGCTTTTCCCTAGCCTCAGACTTTTGGCTAAGTTACCACATCACATATCATGGAAAATTGTACACTTCTGAGAGCTTTACATTCCAAGATAGTCACGAATAATAGGGACATATGAATTCTTTCATGCTGAGTTAAGCCACAAAAATTGAAATGATTTTTTTTTTTTTTGAGAATAGGGGAATCTACTTTTAAATCAAAACTGACCCAACTGTTATCCAAATAGAATTATTTATGCTATAAATTTTGGACAATAAATTTCACCCTTATTTTTTTCTATTATCCAATTCTCTTGAAAAGTTGGACTCTTTACACATAATTTACTATGAGCTTATCTGTGAGTTTCTTCTTTTTTGACAGCTCCAAAGTAGAGAGGGGAAAAAAAAAATAGAGAAATAGATGGAAAGGAAATTGGTAACTTGAGAATTTATTTTCCCCCATTTTTTAAAATGTGAGAAATAAGCACATGTTTTCATGTTTATAAAAATGAGAATGAAAAAGAGATGACATAGGAGAGCTAAGGGAGATGACAGTTTTAGAGCCATGTTCTTAACTAAATAAAAAGTGATAAGAAAATGAGGGGGGCCGAAACCAGTTTGGCTCAATGGATAGAGCATCAGCTTGGGGACTGAAAGGTCCCAGGTTCGATTCCGGTCATGGGCATGTACCTTGGTTGCTGGCACATCCCCAGTAGGGGGTGTGCAAGAGGCAGCTGATCATGACTCTCTCTCATCGATGTTTCTAACTCTCTATCTCTCTCCCTTTCTCTCTGTACAAAAAATCAATAAAATATATATTTTTTAAAAGATTAAAAATAAAAAGAAAATGAGGGGGAAGAATTAGCTTTATGTAGGACTACAAACATTCATCTATGACAGTGACTCTCAAAAAGAGATATTATTCTCAAAATCTATTTATCTCCTTACTCCTGCCAGAGTACATTTGGCAATTTCTGGTAACATTTTTTTTTTTTTACTAGAGGCCTGAAATGTGTGCACGGAGTAGGCGGGTGGGTCCCCATCAGCCTGGCCTGTGCCCTCTTGTAGTCCAGAAGCCCTTAGGGGATATCTGTCTACTTGCTTAGGCCAGCAGTCAGACATCCCTCTCGCAAGGGGAGAGGGAGGTAAAGTATGTGGCTGCAGAAGCTGGTGGTTGGTTATATGTGGGGTGAGACAAATAAATTAAATATCTCAATGCAGTAGAAATCAACATCATCAGCTACTAAGACAAAAACTAGGGTGTCAGAGAGTTGAATTTAATTATGTTTGTGATTTTTTTTTTATTATCAAGAAACTTAAAAGACATGAGGGAAGTATTTAAGAGAATTGAAACACTATGCAAACAAGAGAGTATACTGGTTGGCCACAGAATTTCATCTGACTAAGAAAGGGTGTGGAGACATTAAAAGAGTTAGGAATCATGAAAATGTGATATGGCTGATGGGTTGAAGATTTTGCAAGTTTTATCAGGTATAAGGTAAAAAAATAAAAAAATAAAAAAAGGCTGTATTGAAGGAAGTGGTTCCCAGAAGGGGATGTATTAAATTAAGGTTATGGAAGTGATGTATTTCTAGCTGAGATATGGTAGAAGGTAAGATTGCTAATGGGAACAGAACTTTCAAGAATTGAAAGGCTAAGGTGTTGATGGATCATTTGCATATGTGTTGAAATTGTTAAAGATTCAGCTGGATAGTCTTAGAAAAAAAATGACTGAATAAGCAGATAACTTTATTGAGAAGAGAGGAGAAATGGAGCTGGGGGGAGGGGGGTTGGCCACTGGAAGGCACATAATATAAGGAGTAGTTAATGGTATAGTGTGATGACATGGCGTATAAAACTAGAGGGTGTTAGGAGAGAATGGTGAGAAAGTCAAAATTTAGGGGGGGAGGGTGGTCAACACTTGTAGCTCCTTCCAGCCTAGAGTAAAAGGCTGAGGGACATAAAAAACCCACCACTTGAGAGGGCGCAGAGAACGCTTTGTTCCTCCTCCAGAGTTAATTTTCCTCAAGAGCAAAACAGTGATGACAATTGTCAGAAATAATTTAAGCATAAAGCAGATTTTACTGATTAAAAAACATGAATTCCTGATTGCCCAGTGGAAAGATTTTATGAGCTTTGTAAGGGGCTGGGAAAGAATAGACAATTGGGGATGAGCAATGGGTGACCATGGAGTTTGATGGCTTTTGTAGCAGATACAGACAATAATAAAGCACATAATGTCATTGGTTCCAGTGGATTCAAAGGAGATAATCATGACTAGATAAGAATATTGGGGTCTAAGCATGGAGGGACCTGAAGACTTATGCTAAGTAAAATAATCCAGTAAGAAAAAGAAGTACCACAGGATCTCACTTATATATGGAATATAATTAACAAAATGAATGGACAAACAAAATAGATCCAGAGACATGGAAGCATGGAACAGACTGATGAATCTCAGAGGGAAGTAGGAGGGGGAAATGGGAAGATATTAACCAAAGAACTTATAGGCATATGTGCATAATCCATGGCCATAGACAACAGTGCTGTAGGCCTAGGGAGGGATTTTGGTGAGGAGGGAGCCAATGGGGGAGGGGGAAGGGACATCTGTAATACTTTCAACACTAAAGATAAATTTAAAAATAAAATAAAAATAAGAATATCGGGATCTAGAGAGTGGGTTTCTGGGGGCTCCCCCTTGATTTCTGAAGAATGGGGAAGCAGGCCTGGGAGTACGGCCATAGTTCCCCATGGCCTGGTTTCCTATAGATCCATGTAGGGAGAGGTGATGTTACTTTCAATGTATGTGATCCTTGCTTATTCCAAATGATAGATTTAATGATTGTGTACTTTCTAACTAACAGTCCCTTTCCCAACTCCCCCTTATTCAATACACAAACATATTCTTTACCTAATGTTAAGTAAAGGATGAGTTTTAACTATATATATTAAATTATAAAAGAGAAAATGTCCAATAAAGCTTAAGATGCTGAACCCTATTGCAAACTGGATTAATAAGATACCAATTTTCAACCTATCCAACTGACCAAAAAAATTTTAAAACACTGATAGCCTTCAGTTTTTCAATTATTTGGTGAACGAGGCTCTCGGATATATTATTGGTTACAGAACTTGACATTGTGCTTTCAGAAAATAAATCGTCAGCATTGGTTAATATTTAAAAAAAAAAAAGTGTATTTTCTTCATCCATCAATGCAAAATTTAGGAATCTGCCCAATGGAAATGAAGGCCATAGGATGTCAAGGTTTTTACATAGGAGTGTTTATCTTTGCTAACCACCAGTTCAAAATTTGCTTTGCTTCAAGGTTAAAAGAGCTGTGTGTTTCCTCAGAGCAGCTGGAGGCTGGAAGCAGCAGGGAGAGGACCACTGGCTTGTCAGCAGCAGTGGCTGTGAAAGGGAGCAAAACCGGGCACCAGCAGGTCAGGAGCTGGCAACACCATCAGCTAATGTGGAGGGGAGCGGAGTGTGAAGCAGCCTCGTTAAAACCTGGTCTGCAGAACCTTGTAAGAGAGAAGCAGGTCCCATTGTTTCTGTTTACTTTACTTGTTTATATTTTTTGTTGTTGACTTATTTTCTATTTCTTTTTTTAATGAAGTTTATTGGCATGACATTGGTTAATAAGTTTATATAGGTTTCAAGTGTACTTTTCTGTGATACATCAGCTGCATATTGAACTGTATTGTGTACCCACCACCCAATATGTGAGAAGCAAATCTGATAGTTTTTTAAACCAAGGACTGGCTGGATTGAAATCCCTGCTCTGACACTTTCTGCTGCTACCTGACATTGGGGAAGTTATAGAACATCACTGTGCTGTAAATGTCTCAACGTGGGGAACAGCAAAGAGCCTACTCCTCGGGTCTTTAATGAGAACTATAATATATGTGGTAATATTTAAGTGTCTATTATGATGCCTGGTACATATTAACCACTATTTAATGTTTGTTACAAAAAAATAAGTCTCAGAAATACTAGTGGGAGATAGTATTTCTCATCTCCTTCTAGTTGGATACATCTTCTCAAAATGAAAAAAAAATGAGACTTGGGAATTCACTATTGGCAAAACAAGTATGAAATTATAGCAAACTACTGTCTAATAGAGTACAAAGTTAAAAAAAATATAAGTTTTTATAAAAAGCCTCCTTTTTTTGTTGTTATACCTATTATTAACAATAAAATAATAATACCTGTTATCTATAGAGTACTAGGCCAGATATTTTACTTGTATTATCTAGTCTACACAAAAACCATATGAGGTAGCTTTTATGATCTGCATTTGATATATTATAAAACTGAAGCTAAGAAGAATAAGTTTACAAATTGTTGAGTTCCTCTCCAGTTAATAAACCAGTAGCCAAGATGCAGACTGCATTCAGCTTGATTCAAAAGTTGCAATCATTCACTAACCTTGTTTTTTCTCCATTATATAGCTTGGTCTGGAAATACTAAGAATTTTAAAAGGCCATTCTGTTATTGTGCAATATGGCCAATGTTCCATTGGGATTTTGTGGATAGAAAACATGCATATATCTTTAAGATGTTTAACTACAGGAGAATCAGTCCTGACATAAAAAGTAATATACACAAAACCTGGTTAAACTGAGAAGACAAAAGAAAAAATCCTCTGTCACATAGTAGAAAGATGTATAAAGATGTGATCTTTCGGAAAATAGCATCATTAACAAGATGCTGGGGACCAATTGTGCAGTCAAGATTCACAATATCAGAAGGACTAAACTTGTCCCTGTTCTTGATTTACTAATCCATACCAAGTAGGTTAAATTAAAGAGGAAGAGTCAAATGATTCCCAGTTGCTTTTCTACATTATTTTAACTACTTCTAAATGTCCATAGTGCAATAAAACCAGGTTTGAAACAGTGTTATATACATTCTCATGTGCCCTCTGCTTATTTCCCAGGGAAGCATGAGTGATCTCATTAGCTTTCCTTGAGGTGACAGATAAATATCACACATAAGCCTTCACTCTAAATTCTCAATATAATTAGCTGCACAGATTACACAGTATTAAAATTCATTTTCACTGATTGTCTTTTTACGATTAAAGTATTAATATAACATTTAAATATACAGTTTAATACAACTTGTTGGCTAAATTTCAAAAATGATTTGACACCTTTATATTTACCTAAAAGCACGTAAATAAGTTATCTAAATAAACCTCCAGATACAGGAATAAAATCATGTTATTGATTGGGTCTCAAAAATAAAATACATTTATTTATTTATTTTTATTTTTTAAATAAATCTTTATTGTTCATATTATTACAAAAGTTCCTCATTTTTTTTCCCCCCTCCACCAGGTTCCCACCCCACTCTCTGCCCTTTTCCCACCCACCATTGTCCTCATCCATAGGTGCACAGTTTATGTTCAGTCTCTTCCCACACCCACCAATCTCCTTTTCCCGAGAATTATCAGTCCACTCCCCATCCATACCTCTGATTCTATTATAATCAACAGTTAATATTGTTCATCAGGTTTTTTAATTTCCTTGTTTTTTTTTTAAAATTAATAAACTTTATATTTTTAAGAATAAATTTTAAAATCTAATAATTTTAAACCTTGTTTTTTTCTGCCCTGGGAACTGAGAAGCAAACTTGTTTACATGTAAACTTGCCCTTGGGCTATCAAAAGGCATAGCCATTCAAATGTAAATGAACACATTGTTTAAAGATAGCTGCTGGCTGAAATTGGATTACCCATTCTGGGTTTTAAATGGTAGCATTAGCTTGGCCAGTGTGGTTCAGTGGTTGAGCATTGATCTTTGAACCAGGAGGTCCTGGTATTCCTGGACAGGGCAAATGCCTGGGTTGCAGGCTGGATTCCCAGTGTGGACTGTGCAGGAGGCAGACAATCAATGATTCTCTCTTATCATTGATGTTTCTATCGTACTCTCCCTCTCCTTTCCCTTCTGAAGTCAATAAAAAAAAAAATAAAAAAAAAATAAAAAAAGTATTTTAAATAAATAAAGTGGTAACATTATTTCACCAAAATAAATTTATAGAATTTGAAAATCTATGCTCACAATCTTTATCTTACACTTTATTTCCAACTTCTTAAATATCAACATGCTATTACCTTAAGATTGTTATGAACATTTTACTAACCCTTGATTAGGAAAATGTGTGTATTTTTTAAATATAGTTTGTAGTTCTATATTTACCCGTAGCCACCAAGTTAAGCCAATTGACAAACATGTTTTTGACTTGTCATCCTTTTCTTTACTAGTTACTTATAATCACTAACTACTTACTTTGGCATTCTATTATACCATGCCATAGACCAGGGGTCCTCAAATTTTTTAAAGTGGGGGCCAGATCACGGTCCCTCAGAGAGCTGGAGGGCCGGACTATATGAACTACTAATTCCTACTGTAACACCTCGGCTGCGCTCACTGCCCAAAAAACCTGGCGGGCAGGATCAGACTCCTCTGCGGGCCACATGTGGCCCGTGGGCCGTAGTTTGAAGACCCCTGCCATAGACTATACCAAGAACTTTTATTTGAAGGTCATGTTCTACTCTTAATATTACTTATGTGTATAGTTATGATATCATTTTAATAAGCCTAGTTTTTAACAACAGGAAAGGAGCAAAGGCGGGGGGGCGGGGGCAAATATTATAGGCATGCCATTTGTGCAGCTTTGCCAGGAAGCTGCAGTCTACCACTCCCCGGGGGACCATTGGTCTTTTCCCCACAGATGGCTGGGGGAAGGGACTGACCAGGATGGAGAATAGAAGCATGCCCAGTAAAGCCTGGGTGACATAGGGAAGATACTTTTCTGTCAGTCCCACTTGGGAATAGGCCATTGGCCAGGCGAGTAGAAGTGGCCCCTGGAAGCACAGGAAGATTTGTGATATCTAATGCTCTAAACCAAGGAGTTTGTTCCCTTGCACTCTTGGCTCCTGGTGCTCTTGGGACTTTTGTGGCAGGGGGCCACTGTCTTGGTTCCCCTGCATATACCCACATGGCCCATAGTCATGTGCACTCCATACACATTAGACTAATGGGCTGCAACTTGTCTGATGCTCTACCAGATCCAATTCCAATATGGAATGGAAACTCTGGGTTCTGACTCTGCTCTAGCTTTATTGAAGGGATGTAATTCCACAGAAACAAAGATCTCTACCCTATCTCATCTTCCTATGGGGGCCTCCGGAAATGCTTATTCCAGTGGTATTCCAAGACCCCCACCCCAATGGAGAAAGGCAACCGATACATTCTACAAATAGAAGTTGGACCAATATTTCTAAGACTAGAGGCCCTGTAGATGAAGGTTCATGCACTGGAGGGGAGTCCCTCAGCCAGGCCTGCCCGCTCTCACAGTCTGGGAGCCTTCAGGCACAGGAGGCAACCCAGCAATCAGGATAAGGCAGTGCCCCCATCACATCTCTGTTGCTGCACTGGTTACCTGAGCTTCAGGCAGCTCTGGGCAGCTGGGGAGCAGACATCAGAGGATTGCCTGCACCTTGGGCCAGCCCTAGGCAGTTGGGGGGCTTAGGGGACTGGGGGGGGCTCTGGAGGCAGGCACGCAAAGTGGCCAGAGCAGCCTGGGTGCAGGCCCAGCCAGGCTGTGGACCTGCCACCACAATGGGGCTGAGGGTACTGGGTGCTGCCATCTTATCACTATGGGTGCCACCATCTTCGAGGGCATGGCAGTCAATTAGCATATTCCCTCCTAATTGGCTGTGGATGGCACCATCTTTGTGAGGGTGTGACAGTCCATTAGCATATTCCCTCTTTATTAGATAGGATTGCCATGCGCCACATATAATATTAAGCACCACAGAGTCAAACTAGTAAAATGCATGTTCCTTTTTTCAAAGAAATCTTAATCCAGAAAGAAGAATAGGATAAAATGAAAACCATATGAATAAAAGTTATAAGTTAACATATGGAAGAATAACTTATTTCCTCTATGGTTATTGTGTTTGTTTGTATTTAGTTCTCTTAATTTTAATAAGATAATAAAAGTTGAGAGAACGCCAGCAATAAAAATTGACAGAACATACATTCTGAGAAAGGGGGGGGGAGGGCGCTATAAAATAAAAATAAATATAGCATTTGCATTTATATAACTGTACAGAGAAAAATTGGGAAAGATAATCTGTTGCTGAAATGCATATTGAATTAGACACCCATATCCAATCTACTTAGAATTTGGTGGAAATTCATTTTAAAATGAAAGTTCTGCAAAAACAAATATCTATATTCTCTTGTATTAAACTATTGGATTGTTTTTACAGTGCCAAATATCTAGAGATATTTGTGATAATATCCTTTAGAAAAAGAAAAATATCTACTAACATGGAAGAAATTAGATTATAGTTTTATTAAATTTGTATTTTTTTTAACTTTTACCATCCAATTTTCATGTCATATAATAAATGGATAAAAGCAATTCCTTACCCCACTGATGCTATATTTAAAATCTGTAATATCAGAAATCTACTAGAATGCCTTAACCAGCTGAATTAAATATTATAAGGGAATTTTTAATATGCTGCACTAATGAAGCAAGAGCATTAAATTTATTCAACCATGAACAATCCTTTGATTATCATACACCTCAACTTCTCTGTCATGTGTTGATCACAAGAAAAAAAAAGAAAAAGAAAATAAAATGTCATTAGTTCCTGATGAATTGAGACATTGAAAGGAAAAAGATCACATGAATAGTATTAATCAAGTTAATATTTTTTGTCATTGAGGTATTCAATAAATGTATCTGAAGATCCTATAAGATTCTTATAGATATGTGAATAGCAGCATACAGAGAAGTGTGATATTGCCTCTCTATTATTTGTTCCAGTCATGGGAGAGTGAGTTATACAATTGTACAAGTCATAAATAACCATGCCAATTATGTTTTTTAAAACTCTGTCTACAGTTGCATACCTAGTATTTGTCAATTAGTTGAATGTAAAGATGTAAAATGTGATAAATTGTAAGATTTTGAAATTACCTTGTACCTGTAACAAGGGATTGCTCAAAAAGCTTACTTAGAGGGGGAAAATAATTCAAGTGGATAAAACATGATTATAAGACAATGGCTTAAGCCATTGTCACCATATAGAAAATATGGGGAAGTTTAAAAAGGCCTGATAATTACAGTGTCACCTCATTTTGGCAGCCCTATAATATTCATTCTCCTGTTTCTTAGATGCAGAATTCTATAGTGTTGTAATTGAATGTCAAATTAAAAAAAAAGGTTCTCTCAGTGCTAAAATACCATATATGAATTTCTTTTTACTTTTTTTTTTTACAGATGAATTATTACAACTTCATGTTTGGCTTCTCTGCCTTCACAGTTATTTCACACATACTTTTTGAAAGTAGCTATAAATGATGAAGCATGGAAATTTCACAGAACTCACTAAGAAGTGTGAAATCAAGTTTGAGATGTCGAACATTGTTAATTCATTTGTATCATTGGTAAAGGTAGGACAACACAATTTGGATAAAGATAGGTATCAAACAAGGGGAGGGGAAATAGATATCTACCAAGCTTTATGAGACCTACCTATTTCCTCTATTCAAATCTATTTAACTTTTCTGGAATAAATCAAACACATAAACAAAACACAATATTATAATTAATAGCATATTCCTCTAGGAAGCTTAAGTCTAATTAAAATATTCTTAAATATATCCATGGAAGCTCCAGTGTAAACTAAGGGAAGGGTTTACCTGAGCAGAGAGTAAAATTTAAACTCTTCCAACTTCTAAAACTGGCTATTTTTCTTAAACTTCTTTGTGTGGATCAGTTGATACTTCTGAAAAATGGTTCTCTCAATCTCTCTCTCTCTTTCTCTCTCTCTCTCTGAATCTATCTATCTATCTATCTATCTATCTATCTATCTATCTATCTGTCATCTATTTATCTATTTATCATCTATCATTTATCTATTATCTATCAATCATCTACCTATTTAAGATAGATAATATTATATGTGTACTGATCATATTAATTATATTATATACTAGATGCACAGTGCACAAAATTTGTGCACTGGTAGGGTCCCGAGTGGATGCCAGCTGCCAGCCATATATTCCTGCCCTTCCCCTGGTTGCCTGACATTGTCACTGCCACCACTGGCCAGGATCTCCCTGTCTCCCCCCAGCTTCCTGCCATCACCATAGCCAGCCGAGGCCTCCTGTCACTTTGGCTGCTGACCAGGGCCTCCTTCTCATCCCCTGGCTGGCCCCACCGCTCTTGGTTGAACTTCTGGATGATCTTCCAATTGAGGGGAGAATTTGCATACTACACTATTATTATATGGGATATATTTTTTTCTCTGAAGGCTCAAAGATATTTTCCTATTAAATCAAAATTTCAAATTGTTTTAAAGATTTGAAGCACATAATAAATTAACTATCTTCAGAGCACAAACTTTAAATTTTGTCATCATAGTGTATCTTCTCTATCTAAAAAAAATATATATATATATATATATTTCAAAGGACAATGAACATATGAAAAAAGTTAGTTCTTTTTCTTCTTATTCTAATTACATTTATTACCATGAACATCTTACCTGAAAATAAAAAAGCATTTATTTTATTTCAAATATGTAAGTTAGCCTTAGCAGTTTTTCTAGTTTATAGGAGAATTTGGAGAAGAGATAGTCACATAATTTGAAATAATGTTCTCCTTCTTAAGTCAGGTTTTCTATCTGCTTTTTAAAAAGTTTAACTTTTTAAAAAAGCTTACTACATGAGCTTACAGGGAGAAATGTAGTAGAAAAAATTATGGTGCTTTAAAAATCTAGAATTTGGAATGTGAAAATGAAAGCAAGGACTTGTCCTAATAATAGCAATATATATATATATATATATATATATATATATATATATATATATATATATATATATATATTTAATGCTGTTGCCCAATTATCCAGATTTTTTTAATGACAATTGCTCCAGTTCAGATACAAGGAAATCAGAATGTCTTAGTGTGTTATCTTTGAGAAGAATATAAACCTCATCTAGTCCAACCTTTACTTTGCAGACAAAAGAAAGGAGGCATCAATCAAGCAAATGATTTACCCAAGGTCATTTAGTGAGTTCAAAATATAAGGAACTTAACATGCATGATAAGGGCACTGAAATAGGATTCTAATCTTTAGATCTTTTATATTTAAAAATAATGGCTACTTTGATTTATTCTTTAACACTCATGAAAACAGAGGCCTGGTGAATTTATTCCTAATTTTTATCACATATTTAAACACACTAAAATGTTATGCTTTATAGGTAAGGTACAGCTAAGAGCAATAAAATGAACATTCAATTACCCATCATCAAGTGTACAGAGGACTTCCTGAAGTTCATTTGTCACACTATTTTTCTTTTTCTTTTATAAATTTTGAAGGGTTATTACCTAACACAAATGTAAACATATGAGGCTATAAATGATAGAGGTATTTTTCCCAGAAAATGTTTACTTTGTTTCTGAATAAAGTTATTTTGTTGAATTTTGCACTGATCACTTTTAACAAAGACAAATATATTTCTGATCTTTATTTTGTTATGAAAATTTTAGTTCTTTTTATGTCACTATAAAAAACAAACTACAGTGTTACATGTGGAAAAGTCTTGAATTAAGATAAAACAGAACAAAGAACTCTGTATGAACAAAAGGCATAGTGAATCAATAATGTAATATATAAACAATAATTGTCATCTTATTCTCTCCTGTTTCTTTTCAGAAAGTAGCTGAATATTTATTTACATATTTAATTGCTACTTATTGAAAGTCAAGTTGCTACCTTCTTATGTAAATATAAAAAAGAAACTTTGGGGGCAATTATGAGCTACCAAGTCTATGTATCTGGAAGAGAAAACCTCAGCAGAAGAATCTGGCTACAGAATATTGTACAGGTCAGCAGAGTTTTTCACATAAAGATGAGTGATTCTACAATAAGTATCGCAGCATGGTTGGTGATATTTCAGCATTAGGTGAGATGGAATTTATTTTCAGTCCATTCCATCACCATCATAATGTGAATGGTCCTTTCTTCCTTTTTACTCAATTGAACTGAATTTAAGCTAATCTGTAATTTGACTTCCTGCAGTGGAAAAAAATTACAAAAATGTGTCCTTTATAACAGCATCTTTGGATGTATATTAAGTGTGATTCGTGAAACAGCAGCAGCAGCAGCAGCAGCACTTGGGAACATGTTAGAAAAGCAAATTCTCAGGAAACACCCCAGACTTTCAGAATAACAAACCCTGTGTGTGGTTCCCAGCAGTCTGTGCTTTACCTAGTCCTCCATGGGGTTCTTCTGCACGGAACCGCACTGACAAGGATTAAAGACAACATACGCCACAGCAACTTAGAAGTTTGCCTGTGAAATGGGATTTGAAAACTGACAGTTGTCAAAGTCCATCAGTCTAGCATACCTTTGGCGGATACTTGCAATTCCATCTTCAAAATATTTTCCAGATATCATTGGCAATGTTAGTGGTCTAAACTGCCATCACATCCCTTGCTTTAATAGGCAAGTGATGCATAATTCTTGTTTTTACTCAAGGTCCACTCATACATACTTCACACTAGGCTATGAAACATGGTCAATAATCAATCAGTCACTAGATTCAGTCGTTCACCTCAATCTCACACTCCTTTTCCTGTCTCTACAATCTCAAGTTAGCCTCTGCGAACCTGTTTGATGGTTCGATCTATTGCCTTCTTATAAATATTTTTTTCCTGGGTTCCTTCATTTCCCTGCAACAATGTAATATATAAACAATAATTGTCATCTTATTCTCTCCTGCTTCTTTTCAGAAAGTGGCTGAATATTTATTTATATATTTAATTGCTACTTATTGAAAGGCAAGTTGCTACCTTTCCCTGCAAGATCAACAAATCGTATTGAAGAAGTTTCTTAAACTGTGATATGCTCACCCTAGGAAGTATTTAACATAATTTTGAGTAGTATATTAAAAGTCCAAAGTCATGAATTCTTAAATTTTCTTTGCCATGAATGGAAATAAAATAATCAGTTGTAATTTAGAGGAAAGATTTAGCTGGGGGGAAAGGAAATTCTACCAGAAATATGTGGGTAAACAAATTGCCTATAGTATACTTGAATGATTAGCATATCCTTCCCCCCCTCCACTAAATTCTTTAAATATTTATGTCTTCCTCCCCACTGAGTATATTATAATTATAGCATTATGTTTGGCAACATATATTAAGTAAAATATATTCATCACCATACATTTAACCTCCTTTACCCTCTTAATTCTCTCCCACACCCCTTTCCCTCAAGTAACCACCACATTGTTCCCTTGTCTATGAGTTTGTTTTGTTTTTCATTTGTAACTTTCTGTTTTATATTCACATATGAGTAAAACCATATGGTTTCTGTCCCCTTCCATCTAATTTATTTCTTTTAGCATGATACAGTCAAGATCAATTCATGCTGTTCCAAATGGCAGTACTTAATTCTTTTTATTGGTGAGTAGTATTTCATTGTATATATGTACCCTGTTTCCCCGAAAATAAGACAGTGTCTTATATTATATTTTTTCTCCCAAAGTTGCGCTAGGTCTTATTTTCAGGGGATGTCTTATCTTTCCATGTGCTAGGTCTTATTTTCGGAGGATGTCTTATTTTCGGGGAAACATGGGTAGTACATCTTCTTTATCTAACCATTCATTAAATTCTTTCCACCAGCTAAGACCAGATTTCATAGCATCAGAGTGACCATGAAATAGAAGTTTGGAACAGAAGTCTACTGGTCAAAAGTAGACAAGGCTTAGCAAAAGAAGACATTCTTAGTACCCAGAAGGAGGTGGAAGGCTTCTGGATCTCTGTAATGAGGCAAGACACTAGCAAAGAAAGATGGCAAAGGGGGAAGATAGTTCAGAGAAATCTGACTTGTTTTTATATATCCTTATAATTCTTAAAGAAGGCTTGACGCATATAACCCATGTGCACAAATACATACAATTTATAATGACAAATGTTTACAATCTTATCCTAGAAAAAATGTCTTTTCACTATCAGGCTCTTTCATGAGAGCTGGACCCTTTAAAAGAGCCCACTGATCTCTAACTTCTATGTAAGGCTGGCAGAGCAGCCAGCCAAAATGCAAATCACTATCCTAAACATTAAGGCATCTATGTTTTGTACTTCCCGTTTCAATGGAAAAAGACAGTTAGGAGTGTCCTTGATCAGAGCACTAAGCAGTGGCAGAAGGCAACTTTGTAACAGAGAGAATGAATGAAATAAGTTATCTACTGTGAGCTGCATGGTCAGAGAGTTACCATCCCAGTGGCAGAGCTGTGGAGGCAGATAGGACTAAAGGGATGTAGTGAAGAACTTTCTCACTTACCTAGTGAGTAAAAGAAGGTCTTAAAAGAGCCCCTGATAAATCCATTTGCTTCTTTTCTGACTCAGTGACAGTTTCTACTCCCTCTGTATTGTGAAGACAGAATCTGTTAGAGTTTCAAGTATTTCAGTGGGAAAAAAAAGAATAATTAAGTTGTTACTTGCTAAACAAAGAGGGAGATTTCAAGTGGCATCAGGTTGAAGAAAGTCTTCTGTTGGAAGCACAAGAGCTATTTACTTTTGCTGCAAGTTCAATTATATTTGTACACAGAAAGGAGACCTACTCTAGTAGATGCCTAAGAGTAATAACAAGTGCATGAGCTAGTCAAACGTAATTGAAGTAAATCAAGCTGCCTGGAAATATTTGAATCTCTTACAGCTCAAATCAGATTAAAGCTTGACATTATCTTCTCAAAGTGAATTGTTTATAATAAATACCTATTTATTTTCTATTATATGTAACTAGAGGCCCGGGGCATAAAAATTCATGCACTAGATGGCGGGGGAAGGGGGTCCCTCAGCCCAGCCTGCCTCTTCTCACAGTCTGGAAGCCCTCAGGAGCGGGAGGAAACCCGTTGATTAGGGGAAGGCAATGCCCCCATCACACCTCTGCTGCTGTCACTGCAGGTACTGCAAGCCTCGGCCTGCCCTGGTTACCTGAGCCTTGGGCAGCCACCATTCAAGGCTTGCCTGCACCTGGGGCCGGCCCTGGGCAGCTGGGCAGCCACCATCCGAGGTTTGCCTGTGCCTCGGGCAATGGCTGTGCAGCCACCACCCACGGCTTGCCTGCACCTCGGGCTGGCCCTGGGCAGCTGGGGGTCTCAGAGAGCTGGGTTCTGACATCTTGTGGCTGTCAACTTTGAGGGTGTGGCAGCCAATTAGAATATTCCCTTCTTATTGGCTGTGGGCACCACCATCTTTGTGAGGATGTGATAGTCAATTAGCATATTCCCTCTTTATTAGATAGAATATGTTATTATATATTTCTACTAGTGGCCTGGTCCACAAAATTTATGCATAGGGGGCAGGGGTGTCCTTCAGCCTGGCCTGCACCCTCTCCAATCTGGGACTGCTGGCTCTTAACTGTTCACCTGCCTGCCTGCCTGATTGGCTCTAACTATTCTGCCTGCTGGCCTGATCACCCCAAAAGCCCCCCCTTTTGGCCTAATCACCCTTAACTTCCCCCTCACTGTCCTGATCACCCACAACTGCTCCCCCTGCCAGCCTACTCACATCCAACTACCCCCCTGCCTACCTACTTGACCCTAACTATTCCCCCCTGCTAGCCTGCTCACCCACAACTGACCCCATGCTGGCCTGCTTACCCCTAATTGCCATCCCCTACCAGCCAGCTTGCCTCCCAATTGTCCCCCCTGCCAACCTGCTTGCCCTTATCTGCCCTCCCTCCCCCCCTTGCTGGTCTGCTCACCCCTAACTTCCCCTCCCACCAACCTGATCACCCCCAACTGCCATCCCCCGCTAGCCTGATTGCCCCTAACCGCCTCTGCCTCAGCCCCACCACCATGGCTTTGTCCAGAAGGACGTCCAAAAGATCTCCCAATTTAATTAGCATATTACTCTTTTATTAGTATAAATTTCCAAATCACTTAAAACATGTCTACCTAGCTCTGATAGAATATTTGCCTAAGGTTAATTAAACAAGAATACAATGTTTTATGTTTCTTATATAAGATGTAAAAGCCACATAATTTGAAATGTTTTGGATGTGGTGTGATGACCTAAGTCTCCTACTAGGCTTATTTTGTACTATTGTAAATCTTAGAATATCAAAGGATGAGAATAGTGTCTGGAAAAGATACCATAAAGAATGACATCTCCTGACCTGTACATTATATGGTGATAGCAGTGAGTGGAATTGGGAAATGACTAAGAAACATACTGTAATATTCTAGAATAATGAGTTTCACCCCCATTATTCTTTTTATTTTAAAAAATAATTATTTTTAAAAAATTAATAAATATTAAATACTTTCATGATTAATATGGAACTTAATTAAATAATAGGATTTTTGAAGTGTCTGCAACTCAGATTATTTTTTGTCTTCTGGTAAATTACTCTAAGAACTTAAGGATCCAGGAAAAATGGGGTGATGGATCTTGTGGATTATTCCAGATATTTTTACACAAACATGAAACGTTTTAGAGATGAAGTCAGGACTACTCATCCATTCAGTGAGCTCCCTCCTGTGTTACTCAGAATCTCTTTCCTGTTACATATTTGTCAATAGGCAGGTTGATGCCTCAAAATACCTTGGCAGTTGGGATAGTGTAAGTTTCCTGGCTATAGGAACCAGCTTGGGCTCCTCTGACATTGCTAAGACTAAATGCATTTTAGCAAACACCTGCACAGAATACAGAAGTGACACTGATTCTTATTAACATTTCACTTCATTTAAAAATATATATTACATACCCAGCCAATGTGGCTCAGTAGTTGGGTGAGGATCCATAAACCAAAAGGTCACAGGTTCAATTCCCTGTCAGGGAACACACTCAGATTTTGAGCTCAATTTCCAGTAGGAGGCATGCATGTGGCAGTGAATGGATGTTTCTATTTCTCTATCCCTCTCTCTAAAAATTAATAAAACATATTTTAAAAACAATGTATTTCATATACCTTCATCAACTAGTGAAGTCTTTGTGAAATGCAATTTAATTCAGAACATTTTAATCTTTGATATACTTGAAGTACACTTTATAATACTAGGAGTCTACTCTTCCCATTCAAGGGGAGAATTTAATTTGTGGAGATATTCCCATGTATCTTTAAAAAAATATTGATTTTATTGGTTTTAGGAAAGAAGGGAGAGGAAGAGAGAGATAGAAGCATCAATGATGAGAAAGAATCATTGATTGGCTTTCTCCTGGATGGGGATCGAGGCCATTACCTGGGTATGTACCCTGAACAGAATTGGAGCATGACCTCCTGATTCAACCACTAAGCCATGCCATCTGGGCTCATATATCTTAATGGGATTTTTCTTGTCTTTTGTTCACTTTCTACCAAAAAAGAAAATTAAACTTACAGAAGATACTATTTGCTTATTATATACATGCATATCCCATCTAATAAAAGAATAATATGCAAATTAACCATCACTCCACAACAAAAATGGCGGCGCCCATAGAAACAAGATGGCTGCACCCTGTCCTAGCAGGCCCAGGGAAGGCTGCTGCTGAGAGCAGGCAGCATGAGGCCCTGGCTGTTGGCCTGGGAAGGACCTTCACAACTGTGGCATGATCCGCTCCCAGCTGTGACCCGGGCTGTCAGCCTGGAAGGTGGCGCCCACTCCTCCCCCGCTCCCATGAGATCTGCTCCCAGCAGCAATCTGGGCCATAGGCCTGGGAGATGGCTCACACCCTGGCACAAACAGGTCCTAGTGACGACCTGGGCAGTGGCCTGGAAGGTGGTCCACACTCCCTTCATGACCCAGGGGTGACCCTAATCCTGTCCTGGGCAGCGGCCACACCCTCCCCCCAACCCCCCTATCTCCCATCCCTCCGTCTCCCACCATCATGCTTGATCTGCTCCTAGCCTCATCCCGGGCTGTTGGCCTGGGAGGTGCCTGCAAATGCCTATCCCCTCCTCCCCATCCCCCAGTGATTAGCTCCCATCCGCAGCTGGGGGGTGTAGTCCTGGGAGGCAGCTGTGCCCCCAAGAGCTATCCCTTCCCTGGGGCAGGCTGGGGTGTCAGCCTCCAAAGGGCCTGAGTCCCCTTGGAGTGATCCCACACACACACCTATAGCCTTGGAATTTCCCTTGCCCCCAGCAGAGTGATTAGAGACAGAAAAGGAATAAAAGGAGAAAAGAAAGAAAGGACAAAAGGTGAAACATCAAGAAAAGAAGGAGAAGGACAAAAGGAAGAAACAACCACACATATCACCTTTCCAAGGTCTCATGAAATTCCTGTTTAACGAGTTTATTTTATGACACTTTTAGTTTGGGTTTACATTTTTACTGGTTTATCAAGACCTCGGCAGTACACTGTCCAATATGTTAAAGAAAAAAAACCCATCTAATAAAGAGGGAATAAATATGTAGAGGAGGGCATTTGGGGGTGACTGGGCTGTGAGGGGAGGGCAGTTGGGAACTATCGGGCCGGCAGTGTTAGGTATCAATCAGGCTGGTAGGGGAATGGTTAGGGGGTGATCAGACTGGCAGGCAGAAGTGGTTAGGGGCAATCAGGCAGGCAGGCAAGCAGTTGGGAGCCAGCAGTTCTGGATTGTGAAAGGGATGTCTGACTGCCTATTTAGCCCGACCATAGGCATCAGGCCTAAACAGGCAGTCGGACATCCCCCGAGGGATCTCAGATTGGAGAGGGTGCAGATTGGGCTGAGGGACACCCTTCCCCTTATCCCCCCAGTGCACGAATTTCGTGCACCGGGCCTCTAGTATATATGTATATTCATATGCATATATACTACACAATGAGGTGGCCTCATTTAGATGAAGTTTAAAACTCTAGATATAATATACTCATAAAAATATACACCTTATCACAGAATTGTATTTTTAACTGGACAATAATAAAAAAAAGAAAAAAAAATACATTTGTTTTAACTCAAGACCCAAAAGAGCTATACTATCAGCCAACTTAAAGAAAAAAAATCAGTATAAGCATTTTCAGCCCATTACAAACAGAAACAGCTGCATTACCAACCCCTCAGAGATAGAACTGATAATGAAAATGTTACAGACCTTTAAATGGAGCATCTCTTCCAGACAAGGTTGCAGTAGTGAACTTACATTAGGGAAGAAAGCATTCAGTATTTATGATTTGCAATTTTAACTTGTGCCTAAAGTGGTACAGGAGGATTCATGGGGGATTTAATGTGCTAGGAAATCTATTTGGTCAGTACTGTAAGATTTTATGACCTTTCATTAAGACTTGAAAGTTTGACTGTACAGATTCTGCATTGAATGCAAAGCATGCTATTTGGGGCTGCCTGTCCTCTGAACATCTCTAATGCCACAAACGAAAGAGGCAGTTAGAAAAGCCTTGTATTTTAAAGGCGCTGGCATCAGAGGACATGCATACAATATTCATCAAATGACTTCAGAGGACAAACCTTTAAATGAAAAACCCAAAGAATTGCTTATTCTTTTAAAATTCAACCTCTGTAGAAATCAAAAGAAACACATTTAAAATGCCCAGATTGTAGTTTAACATCAGATATCATTTTCTAGTGAGGGGTATTTTAAATTTTAGAAAAAGGCTTAAATTCCATCCAATTCATACATGAAGCCAAAACGTATTCGACAACCACTCTCTCATGCATCGCAGTTTATGGGAGTCATCAACATAATTCCAATAACATTTAGGCTCAAATAAATCTTCCTGAATAAGTCAAGTAATCAAGGAGATTTCATATGAGTTTTCTTATTTAATTCTCACAATAATCCTGTGGTTTTTAGTATGAGACCTGTCTTATGAATGGAAAACTGAAGCTCAGACATGAGTAATTTGTCCAACATCTCATAGTTCTATGATGTGGTGTTTTACTATTATACTGTGCTATCTTTTTCAAGCAAATAGGCCCCAAGTTGTATTTCTTGGATTCAAAAGACATTACTTTGATATTAGTCAAATATTTTTTCTTGCTTTTTTTTTTTTTTTTTTTTTTGAATTTGAGGAAGCTTTGCAAAGGAAAATGCCTGAAGTAATCAATTTGCATCCATTGACCTTTAAACAAAGAAAGGTGGGAGATATATTCATATAATTGTCACTTCCCAGGGAGCACTTTTAATATGCCAAAGAAGAAGGCAAGTGCATGTCATAAAAAACAAAACAGAAACAATAACAACATAAACTATTATATAATGCTAAAATTAGAGACATGATAAAACCTGGGTACAGGAGATGAGTCAAGAACTGGAAGAGGTTCTGGGATTGATCTAGGGTTTTGTTTTTAGTTCTAGGTATATTTTCCACAAGTATGTTCCCTTTGTGAAACATAGTTGTACATGTCAGGCTTTTATAACCTTATCTTTTATCTTGAATTGTAATTACTTCATGGCCATGAATATCATCTCCTTCATTTGGTAATTGGAATATTTTTGTTTAGAGTCCAAGTAACCAAGCATGGCTTTATATTATGATTTATGTTTCAGGAACAATGTTCGAAAAGAAGGAACATAAGATGCCAGATACGGATTAAAATACTGTTTTAGCTTTATTAGTCATAAAGTTGGAAAAAAGAAATCAGTGTAGACCATAAAAGAACTTTAACTTTCTATTCCTTTTCCAGCGACCCACTCACTTCCCATACAAAATAGACGTTGTTGCCACATACAAAGGAAGTGGGTCTGTAGAACCTTTGGGAAAATGATCAGGTACCCATTGCCAGCCACAAACCTTATCATCAGGTCTGAAGATAAGATTACAAGAAGAAAGTAACCCTTCGTGGTTGTTTGAAAAGGCAGATTCTGGTTCAGTTCCAACTATGCTTGCCAGGTTGGGTAAAGAGCTCAATGTCCATCTATTGGTCAATGTGGCAGGCATGATTCACAAACTGACTATTATTTGAGCTAAATTTGATGAATATTTTTTATACAAATTTTATTACCAATTTGATAATTCACCTTTTTTTTTTTTTTTTTTTTTTAAGGGGGAAGCTTGTAAAGGAAAATAAAGAAATTCACTGAATAAAGTAAACTAACCGGCCCTCAATCCTATATAATAAAGAGTTAGTATGCTAATTTGACTATACAGCAGAATGACCTTCCTGACATCATTCTAGATGATCTTCCAGACCAAGCCAGGGCAGTGAGGACTGGCTGAGCCCCTTGCACAATTTTGTGCATCAGGCCTCTGGTGGAAATATAAGGATTAAAGTAATAATTGTCACCCTTTTCCTAAAATCATATTTGGTATTTACCTATTGTTATATTACAATGGAAGCTTTCATATCACTTGACATGGACTTCTACATTCTGTGTTTTATAGCTGGGAAATGAATTCATATGAATAGTTGCATAATTACATATGCTTATTAGTGCTCCTATTGTAATGTTAAACATCTATAAAGCTATGGGTAATGAGCATCACACAAATATTAGTAGCTTAATTTTCCTTGTTAGGAGAATGACCAATCCTCTGGAAAACTTTGTTCTGATTTTCAGACAATGAAGCTCTTAGTATATTTCTTTGCCCCAAAATACACTAAAGTACTTTATCTTATTCAGAAATTGTCTCTAGGCAGAAATTAACATTTAGAAACTAGGAAGACCTGCCTCTCTCAATAGAGTACAGAACAAGCCTTTATTGTAATGTAGGACCCTTGTTTCAGAGCAAAATAACACATGGTCATCAGAGCCTATTGAGAGGAAGTTAAGCTTTTTTTAGAAATAAACTCTGTATGAAATGAGTTCCTAACCTCCCCCTCTAATAAATTTGATATAAAATAGTTTAATCTCATCTGTTTATCACACATATCTATCAATGTCTCTGTGTCCTAAGAATATGGAGAAAAACACATATTTACACTTAAAGAACATATAAGCTAGAGGTGGAAATAATATAGAAACACAAATCATAACACTTGCTGACATTGCTACAGTGGATATTTTTTAAAGGAACCAGAAAAAACCTAGCAAAGTCAGCACTTAAAACTCCCCGGGAAATCAAGACTAGATTTAGAAGAGACAATTCTAGTCAAAGAATGAAGCAGTATTTCCCCCTGAAAATATTGGGAGAAGGTGAGCCAAGTAGGGAGAACATTGCCGGCAGGGTGAATAATACCAAAAAACCATATGCTTATGGCCAATTTCATTGCACAGACATTTATTGACTCAGTGTATATTTATTTAATTCCTATAGTATGTCAGCTGGATTTTTTTTTCTTTTGAGAACACATTTATAAAGAAAATGCAATGTTCCTGTCCACATGATGTTCATAATCTAGTAGTAAAGAGAGAAAATAAATGTGTAATATTTTAGATAATGGTGTTATAATGATGAATCAAAACAAGTGAGTAGAGTGAGGCAAAAATGGAGAGGTTATTTAGAAGTAATTCAGAAGATACCTAAATGAGAAAAGAAAATTCAAGACCACAGTTAGGTCCTAGTTTAAAAACTGGGCGGTATAATATCGCGTACTTTTATACAGACTCTGTTTATAAGTGGAGAGAGAGAAAGAGAAAGGAGAGAGAGAGAGAGAGAGAGAGAGAGAGAGAGAGAGAGAGAGAGAGAGAGAGAATGTGTGTATACGTGTGTGTGTGTATAAATGTGTGTATGAATGTGTGTATGTGCACATTGTTTATGCTTGTGTGTCATGGTTAACAGAATGAAAAGTTTTATTCTTATACTTGCTAGTTTGTAAATGCCAGTTTATGAGATATGCAGCAGACAGTTCCACTATGGATCAGTCTGTTTTTCAGTGAAAATGCCCCAGCCAAGGATGTACATTTCTGAATAATCAGAGTCGAGATGATATTAAATCCATGGGACTAGAAGAGACAACTAAAAATTGTTGTGCACTAAAACATGGGTTAAGAACAGGCCTGAGGCCCTGACCACTATGGCTCAGTGATTAGAGTATTACCCTGCACAAGGGTCTTGGGTCCAATCCTGGTCACAAGAAGTACCTGGGTTCCACTTTGCTCCCCATCCCTGGTTGGGGACATGTGGGAGGCAGCTAGTCCATGTGTCTCTCTGACATGGATGTTTCTCTTTATCTCCTTTCTCCTCCTCTTCCCAGGTGAAGATTAACCAACCGACCAAACAAAAAATAATAGGACTGAGGTCTGAATACTACAACAATGTGATGTTGAGGAATATCTATCCAGCAACAGGCACTGAAGGTGAATAACAAGGTAGGAATATCATTTGAAGATTGTACTGTCCTAAGGGAAATTAAAGAAGGTTTCTCAAGCAAAAGGTGAGATGAGCAGTGGTCAACTAGTATCAGAAATTGTTAACTGCTGGGTTTATCAAAATGGAATTGATAAGCTTGACCAAACTGGCTTACTGACATCTGACTGAAATGGGTTGAGGAAATAACGGAAAATGAGGAAATTGACCTGAAGAGTCTTTACAAGTCTTTCAAAAAAATTTTTAATGCTGAGTGAAGCAGAAATCAATTATTGTAAGGGGGGCTAGGGGGGACAGTATAAGTCTGGACTAGTTAAAGCACTTTAAGAAGGGGGAGAGTAATAAGATTTTATGGGCCATGGGCCCACAAAAAGTCTCAATCATAGCCAATGAGAAAGGTAAAGTGAGAGGGTTGAGGTAACAAAACAAAAACAGAAACAATGAGTAAAGAAGAATGATGTATAGTCAATAACCAGGTGTGGCTGGTGGCAAAGATAAAAGTTTTAGTACAAAAACAAATATTTAAAGCCAGGGAAAAAGTGAAAAACAAGGGAGGTTGTCTTTTCCTGTCCCACTTATATATTATTTGTATCTGACACAGTAGGAATAAACAACTTTTTGTTGAATGAATGAATGATTATATATAATTACTTAATAATCAAACTTATGGAAATGGAATTGTTTCTATGATACTTTTATTATCCTTATCAGTTTTATAAATCTCCAAAAGACATAAAATGTCCCATTTTTACTTATAATATCAATTAGTTTTGGGATTATTTTTGATAGCAGATAATTCATTATATTGGATTTCTTTAAATTTTTGTTTTTTGATACTCTATATTTATTTATTTATACTCTTTAAATTTTTGTTTTTTGATACTCTATTTATTTTTTTGATACTCTATATTTATTTTTTTATTGTTGATAGTATTATAGATATCTTCTATTCCACCTTCTAAACCTCCTACCCACCTCCTACCTATCTCCTAGGTCAGTGGTAAGCAAATCGTGGCTTAGAAGTCACATGCGTCTCTTTGGCTCCTTGAGTGTGGCTCTTCCATAAAATACCATAGCCTGGGTGAGTATATTTTGAAGAAGTGTCATTAGAAGAAGTTTAAGTTTAAAAAATTTGGCTTTCCAAAGAAATTTCAATCATTGTAGTGTTGATATTTGGCTCTGTTGACTAATGAGTTTGTCAACTACTGCCCTAGGTATTCACTCCCCTATTGCCTGTGTCAATGGGCTGTGCATATAAGTATATAAGTTCTTTGATTTATCTCTTTTTATCCCCCTAACTCCACAACAAGGTATGTCAGTCTGTTCCACGCTTCCATTCTTCGGGTCTTATTTTATTGGTTAATTCATCTTGTTCATTAGAGTTCACAAATATTAATCTTTATTGTTGAAAGTATTACATATGTTCCCCTCTCCCCTATTGCTCCTTTTTAGCTGGCCTCCAACACCTGGATTTGATTTTTCAAAAAAACAACAACAAACTCTGTTAAGCTATTCCTTTCAATATTTTTTGAGTTTAAATTTATTTATTAAATTTATTGGGGTGACATTGGTTAATAAAATCATAATAGGTTTCAAGTGTACATTTCTATATGACACATGATCTGTGTATTGCAATGTGTGCCCATCACCCAAAATAATCTCTGCCATCATATATTGTGCCCCCTTTACTAGCCCCCACCCGCTTCTTTCTGTTAACCACCAGACTGTTGTCTATCTAGGGGTTTCAACTTTATAGCCCACATATGAATGAAATCATGGTTCTTAGTGTTTTCTGATTGATTTATTTTGCTTAGCATAATATCCTTTCAATATTATATTGATTTTTTTATTTCATTAATTTGTCATTTTTATTATACAAGGAGTATAGTATTTCACTTTCCCCAAGTGTTTATCCTTCTTCCTCCCTTGGGATTTCAATTAATGGAATCTGTTTGGAAAGATTGGAAACCACTATGCCAGCCTATTACAGTTCTCCATTAGTATCAGAGACCATGATATATGTTTACATGGTAGGAGGCTCCAGTGAGGCTCCCTTGCTCTTCTCTTCTATGTGTATGAAAAGTAAGACTGGGAAGGTGATTAAAGCATCCCACCAGCAGCATTGGCCCAGCATTTTAACTTCCAAAGCAGGCATTTTTTTTTTTTTTTTTTTTTTTTTTTTTTTTTTAGACATTAACGCTGTTTGGGATCAATGGAGTAGACTTGTTTGACAAGTGAGGCAGCTCATAGAATGTGTTTTTCTTTGTTCAGATTTAAGATTATTTTGCTTCTTTTCTTATTTGTCTCTTTAGTGATTATTTATTGATTCAGAGACATTTTTAGAGACGTATTTTAAGGAGCTGTGATAAAAAGGTGGAAGATATGAGATGAAAGGAGAAGAGAGCATGGGCCTATCATAAAATTGTAAATTATCAACAAACAAACAGACTATATATACCTATATATGTATCAATATATATATATGTGTGTGTGTGTGTGTATATATACACACATATATATAAACATATATAAATTTAAATATATGTGTATATAGATCTCCTGAAAAAATTAGGGAAACAGGTTTTCTGCTTAACAATAGCATTATTTTTCCATGTCCACATAATCCTTCTATGTATTTTTTAATAATTTTATAATTTTTCATATATTTATCTGACATATGTTTTAGTAACAATGTGCTACGTGACTAGTATATAATGGAAAATATTAAGCTTTTAGTTTTCTTAGGGAATACCACATGAAAAAAATAAGTTCATCATTGAAAATAACAGGTTGCCCCATGGAAGAAGAATGGGTTGCATCTAGTTTAGAATCAGAACATAAAGAAGATGCTTAAAAAATTAAATTTGAACTTAATCTGAAGGATAAGTAGTAATATTACAGCTAAACGAGATTAAAATATATGACTTTTCCAGCCAGAAAAAATAGAAAATATAGAAAAAGGTGGAAATATTGTAGTTGGAAAACAGCAATAATGTTCCCTGATGTAATGATAATTACACAATGTGAAGAGTTTAAAAAACAATCACATTCTCTGGTTAATGATATGTATTCTGAAGAGCTTAGTGCATTACAATTTTCAACTGACTTTAAAACCCATCAAAGAAAAAGATGAGTCAATGAATAGGCAAAGAAATGGATAAAATAGATATGCCACAAAATTATTGCAAAATGCTAATTAAAAAATATAGGTAGTGGTGTATTGATGCACTTTGCATAATTCGTTTTTTTCTTCTTCATGTTTGTAAATTGCATAATAGATTTTAAAACTTGCATTATTAACACATGTGGTTGAATAAATTTAAGGCAAGAATGCATTAGAGTAGAATTCCAAGTTTCACAAGGTGCTTTAAATATCTCATTATTCTATGAATAAAAATATCAAGAATTCTGTTTTATTTAAAAATATAGTTATCTCCTTCAGTGCAACTGAACTACTGGACATGGAACTTTTAAGTTTGAATGAACTTCATGAATTGGCAATGAATATTCCATCTTCTCAAGAACTTATGAATTAGTCATTTCAGTTACCCATTAGTCCCAGAGACGTCCAAGAATTGTTCAGTGATTATGTTCAATAGTGACAGAAGAAAATGAGTGAAATTGAAGGAATATGTTCAAACTAGCCCGTTTTTAACATAAATATTTCAAACTGTAAGATATTTTTTACTTTCCAATCTAAGTGTAATTTACAAGGCAGTAATTGCAATTTTAAGTAAATAAAAATAGAATTATTATTATTATTATTATTATTATTATTATTTTACATCTTTATTGATTTCAGAGAAGAAGATTAAGGAGAGAGAGATAGAAACATCAGTGATGAGAGAGAACATTGATTGGCTGCCTCCTGCACACCCGCTACAGCTGACTAAGCCCACAACCCAAGCGCGTGCCCTTGACTGGAATTGAACCTTGGGACCCTTCTGTCCACAGGTTGAGGCTCTATTCCCTGAGCCAAACCAGCCAGGACTATTTTTATTATTTTTAACATAGTCCCTAGGCTAGGAACTTTACCTTCATTTTTATATTTAATCTGCAAGTACTTTAATAAGATCAACATGATTGTCTCAACTGTCAAGTCTAGTATTTAGGCCCTGCAGATGGGGATAGAGAGGGCTCTAAGAGTTCCATAATGTTCACCTGTGGAGATCTTTGATAATCACATGTGGTGTATTCTTTCCTGCATTACATTTTGTAAATTGTGGATATTTGTTCTTTTAAAAACTAGAATTCTTTAAAACTATGATGAGATACCACCTGTCACCTGTTAGAGTGGCCATTATCAACAAGGCAAGCAACAAGTGTTTGAGAGGTTGTGGGGAAAAAAAGGGAACCTTCATTCACTGCTGGTGGGAATGTAGACTGGTTCAACCACTATGGAAAGCAGTCTGGCGATTCCTCACAAAAAATAAAATTTCATTTTTTAGTCCAGGAGCTGATGATAAAATTTCCCATGGTTTATTTGATAGACAAAATGTCTGTATTAGTCTATAGTGCCAGACAGAATTGGCAATAAATTATGGAAATACATGATAGGAAGACTAAGATACAAGTCTAATAAACTGTGCTGAGACATCACTAGAATAATGCTAAATTGAGAAACCATATGTAGGGAAAATACAGTATACAGTTAAAAGATATGGCATCACTTTTAATGATTCTATAGGTTCAAATTACAACACACACTTCTTGCCTTTTGGAAGAAGGTAAATCTAGTCCATTACATTAAAGTTTTGGGGGGAAAAAACACACACAATTATTCAAGCATACATGAGTCAACTTGGTGTATAATAAAATACTATAAATTGGGTGGCTTAAACAATAGAAATTTATTTTTTCACAGTTCTAAAGACTGGAAGTCTGAGGTCAGGATGCCAACATGGTCAATTTCTGGTGAGAGCTCTCTTCAAAGAGTTGTGTGTGTGTGTGTGTGTGTGTGTGTGTGTGTGTAGAGGGGGATGGTACTCAGACTTCTTTTAAAGGATACAAACCCTATCTGATGAGGATATCACCCTTAATTACCACATTGAAAGCCCTATCTTCAAGTGTAATAACATTGGGGTTTAATTTCAATATATAAATCGGGGTCTGGGATAGAAGTGTGGCAACACAATTCAGTCCATGGCAAGGTTGATATATAAACAAAAAATTTCTCCCACCAGCACCTTTCCTCTTCACTTTTTCTCCAAGTAATACCCATTCTCTCATTTAAATATAGATTAGACAAATATTTCAGAAGTGACACCATATTATTAGCTTATGTGAGGTCCTACATTGCATTCTTTATTTGGCCTTAGACTAGTACAATACCTTATTCCTTGAAATGCTAAATTATAACTAAAGATTGTTAATGAGTATGTCTGTTGCTACAAATCAGTAAACAAAATTTTCTTACTGCTTTTACTTATTCTGAGAAACCCAGAAGTTTACCAGAGATAAAAAATATATTCACCTGTGAGTAATGACTCCAGTATAAATTATAATTTGAAATCATTAGAATGCTTATTTTGACTTAGACCATTTATCAAATGAAACAGGATAGTGATTACATGTTTAGATTTTTAAAAGAAAAGTGTAATAGTGGCATTGCAAATTTAAATTTGTTTTTGTGCATTAGTCACTTATGAAGATTGATATACTGTAATAGAACACATCAGCTAATAAACAACTAAAATATAATTGTATATTGCAACTGGAACCATGAGGATTGAAAACATCTTAATAAAAAAGGCTTTACATATTCCCTGTAATAAATAAATGACATTGTGAAATTGATTATTGCTTACTGCCCAAGGGAGAATCTTCAAGACAGAAAAATGCAATATTCTTACAACAAATTTATCAGATCATAATCCAATTGTACTCAATTTTGACTTGAAGAATGAACCTTCACCAAGTGATGGGTCGATAAATAATACTTTAATTGTCCAGAAGCATTTTAAACAATTAAAATTAATATTGAATAATGTTTCTAAGAAAATGGTATTAAAATGTCTACATCATACATTATATGAAATCAGAGAATATAATGTACTACAATAAAGATGGAGAATACTATGGTTTATATGGGAAAATTTAGAGCAAAAGAAAAGGAGCTCAAAATATCACAGGTAGAAAAAAAGCATAGCAAATATAATTTGTATATATGGATTAATTAGATAATGACTGAAGACAAAGATAAAACAAACATTTAGATTCAAAAAAAAAATAATTTGTGTTCATTTACTAAAAGGCTCACAGTACAGTTAGCATAATAACAAATAAAAGAACCAGTTTCAAGATTTCTGAAAAAAAAGGAACACCCCAAATCCTGAATAATAGGAAAGATAAGAAGAAATATCAGATACATTAACTTCATACCTCTGTTTGTACATAAGCCTCAACAAAGAAAGGTTAAAACATAAACATACTGGGGAAGTACTCATTTTCTAAACTATACTATAATCAAAATAAGGACATTTATCATTAAGAAAAAAATAAGGATTATTTTTCACATTCATGAAAGTAAAAAGGGCATAGGTCCTGATTGACTCAGTAGCTATTTTCATTCAAATCTATGAATGAAATTATTTATAGCTAATTCATTTATGCTGAGAGAGAATGTGCCTTCTGCAGTCGTCCATGATCTTCCTTCTCAGCCTTTCTCTCTCTCTCTCTCTCTCTCTCTCTCTCTCTCTCTCTCTCTCTCTCTCTCTCTCTCTCTCTCTTTCTCTCTCACACACTCATATACAATGAAGCAAAATGGGACAAAGAGAAAATCTGTATTTCCCAAATCTAAATAGTTACACATATTCAAATTATCTGGCTATTTTTATGCTTTGTCTTTACTTGGCCACCATAAAACATCAATAAAAGGAACAATATACCAATCCTTGAAACTCATTGTTCCTAAGATAAAATCTATAGACTTTAAAATGGCCTTCAATTAAATAAGCAGATACAATAGCAATTTAAATTGGCAGAATATTCTTCCTTGAATTAGAAATACTATATATTCTCACCCAAGATTGTCCTATTTTATTTTATTTTTAATTTAATTTTTATTTTTTGTTAATCCTCATCCAAGATATTTTTTCCTTTGATGTATTTATTTATTTTTATGAATTTATTTGTGTGTTTTTTTTTAAAGAGTATGTAAGGGAGAGGGAAAGAAACATAGATGTGAGCGAGACACAATTGGTTGCCTCCCTTGGGAATAGAGCCTGCAACTGATGTACATTCCCTTGATCTGAATTGAACCCATGACCCTTCAAACCATGGGCCGACACTCTAACCATTGAGTAAAGTGGTTAAGATTTTCCTATTTTAGATTTGCCATTCATATAATAGTTAGATAACGGATAGATTAACTTATTTTTAATCTCTATAAATAAAATACACAAAAACTGTACTACCAAAAACATATATTTTATATAAATTTAATTTCTTATTGAAGATGAGAATAGAATTTAAGGTTGAGTTACACATTCTTCATGTTCATATTCTAGCATATTTTCTAAATTATTAAGATCAGAGAGATGGCATAACATCAAAATAAAACAGTGTTCCAAACTGGGTTTATAAGCAGAGCTCTTTCATTTTTCACCTCAAATACATCATTCAAGCTGTATATAGAGTAAAAAGTGCTCCTTGGATTTGTGCAATACAGCAATGTGCTAGTGAACTGATTTGATCAGCTTCATTAAGCTTGATGATACACTTTCATAGAATAGTGAAGATAGAGGTCCTACCTGTATTTTCTTTTTAATCTGTGGTGATGCTGTAATTTAAATACATTTTTTGAAAGTGAGTCAGAAGCTATAGATGGATAGTTGGTATCTAAATAGTAGCCATTCAAAGCTTATAAATTGGTCATACCAGCCTTACAATTATTTAAAATTACCATTACATATTATGAAAGGTTTGGCAATTTTAGAAATTATATTGTACAGAATGTATCAATAAAGCTAGAGGTGAAATACAAGGTAATATTTTTGAGAACATTTAAATAAAAGGTAAATGTCCAGATTTTAGTGAATTTTTATTCACTAAAACCCCTTATTTTAGGGGTTTGCCAGATAAATAACTCATTTGGTGTGAAAATATGTAGTACTCTATGTTATAAAAGTCTATCAATAATATGCTAAGTGTCTCATTGACTGGCAAGCCATTCAACCAATCAAAACGTAATATGCTAATGAATGCTAAGGCTGCTCAACTGCTCACTATGAGGCGCACTGACCACCAGGGTAGTGGAACAGTTGCTATGACATGCACTCACCACCAGGGGGCAGATAGTCGACCAGTAGATCAATCACTATGATGTGCACTGATTATCTGGGGGCAGACGCTCTGATTGGTAGATTACCTTGCTACTAGGGTCTGATTGTTCAGAACTGAGGAAGATAGCCAGACATGCCCTGGAGCCCTCGCGTGGTCACTCCACAGCTGGCCAACCTCCCATGCCCCTTCCCAGCCCCAAATGTGCACCAGTGGGGTCCCTCGGCCTGGCTTGCATTCTCTTACAATCTGGGACTCCTCAGGGGATGTTGGAGAGCTGCTTTCAGCCTCATCCGGCAGGCTAGGCCAAGAGACCCCACCAGTGCATGAATTTATGCACCAGGCCTCTAGTATTAAAATAAGTAAAGACAATTCATGGCTCTAAAAGTCTAATTATAGATGTACACAAGTACCTAGGATGTAAGTTTAACTGTAATACATATTTTAACAGTAGCATGCATTGTGCACGAGATTTCAAAAGAACAACACACTATCTTGGAGAAATTGAGAGAGGTTCTAATAAAAGACAAGGCAGTTGAATTGGTGCTATAAAGGAGAACAAATTTTGATTGGTAAACTTGAATGTTAGCAGGAAACCCAATAAGGAAAAACACTGAGATAGAGAATTTAGGTCAGAAACTGTGGTAATAGCAACATAGGTTTGATAAATTATTAATTGGATACATATAAATTATTAATTAGAAGTAATGCTGGGAAAATAAAGCCAATGAGTTTAGGCATTATCAGAATATAATTGGGATATATCACAAATGTTTCTCCTTCAAAATATATTAAATAATGACTGGATTGCTGTACTACCATGAAACTACCAACCTAAATGAAAGTTAATTTATTTCTCAACCATATTTCCTTGCTCATCAATTTGGCAAATCATTATCTCCAGTTGAGATCATTTTTTGAGGCCCCTCTTTGCTGAAAACTTAGTTTATCTTGTTGACCAATATTATTCCACTCTGTTTTTTAAAATGTTTTCTTTCGTTGTCTCATTATCTTAATTGCACAAACCAGGAAATTGTGCACCAGGTTTAATTCTCCTCTTCAGTGGTTGTCTCCCTGAATGACCAATGGCCTCTAAGTTTGACAGCTTAGAATATAGTGAAGAATATTTTATTATTGTGTGGTCCTTCAGGAAGTAACAGTTGAATTGCTAAGCGGGCTCTCACTTGTTTGAAAACCCAAATGAAGTTGGAAAATCTGTGTCCAGGATGGGTCATTTATGACACTATTGGCCTTTGAATCAGTTCCTTACCATGTTGACCTCTGCATAGGATTCCTCATGACATTCAGCTGACTTTCCTCAGAGAAAATGACCCAAAAGAGAGACTGTGACCAAGTGGGAAGATCTCTTACAATTTCTTCTAGGAAGTGACATACCATAATACCTCTTATTCTATTGGTCACACAGACCAATTTTGGTATTATGTGGGAGGGTGCTACAGAAGGCTGTGAGTACCAGAATGTGGGGATCATTTGGGGGCTATCTTGAAGGCTAGTATCACACGCCCTCTCTATCTCATCTATGCAAGTCTATCAACTGTGGTTCTGAAATAACTTAGAAATATATATCCTTTTGCTCTAATTCCCAGTGCTACCACTTCATTTTACACATCTTTTTCTGAGTTATTGTTTGGTTTCAATGAAAAACAATCATTGATTTTCTTTTTCTTTTTTCCTTCCTTTAAATATATTTTATTGATTTTTTACAGAGAGGAAGGGAGAGAGAGAGCGCTAGAAACGTCGATGAGAGAGAAACACTGACCAGCTGCCTCTTGCACACCCCCTATTGGGGATGTGCCAGAAACCAACATAGTACAAGCCCTGACCGGAATCGAACCTGGGACCCTTCAGTCCGCAGACCGATGCTCTACCACTGAGCCAAACCAGTTTTGGCGACAATCATTGATTTTCAATGAAAGAATATGATGTTATCCAAAATTTTTCTTAACTTACTATTTAGAGCTGAATATACTCTCTGATCTGTGTTTCATGATACGTGTGAATAATTCTGACAGAGGCTCAAACAAAATTGTAGAAATATTCTTTATAAACTATTTAGTTTTCTTTATCTTCTAGATCCACTTAGGTTAAAAGAGTACAATTTTCAAAAATAAAGTCTTAATTATAATTAATTTATTCTTACTCCTGAAATTAATTTATTACTAAATATAAACTTAAAATGGAGTCTAGAAACAAAATCAAATAACATAAGGACTATAATCTGTTTATGATAAAATTTTTATCTCTTTAATTGAATCTCTTAACCATTTTTCTAGTGTTTTTTAAAACTGTAAAAATATTTTAATACTATCTTTAAATATTCACCTTTCTTTCCTTTAATAATAAAATGAATCTCAGTTTTTCTCAAAGCACACTGAATTCTACTATGTGGAAGTTATATATGAATAAATTGCTCTTGATATTTTCATTTAGTCTGAGATACCATTCCATCATTTTCATATTATGGTAATCAAGAATGTGTATTACCATATGATGCATTATGCTTTCAGTAACAAATTATGAAAGAAAACATATTGCGCACTGCTCATAGTCTGTCTTTTTTTCACTAATTATTCAAAGGGTATTTTCTTTATTGAGCATAGAACTTAATTACTTAATTACATATGAGAACAGAATGGCTTTGAAGAAACTATCCTAGTCTATGAAGTGCATAATATGTTACCAAAAAAGTTCCCTAATTACCTAATTAATTTATAAAATGGATTGACTCCAAAGGACATACATAATACAGATTTTTAGAAAATTGTAATCACAGAACTGCACTGTAATCTATATTGGCCAAGTGCATAATCAAAATTTTGTTTTTCTTATAAATTTATTTGGAAAGAACTATAAACTAGCACATAAAACTAACAAGTTTTTTTTTTAAGTACACATGTACAAGGTCTTGAAATAATTAGAATTATGAGACAAAGATCAATATGACTGCTGTCCTTAAATGAAGTGACACAAATGAATTTACACAAGTGTACCCCTTTGAAATAGTCATTAAAATCAACAAATATTTATTAAAGTCATGCAGAACATGTGGTACTAGATAATACCTTTCAAAGGGTTATAGGGCTTTTGTTGCCTTCAATGCTTACTCCCACAAATGGTTGGTTGAAATAACATTGTCCAGGGGCCCTTCAAGTGACTCTTTATAAAGTCATGTTATCTCTCAAGATCTCCGTTTCTTTATCCTAAAGAAAAGATGATCAATCTGAAGGCCACATATATATGAAAGGAGGAATCAGTGTGTGACAAAAATGACAGGTAGCTTAACAAGTAGTTGAAAGGTAGCTAGGAGACCTATTATTTCTCAGGAGGTGTATGTATATAATTATTCTATTTAAATACCAATCATTCAAATCTATGATGAAACCCTTCTGCAGATCAGACAAAAATATCAAGAAGCAAAATAGTATTCTGAGCAGAATGTAAAACAATGGCAGCAAGTTTAGGGGGAAAAGAGAAAAAAAAAAAAACTAAGGAAAGATAAAATGACATATATTTTGTAATATTATAAAATGTCTTTTTAAGCCAACTTCTCTTTCTGTGCATCATCCATGATAATAGTCCACAGTTCTATTATTTAGCTCCTAATATTGAAAATTTCACAAACTGACAAATATTATTCAATAGCTGTATTTAAATGTGCTTTCATCAGAGTATCTTCTAAAAATGGCTCCAAAAACAGACATTTTGGAATTGCAGGAGAATGTATCATGGAAGTACGCTTGATCAGGCAATCCTTTCAGTCCTTCAAATTACACCACACTGGGAGAAAGCAGTGCTCCCTGACATCTTCCTATTTTTAGAAACTGAGACCAACAAGGCTGAGGGAGGCTAGGAGAGTTATGTCTCAGTAACCTGCCTGATTGGACGTGGTCTATGTATATAAAATGATGTGAGGAGCAGACTTTAGTTTTAAACCATTTAAGACAAGTAAGTCAAGGCAATAATCTACTTATAAGAAGACAGAAGAACTACTTAAGAAAAGACCTGAGTAGGTTTGATGGATGGTTCTGACCCCATTCTTTTGTAAACAACAGATTTTACAAACTGTATTAAATAAAACTGTGATAATAAAAATAGACATTACATTAGAGAACAGAAAGTCACAACTCCAGAAGCCAGTGTATTGTTAGGCTTCATGAAAACTAGGCCTGGGTGTTAATTCAGGGTCGTAGTAAACTCTAGAGGTGAAGTTTGTCTTTCTTTCTCAGCAGCTACATTTCTGGTCATTGTTTCTTAAGCTTGTCTCCAAAATACATTGTTCTCTTTTTATGTCAATTTTTCAATAATGAGATTCTCTATACATTTCTCAGATGAAATTTCTAAAAGAACTTTAGCAGAGGGGGAGACAAAATGGCGGAAGAATAGATGGGCAGATTCCGAAGCAGAAAGAGTGAGCAGCTGATGGTCTTGTGCTGTGAGTGTTTATTAGCAAGCTGGGAGACAGCGAGCACCAGAAGAAACTGCTGGGGGGCCGCTGACAGAGGTACCCCTCACAGGGAAGCACCCACCCACTTGGGCTAGGTCCCTGCCTGGAGCTACCTACCAGCTTGGACGGGGAAATCTCGCCATCTTGAGAGGAAGATTGGATTGTGTCAGAGGCCTGAATATCCACAGCTGCAGTGACCACCAAGCAGCTGTGACCCCCAGAACGCAGATCCCAGGCAGCGTGAACACGGGCTCACAGGAGCGCCCCACCGCACAGCGAAAAGGTCAGATTTTGCGGGGAGAGGGTGGAGAGTGCTTGCGGGGAAGACAAAGACCGGCGTGCACAGAGTGTGCAGAAACTGGAGGGAAGGGGCGGTGATTACAAGTAGAAGCCCCGGCTGTTGGGCAGGTGTCACCCATGAAAGTGGACGGGGATCCTAACAGGGGAGATATCTAAAGAGCAACACATTTGGATCTGGCTCGGAGGGATATTGGAGAGTTGTAGGAGATTGCAGTTGCTCGGACTTGCCCCCTCCCCCCTCCATAGTTCCTGCCACAGAGAGGGTGGAAAAAAAGCTGGAGAGACTTTAAAGTCTGGGAAGTCAACCTAGAAACAATGCCACCCAGAAGCTAATTCACAAATTGACTCTAGTGTAATAAAAACAAAGCAAAACCTGCTTAAAAATCAGGACTGGATCATAACATTAGAGGAAGCGAATGACCTTCATTACTGCAAATTTTATTTAAATTTTTAAAATTTTATTATTTTTTAATTATTTTTTAATTTTTGTTTTCATTATTTGCAACGTTTACTCAAGAAACTATTTTTTTTCTTTTTCCTCACTTGATTTTCTCTTTATAATTATTACATTATATACGTAATCAACATTCTTACTACTACTATTTTAACTTTTCTATCTTATTTTCTTTTGTTTATTTTTTTATTTTTATTTTATTTTATTATATATTATTTTATTTCAAGATTACTGTTCTACAGTCTTTATCTATCTTTCCTTCTCCAACGCTTTATTCTATCTCAACCCTACCTTTATGCCTTCACTCTCTTCCCAAACCATTCCTTTGATACCCTGTTTATCTTAACCCTTTCCTGCTCTAGATTTCCCCCATTCTTTCTGTCTACCCCCTCCTAAAATTTCACCCTACTTGTATATATCTAATTTCCAACCCCCCGCTCCAAGCCCATTCACACCTCCCTCACCGCTGTCCTAAAAACAAAACGAAACAAAAACCAAAACAGTCTTTCTCTCTATCTCTTTGAAGTTGTATGTTGAATGTTAACTATACTGAAATTGTATACTTTTTTTTTTTTATATATAAGATTGATGTGCCTATTCTTTTTGTTTGATTGTATGTTTTCGTTAGCTGGGTTCTATTCACCTTTATTGGTGGTTATTAATTTCGCAAACACATTTCTACTCAGTGCCTTGTGTGTTGTACCTGGTTGTGTTGTATTTTGTGCCTTTAAATCAAAGCAGGAGAAAGAGAGCTACACAACCAGACATCCTAAAAAGAGAGATCATGGGGAGACAAAGAAACAGCCTGCATATGAAAGAAAAGCAGGCATCACCAGAAAAGGAAGTAAATGAGATAGAGGCAAGCAACCTACCAGAGCAAGAATTCAGAGTAATGATCATAAGATGGCTAAAAACAATGGAAGACAAATTTGACAATATGAGTAAGAACCAAGAGGAAATGAAGAAGAACCAAGATGAAAAATGACATTGCTACTGTAAAGAACTCAAGAGAAAGCATCAAGAGTAGACTAGAAGAAGCAGAGGATCGCATCAGTGAGCTAGAAGACAAGATGGAAAAAAATACCCAATTAGAATAGCTTCTGGAAAAAAAATTAAAAAGCAGGAGGAAAGTCTAAGGGAACTTTGGGACAATACAAAACAAAACAATATTAGAATAATAGGGGTTCCAGAAGGAAAGGAAACTGAGGAAGACATGGAATACATATTTCAAGAAATAATGACAGAAAACTTTCCTGAGATAGAGAAGAAAAAACCCACACAAATCCAAGATGCTTGCAGAGTCCCAAGCAAAATGAACTCCAGAAGACCAACCCCAAGGCACATTATAATTAAACTGGCAAACAACAATGACAAAAAAAGAATTTTAAAAGCAGCCAGAAAGAGACAGAAAGTTACATATAAAGGAACCTCCATCAGACTAGCAACTGATTTTTCCACAGAAACTTATCAGGCCAGAAGGGAATGGGATGAAATATACAAAGTCATGCAAAGGAAGGGTCTGAATCCAAGAATACTATACCCAGCAAGGCTATCAATCAAAATTGAAGGTGAAATCAGGAGCTTTACAGACAAAAACAGACTAGGAATTTATCTCCACCAAACCAGCAATGCAAGAAATGCTAAAGGGTCTACTGTAAAATTAAAGAAATAGAAAGCAAAGAAGGAACACAGGGGTATAGAATAAAAATGGCATCAAATAAGTACCTATCAATAATAACTTTAAATGTAAATGGACTAAATGCTCCAATCAAAAGACATAGGGTAACGGATTGGATAAGAAAAGAAGATCCATATATCTGTTGTCTACAAGAAACCCACCTCAGAAAAAAAGATGCACACACACAGACTGAGGGTGAAGGGATGGAAAAAGGTTTTGAAAATGAAATGAAATGAAAAAAAAGCTGGGGTAGCAATACTTATATCTGACAAATTAGATTTCAGAGTGAAGGACATAACAAGAGATAATGAAGGCCACTTCATAATACTAAAGGGAGAAATTGAACAAGAAGAAATAACCCTAGTAAATATATATGCACCCAATATGGGAGCACCCAAATACATAAAAAAAAAAAAAAAAAAAAAAAAAAAAAACTGCTGGAGGACATTAGGGAGAGATTAATAGCAATACAATCATAGTAGGAGATTTTAATACCCCACTGTCACCCTTTGACAAATCATCTAAACAAAAAATCAGCAAAGAAATATCAATCCTAAATGACTCACTAGACCAGATGGAATTATTCGACATCTTCAGAACATTCCACCCCAAAGCCACAGAATATACATTCTTCTCAAGCGCACATGGGACATTCTCAAAGATAGACCACATTTTGGGACATAAGCAAAGTCTCTTCAAATTCAAGAAGATAGAAATCATACCAAGCATCTTCTCAGATCATAGTGGCATAAAACTGGAAATGAACTACAATAAAAATAATCCAAAGAAATCAAACACATGGAGACTAAACAGCATGCTACTAAACAAGGACTGGGTTACCAGAGAAATCAAGGAAGAAATTAAAAACATCCTGGAAACAAATGACAATGAAAACACAACTATCCAAAATCTATGGGACACAGCAAAAGCAGTTTTGAGAGGGAAGTTCATATCCCTACAAGCCTATTGCAAAAACCAGAAAAAATGGTAACAAATTATCTAACTCTACAACTCAAAGAGTTAGAAAAATAGCAAAAGAAAAGCCCAGTGTAAGCAGAAGGAAGGAAATAACAAAAATCAGAGCAGAGATAAATGACATAGAGACCAAAGAAACAATACATAAGATCAACAAAACCAAGAGCTGGTTCTTTGAAAGGATAAACAAGATAGATGAACCTCTAGCCAGGCTAACCAAGAAACAAAGAGAGAGGACTCAAATAAACAAAATCAGAAACGAAAGAGGTGAAATAACAACAGACAGTGCCGAAATACAAAGGATTGTTACAAAATACTATGAACAACTCTATTCCAACAAACTGAACAACCTGGAGGAAATGGACATATTCCTAGAAAAATACAACCTTCCAAAACTCAATCAGGAAGAATCGAAAAATCTCAATAGAACAGTGACTTGGGAAGAAATTGAAACAGTCATCAAAAAACTTCCAGCAAACAAAAGCCCAGGGCCATATGGCTTCACAGGAGAGTTTTACCAAACATTCAAGAAAGAATTAAAACCTATCCTCCTCGACTATTCCAAAAAATCCAAGAGGAAGGAACACTTCCAAACTCCTATGAAGCCAGCATCACCCTAATACCAAAACGAGATAAAGACAACTCAATGAAAGAGAATTACAGGCCAATATCCCTCATGAACATAGATGCCAAAATCCTCAATAAAATTTTAACAAATCGGCTCCAGCAGAGCATCACAAAGATCATACACCATGACCAAGTAGGATTTATTCCAGGAATACAAGGATGGTACAATAGCCACAAATCAATAAACATGATACATCACATAAACAAATTGAAAGGTAAAAATCATATAGTCATATCAATTGATGCAGAAAAAGCATTTGATAAAATCCAACACCCTTTCCTGATAAAAACTCACAACAAGGTGGGAGTATAAGGATCATACCTCAACATAATAAAAGCTATATATGATAAACCCACAGCCAACATCATACTCAATGGGCAAAAACTAAAACCATTCCCTCTAGAAACAGGAACAAGACAGGGATGCCCACTATCGCCACTCCTCTTTGACATAGTACTGAAAGTACTAGCCATCACAATTAGACAAGAAGAGGAAATAAAAGGCATCCAAATTGGAAAAGAAGAAGTAAAGTTATCCTTATTTGCGGATGACATGATATTGTACATAAAAAAAAACACAAAAGACTCCATTAAAATCTAATTGACTTAATAAATGAATTTGGCAATGTAGCGGGATACAAAATTAACACCAAGAAATCTATGGCATTCCTATACATCAACTGCGAACTTATAGAAACAGAGATTAAAAAAGCAATTCCATTTACCATTGCACCAAAAAAATTAACATACCTAGGAATAAACTTAACTAAGGAAGTAAAGGACCTATATGCAGAAAACTACAGGACACTGAAAAAAGAGATAGAGGAAGATGTAAAAAGATGGAAGAACATACCATGTTCATGGATTGGTAGAAGCAACATCATCAAAATGTCCATACTTCCAAAAGCAATCTACAGGTTCAATGCACTCCCCATTAAAATACCAATGGCATATTTCACTGACCTAGAAAGAACTCTCCAAAAGTTCATTTGGAAAAATAAAAGACCCCGAATAGCCACAGCAATCCTGAGAAAGAAGAGTAAAGTAGGAGGGATCTCAATACCAGACTTCAAGCTGTATTACAAAGCCACTCTTCTCAAAACAGCCTGGTACTGGCACAAGAACAGACATATAGATCAATGGAATAGAATTGAGAACCCAGATATCAACCCAAATCACTATGCTCAATTAATATTTGACAAAGGAGGCACAAATATACAATGGAATCAAGACAGTCTCTTCAATAAATGGTGTTGGGAAAATTGGACAGATACATGCAAAAGAATGAAACTAGATCACCAACTTTCACCATACACAAAAATAAATTCAAAATGGATACAGGACTTAAACATCAGAAGGGAAACCATAAAAATACTAGAACAGGGGTCTTCAAACTACAGCCTGCGGGCCACATGCGGCCCGCAGAGGAGTCTGATCCGGCCCGCCAGGTTTTTTGGGCAGTGAGCGCAGCCGAGGTGTTCCAGTAGGAATTAGTAGTTCATATAGTCTGGCCCTCCAGCTCTCTGAGGGACCGTGATCTGGCCCCCACTTTAAAAAGTTTGAGGACCCCTGTGAAGCATCCACAGGCAGCAAAATCTCAGACATATGCCAAAAGAACTTCTTCACTGATACTGCCCCTAAGGCAATGGAAGCTAAAGAGAAAATAAACAAATGGGACTACATCAAAATAAAAAGCTTTTTTATAGTAAAAGACACTATCAACAAAACAACAAGAAAGCCCACTGTGTGGGAGAACATATTTGCAAATATTACCATGGATAAAGGTTTAATCTCCAACATCTACAAACAGCTTATACAACTAAATAAAAGGAAAATGAATGATCCAATTAAAAAATGGGCAATGGACCTAAATAGAATATTTTCAAAAGAAGAAAGAAGGAAGGCCAAAAGGCACATGAAAACATGCTCAAAATCACTAATTATCTGAGAGATGCAAATCAAAACAACAATGCGGTACCATCTCACACCTGTCAGAATAGCCAACATCAACAAATCAACAAACGACAAGTGTTGGCAAAGTTGCGGAGAAAAAGGAACCCTCGTGCACTGCTGGTGGGAATGCAGACTGGTGCAACCACTGTGGAGAACAGTGTGGAGTTTCCTCAAAAAACTGAAAATGGAACTCCCATTTGACCCAGTAATCCCACTCCTAGGAATATATCCCAAGAAACTAGAAACTCCAATCAGAAAGGATATATGCACCCCTATGTTCATAGCAGCACAATCTACAATAGCTAAAATCTGGAAACAGCCTAGGTGCCCGTCAGCAGATGATTGGATCAAAAAACCATGGTACATCTACACAATGGAATACTATGCTGCCATAAAAAGAAGGAATTCTCATCATTTGCAGCAACCTGGATAGAACTAGAGAACATCATGCTGAGTGAAATTATCCAGTCAATGAAAGAGAAACACCACATGACCTCACTCATTTATAGATAATAGAGAACATTATAAACTGATGAACCAAAAGATAGATATAGAGACAGTAAAGCAACAGGCAGACTGTCAAATTACAGCCGGGAGGGTAGGAAGATCTGGGGGAGATAAGAGATCAATGGAAGGACTTGTATACATGCATATAAGTACAACCAATGGACACAAAACTCTGGGGAGGGAGGGTATGTATGGGCGGGGCAATGTTAAAATATGTACACAGATAATAATTTAATTTAAAAAAATCAATAAAATATATTTTTAAAAAAAGAACTTTAGCAGTCTCAGAAATTATCAACACCCTTCTCTAGCCAGAATTTTGTATCAGCTAAATCAATTTGTATCAGTTAGTAGTTTACTAACCTAATACCTAAATTATCTTCCTGCCTCCATATTAATTTCTTTGGTCATAAAATATAAAATACTAGCCCAGCAGGCATTGATCATTGGTTCAGCATCAACCTATGAACCAAGAGGTAACAGTTTAATCCCCTGTCAGGGCACATGGCCAGGTTGTAGGCTTGATCCCCAGTGTGGGTAGGGTCTGCAGAAGGCAGCTGATCAATGATTCTCCCTCATCATTGATGTTTCTATCCTTCCTCTCTGAAATAATAAAAAGAAAGTATATACTAAAAATCAAATGCTTACATTACTGGGTTTTTTAAGTATTGTGAGTAATGCAGTAGATTTGAAATGAAAGATCCTTCCTATCATTGAGCTAATTTCTTAGAAGGGGGAATAGCTATTGGAATGAACAATTTAAAATAAATCAATTAAGAGGTAGTGGCAAGTGTTAAGGTATGTTTAGCTACTTCTAACTGGGCGATCAGGGAAGTTATAAGTTGATTTTGGTGAAAAATCAAATGTCCCACAATGTTCCTTCTAAACTAAAAATGATAGATATTTTATTATAGTAAATACTTATTAAAATGCATTAATAAAATTTCATTTACTATGTTAAAGTCTCTCTCATTTTCCCCCAGAATTATTTTGAATAGGATGCTAGTTTCATTTTGGTTCTTAATAAATGAAAGAACAATTTAATTGGTCTTAACACTTTCTATTCCACATAACCCTAGTGAAATCTGCTTGTATCATGTTTCATAAGATCAGACAAAATAAAATGTTAAACACAGAAGTTTCAAGAGTAGAAAATTACTTTTTATGTCTTTTGGGAGGATGTCAAAATGAGAAAATGTATTTCCATTTAAAAAAGGATGGATTTTTTTTTCTTTCTTTGTAAAATGATGATAACTCCAAAGTGAGTGAAGTCAGGGTTGGTCAGAGTTTTTTGGAAATTGAATACTGCTTGCTGATAGTGAATTATGAGAATAAAGGATAGACATTCCCTCTTGGTTGTGTTATTCTGTGGAAAGGTTATTGGAAATTATATCGAAATTCCTCAGCAACAATATTATAGTAATTGTTAATAAAGCTGGGCAGAAGAGTCAAGCAATATCAAACGTGTGAATGCCAGTTAATATTTAAATGGAAATTGTTCAGAAGCAAAACCTTGACAAATATGACAGTGCCTTTAATTAGGAAATAGAGCATATAACTTAACCAGATAAGTCAATACTTTTAAAATAAAAAGTGCCAGAAAAATACACAGAACATTAATGTGAATTTTAAAAACAACAACAACAAAAACCAAACACCTTTCCTAAGACAAAGTCTTAATAGAATTTAAGAAACACTGTTTTGATATAATCAGGATACTCATTTTATTATTTGGAGGCATTTTTGTTCTTTTTATGCTATTTTCTGTTAGACACCATGGTCTTTCTTGAATGCCAAAAAATCCTCATTAGTGATTGATAAATTTTTTTAATACCAGCAAGAAAAAAAATCCCTCACAAATAAATTACATATTGGACAGCTTAGAATAAATATACTTCCAAGCTTTTCTTAAATAACAATAATAATCCATTTACTCTAACAACTATATTGATACTCTATGTATAATGAATTAATGTTTTTACTGCTCTACATATTAAAACAAGGAATTTTATAATCTGTACCATTTATTGCAATGGAATACCTTGCTTCTTTTCTTAGAAAATAGAAAGAAGTGTCAAATATCCAAGAGTTAAAAAAAAAAAGAAAGCAGCAGCAGCATAAGCAGAGTCTCAAATACATAACTTTGGAATTGATTAACTTATTCAATAATCTTTTATTCTACACATATTTTGTTAGTCATTATGCCACACACTGGGCAGAAAGTTAATTGTGAAACACACGGATTTATAGTACAGAGATGAAACGCTTTGAATTCCAAATCCCAAATATGTAGTATCTGGGTCACCCTCAATAAATTACTTAGATTGAAATAATTGTATTGAACCCCCCAAAAAATTGTGATAAGTAAAGTAATGTCATTTAGAAAGAACTCCCCACACAGTGCTCAGCACATAATCTCTCAATACACATTTTAAAAGTAGAGGTGGAATTTGCTTTTCAGAAGCTTACAGATTGGTCAAAATCAAACAGCCATACCTTTCCTGTGTGATAGGAACAAAGAGAGAAGTGACCAAATGTTCCAAGAAAGCCTGTAGGAGAAGAATGAGTTTCAGGGCTGTGACAGGGATATAACAAAGGCGTCAGCAAGCCCACAGTGTGTCTATATTGTGGTCCTAAGAGCTGCAGAATGATTTGTCCTAATTTTATGGTGTTATGTGGTGATGCAGATTCCAGGGAAATCATTTTAAAAATTCACCTGATACTTTTGGAAACCAGGGAATACTTGAGGCCTGACACACAAGGTGTACTTGGGGGGGAGGGGAGGTCCCTCAGCTTGGCCTGTGCTCTCTCACAGTGCTAGAGTCCTCCGGGGATGTCCAACTGATGGCGTAGGCCCGCTCCCCCCCCACACACACACACACCCTGGGGTGGGGGGCGTGGGGGAAGCGGGGCTAAGCTGGGAGTTGGACATCCTTAACACTGCAGTGGAGGCAGGAGAGGCTTCCGCTACCGCTGCTGCACTCGCCAGCCATGATCCCAGCTTCTGGGCTTTTGGCTGAGCAGCATTCCCCCATTAGAAGAGCACTGACCACCAGGGGGCAGCTCCTGTGTTAAGCGCCTGACCCCTTGGTGGTCAGTGTATGTCACAGGGACCAGTCATTCTGCTGTTTGATTGATTTACATATTACCCTTTTATTACTAGTATATACCGTAATATAATATCTAAAATAAACCAGGTAAGTATTTAGACTATTACTATTTTAAAGTCATTTCTATTTCTCAGCAACTACTTTACTATATAAAGCATGGAAATATGCTTTAAACCTTCGTTTTTTTTTTTGTTTTTTTTTTAACCAAAATCACTCAGTAGATTGGGGACTAGAACACAGGTCTTCCATTTTACAGGTAGGTCATGGTCCTGAGCAATCCACCATACTGGCAGTTTGGTTTGTTCTTTGTTTAATCCAGCTTTTCATGTAGATCCTAGATCCTTTAACCTTGCAATGTACAAACAAGTGAAATCTTTTCATCAGGTCCAAAGAAGATCTTTTTATGTATTACTCCTACAGCAAGGCTTACTATTTTTAAATTGGTTTTGTTGTGAGGTTGAGAAATGAGAGGAGGTGCCATATCAAGAATTGTGGCAATGCCTTTCTCAGGTTAGCAGTCACCCCTGACCCCCAACTACTGACAGGAGAGCGCTGGCAGACAGATGGTCCCCAGGGACACTCAGCAAAGTAGTAATAAGGAATGCATTATGGACATCTGCTTTTTGAAGAGGGTGAAATGTTGAAGAGCTCGGGAGAAAAAAAGAGTATGCAGAGAGAAATGGAATTAAAATGACTGACATTATCTAGCCAACTGAGGAAAATTACAGGTTAGTCAAATAGATAACAATTTACCGCCCACATTTCTGAATCTTTGTGATCGAGAATCAGGAAAAAATGCATTTTGAGGTTGCCTACAGTCTCAGGGATCATCTTTTGGGGAGGAGGAATCATCTAGTCTGTGGTTTAACCATTGTGAACACTTTTATCCAAATAGGAAGTCAGTTTAAGATGAATATCCAGTACTATGATTAAATTAGGATTGACAAATAAACAAAAAAAACAACAGGACATTTAAATAACAGGACATCCAGTTATATTTAAATTTCAGAAAAGCAGGAAATTATTTTTACTACAAGTATGCCCACATATTGCACAGAATATCTTTACACTGAAGTATGCATAAGGCATATTAACACTAAAATATTAAAAATGTAACTATTGTTCATCTGAAATTCACATTTAATTGGGTGTTTTGCATTTTTATTTTAAAGCTGGGAACACTCTTTAGGAGAGAAGATATCTTAGATTGCTTCCTGTTTCATGTGTAAGAAAAAGAGGCATTTTGCCCTCTGCCTAATGATGATTTTAGCATGGATGGATGCAGGGGAACTAATTCTATATTCTTTTAAAATATCATCTGGAAGAGACACACTCATTTTCCCGCAATAACTGCCTTACTTAATTAACAGCTTACAGGTTTTAGTAGAACAATAATTATTTTAATTTACTGACATTGAAGATAATTATTGCAATTAGACCACCAATGTTATACCAAGTAAGTATTAGGTTCTTTAAAGCAGTCACTGTTTTATGTATTTTCCCCATAGCTGTATGGGGTAGGTCCTTTTATCATTATTTACAGATCAAGAAACTGGCACAGAGAATTCTTGTAATGTGTCTAAAGTAACAAAGTTAGTGAGGAGAAGTTGCTGTTGATGATGATATTAACATCAAATACTTACTTTTAGAAATTTATAGTAGGCCATGAGATGAACTATTTTATATCCATTATCTCAATCTTCACAGAAGCCCCATGAGTTGACAATTCATATTATTACAGCAATTTTAGAGCTAAGGAAAGAGACTTTGAGTGACTAGGTATTTTATTTTGCCCATGAACAGACAAATAGTACATTTTGAAATCAATATTAGATATTAGGCTTGCTTTAATCTAACTTCCAGCACCAAATGCATGAAGTTCAGTAATTTCTAAAACAGATGGGAGTGATGTTTAGAAACACAAATTCCTACTGAATCAAAACTCCGAGGCTGTAACCTGGATATCTTCTTATTAAATGCTTCTATAATCTTCCAAGTTTATTATGTTAGTGATAAGTCAATGACATGCAATAACACCATATTTTAGATTCAGTGATAGCTCTCCATCAGATTTTGTTACATAGTTTGTATGAAACTCATTATATTTTGGGCAACACCAAGGTTAATACCATGTTTTATTCTTAAAAAACAAACAGACAACAAAAAACAATAGCCATATCAGTTCTTTTGAGTTATTTCACTATTGTAGCAGCACAGATTGACAAGTCAACTTACCCAATTTATATTTGTTCACTTTACCAATAACATGTTTTATAGCAAATACATTTTTATCTCTAACTTATTTGTTTCTGTGACTCGACAATAACATCCTGCCTAAATAAGAATAAACTAATATTTTAAAATTATATGTTATCTGTATATTATACTAGAGGCCTGATGCATGAAAATTTGTGCAAGAGTAGGCTTCCTTATCTACGCCCTCCCCCTCCCCCACCACACCGGCTTCTGGTACCTGCTTCCCTCTGGCACCCGGGACCGGGCTGGCTTCCCTCTGGCCCTGGCTTCATCAGGAAGGACATTGGAATGATGTCCAGTCTAATTAGCATATTACCCTTTTATTATTATAGATTATTATCTTGAATATCATTGCTTAGATGATACAAATTTAAAGCAACTACAAGTTGCATACAATTAGACAGACATAGTTAAACAGGAAAATATTCAGAGAGAAAAACAAAAGTGTTTTGTGATGGTGGGAGGCAGGGAATATGGAATCAGGGCCTTTGAATAAAAGATAGAAGAATTTAACAGTCCCACTTAACCCAAGGAAGACTATAAAAACCATTAAATCTCATCCTGTGAAGACACACACATGGCGATTTGTAGAAAGCATTTGCAGAATCCTTGACAATGCTAAGAGATAATCACCTTCAGCAGTTTATAAATTTCTAAAATGGGAAATAAGAACAGTGATTGTTGGATGTATTAAGAAATCTATTCTTTCAGTTTAAAAACTGAAGTCTAGATAATTTAAAACATTCAGACTAAGAAGTCTTTGCACTTGTCCTTTCATTCTGATGCGAGGACATGAATTGTATGACATATTAAGGAATATGGTCAAGAATAGATTAACTACCCTAATATGGATTATACAAAAACATGGTTGAACAGGAATTGGTATGTCATTTTTTTCCCATTTTATCTTAATATGGTCTACCATTCTTACATCCCCTGGACCTATATGTCATGTGACCCTGTATTTTCAGCTAGAAATGAAGAGATGCTCAATTGGTTGTTTAGCCTGAAATAAATGTGTTACATGCCTGAATTTGGAATTAAGAGGTACATGAACTAGTGTTCACTCAGGAATAATATGGGAGGAAAAGACACACTGGGTATAACTGTTGATGTTAATTGCATAGTTATAAACTCCACTGCCCAAATCTAACCAAAAATGTCAACTTTTGTTCCCTTTATAATATTATAATGTTTCAAATTTCCTTGAGATCTATTTTCACCTTGAAACAACTCCATCCCCTACATTTTAGCTAGTCTGAGTGGATTTCTCATTTTTTAAAATTAAGAAATCATAATTCAAAGAATGTTCTAACAGTACTTCCCTCCCTTCCTCTTTCATACCATCTTTGAACTGGAAAGCAAATAGGGAATGAAGTTTTCACTTAGTGACACCTTGAAATGAGTATTAAATGCATGAATGATCCCTGAAGAGAAAATAATCAGAAATTACCATCATCTTTCCCATCGGTCTTTCTCTTGTTAATTGTAGTAAGAAAACGAAAACCGCCAATGCTTTAATCTAAGGGAGTCCATTTTTTTTTTTTAAGCATTTTATAATTTCTACACACAGCTTTTGATCATGACTGTCATGTGAACTTTAGACATTTATTTACAACAGTACTCTAATGCTTAAATTTTTTTTAATTTGTATTTTTCCTTTTTCTGTACCTTACCTATTGTCATAATAAAATTTTGACTATCCAATTAAATGGGATTTAAAGCGTATTGAGCTATTGCGAGCATTCACAGGAGGCATCATGTCTCACACTGCACCTTGATGTCAAGACAAAAATAAAACTGCTTTGATTGTGGTTGCTGCCAATATAGGAAACAGCATTTATAGAAACTTTGAAGAAACAGCTGTGATTTACCAAAAATGACTCATTTGTTAAAGCTGTAATAAATTACATTCACTGATTTTATTGAACCCATTAAATTTAAAATGAGATGCCTATTTTGGGTCTCAAAATGAAAAGTCAAGCTAAAGTCAGCTGTAATTTATGCTTGCTTCTATATGTGTATAAGCAGTTCAATTAAATACCTGTTATTAGAAATTGAATATTATATTCTTGTAAGTAGAGAAGTAGGGGTGCATATACAATTAGTCACATATATACAGAATTCGAAGATGGAAAAGCAAAGACTTTAGGAGCTTGCCCCTCCCACTTAGTACCTGTATGATTCCTTAGAGCTCCCTTACTTATAAAAGAAATACAATCATGGTAGTCACCCTTTATGATTATTGTAAATATTAAATTAAGTTAAACAAACATTTGGCACATTGTTTAATACGAAATAGCCTAAAAAAGTAAATATGTTCTAATTTAAAATATAAATGAAGTTAGAGGGTAGAATATTGTACACAAAGTTAATTAACATTTTTGGGAGGTTGGGGTGGAATGATTGAACCCCCCCCCAACCAAGATGCTGAGAACTTTGCCAAATTTAAATCTTAACTCTAGGCACTTATTTAAACCTAACTACTTAAAAATTTAATTGATACAATTCTTACTGTCTACAATAAGTATATATGTCTGTGTAATCTTCATAAACAATAGAGTATCTTCCTGAGGCCCAATGCAAGTTAGACACCCTGTTCAATGGTAGTTTTAGAACTAGCTGAGAAAAGATGGAGCGATTAAATGCCTCCCAAGATTAAACCACAGAGTCAAGGAAAGGATGAGGTCACTGGCATGACTATATGGAGAATCAGTGGCATAACTGAGCCAGGATCAAGCTCTGAGGGCAAAACTAGAGGACAACAAAGAAGGAAAGAAGAAAAGAGACCAATAAAAACTGCTCCCAGCACCATCTGAGAATAATTCTAAAACATTAACCAATAGGAAATTAAATATCTTCTCTGCATCATTCTATTGTTCCTGATTTAAGTTTGTTATCTGCGTTCAAACTCTTAATGGACCATGAATACACATTCAAGATGCAGGTAAATTTTGGATAGTCTCTAGGATACACCATTTTGGAAGGTACAACCATCAGAGTCAAGATTATTTACTCAGTTTTCTACATTATAGGCTATAAACCTATCAGGAGAAGAAGTTCAAACACTACATTTTGGTAACAGAGTCAAGAAGGAAAACACACACAGTCAGGGAAGTATTCCAGATCCAGCTCTGATTGGACAAGCCCAGGAGAGTTAGCAGGTCATTCAATAGCTGTTTTCCTAAGGTTATAATTTTCATTGCCCATGAAAATGAAGTTTTAATAGAAACATACATCTATTAGTCAGGTAGATAACATATAATTCTGCAGAATCAAACAAGGCTTTTTGTTTAAGCAAAAAAGAGAGAAATCATGGATATGGACACCAGTGTGGTGATTGCTGGGCTGGGGATGTGGGAAGAGAGGAGTGAAAGAGGGCATGGAAGGGATAAATGGTGATGAGAAAGAAAAAACACATAATAAATTAATTAGAAAATACTTGCTTACCTTTTTTGATCACCAGGTTAAAGAAAATGAGGACCAAATTCTAGATGCAGTTTTAGAAATATAGTTTAATATTTTAAAAAGTAAATCTATCCTGTTTTTATTTTCTTATAAAATAACATTAAATTCCTGAATAATTGCCTTTAATATATTTAGAGGCTTGCAAGTTACCTATTCAATGTTATTTCAATAAATAAATTAAAGAATGATACAAAGAAGGACAGAAGAAAAGTTTTGATACCCTTTAAGAATTATTGGAGAGGTATGATTATGATAAGGTATCGATCAAGCAATTGTTTTCAATGTGTGTGGGCATACATATTAAGACTATTTGATTCATGTTATTTACTTGGGATCCAAAGAAACAGTAATTAGTCAGAATTTATCATATTTAATAAGACCATAGGTCATACATTGCCTGATATAATTCTTCTTTGAGCCAGTTGTCCCAGGGTAATTATTAATAGCACTGTCTTTTACACTCAAGTTGTTCTGATTCAGAATATTAATTATACAGTCACCATTAATCATATGAAACCTAGTACTTGGGATTTAGGAGAAGCCAAATTTGCTGCAAAATCAGTAGAATTTCCCATCTCATTCCAATCCCACCTAGTGGAACTGCTGAAGATAAACAAGCCTAAAAGACATGAGCCATTGCTTCCAGGTGTTGTTTTCCAACCATTTTGTGCTAAATGACCCACAGTGAGCTGGCTTGGAGTTCAGCGCTGGCCTGGAAGGATCCATATAGCTGTCACTATGTAGCAAGTCCACATGGGTTTTTATTCCTAATTCTTCTTCTCATGAGTAAGTGACAAAGAGAACTTTGGGGACTTGCCTTGTTTGTATTTATTGACCATTTAAAAAATGAGTTATTGTTTAGAAAGCATTACTCTTGTTAGACTTTATTGTTTGGAGAGTTCAAGAATGCTTTTAAACCACTTTTTGAAGAATAAAGCAAAATGCAGGTCACTGGTCATAAATTCAGCCAGACAGGCAATGTACTGAGAAGGTAAAGAAAGAAAAGTTCAACAGTGAAATAAAAATGTATTTAAACTGCAGGTAACTTCTGGATACAATTTCTAGGATAAAACTATTCCTTTAGCTAACTAGCTAGCTATCAATCTACCTATATTTGGTAGGGTTGTTGGGGGTAGACCATTAGACCATCTATCTATCTATCTATCTATCTATCTATCTATCTATCTATCTGTATATGTATATCTATATGTATATGTATATCTATATGTATATGCATATCTATATGTATATCTATATGCATATGTATATGTATATGTATATGTATATGTATATGTATATCTATATCTATATCTATATCTATATCTATATCTATACCTATACCTATACCTATACCTATACCTATACCTATACCTATACCTATATCTATATCTATATCTATATCTATATCTATATCTATCTATATCATCTATCTATATCTATCTATATCATCTCTCTCTCTCTTTCTCTCTCCCCAACCAAACAGCAGAACAACCAGAACAATTAGTCAACCAGTCACTATGATGCACACTGACCACCAGGGGACAAATGCTCAATGCAGCAGCCCCATGGTGGTCAGTGTGCTCCCACAGTGGGAGCACCGCTCAGGTGACTGAGATGACTTGCTGCTCCCACAGCAGGAACAGCTCCTAGCAGGCCCAGGGTGAAGCGGAGTCTCAGCACCTATCAAATACTTGAGACGATCCAGATTCTGGCCTGACCCTACCAGATGATGCAGGCCTCTAAGGTGTGTTCTAGAAAGAGCATGGGGAGTTGGCATAAGCAGATGGCAAGAGGGGGTGTGATTGTGGACCTCCCCGAGGAGACTGTCCTGATAGCTGAGGATCCTGGAGCATGGCTGCTCTGGACATCCCCAATGGTGTCAACAACCTGGCATCACACATCAAGGACATTCATCAAGTGGCTTTGGATTGCAAAGCTCTCTGCCAGGTTCCTCCAGGACACAGAACATGCCTTTACCCAAGACTTTACCCCAAAATATCAGCTCAGACTAATTTCCTCATTCAGCAGCTGCTCAGAGGGCAGCCGCTCAGCTGACTGGGATGAGTGGCACATCCACAGCAGGCCAATCCCCCAGGCCATGTCCCTCACCGGTGCACGAATCCATGCACAGGGCCTCTAGTTTTCTATATTATCACAGGCAGTTATACTTTTTATTCCACAGAAAAATAAAGCAATATTTAACACAGGCATAAATCTATCACTCAAGCATAATGTCTGCAACCAATCAAGTGGGTATATTGCATTTATTCCATCCCCCTTCAATTCAACAGGAAAAATGCAATATTCAAAGACCTAGAAACTAATGTACAAGGTAAGGTGAATACAATACATTGTCCTCAAAGTTTGTTATGATGATTCCTTAGAATTACAGATTGGAAAATGAATTTTGGAACTACCAAACAGGCTAGGGCTAGTGAACTAATTGCATTACTTTTTGATTATGAAAACAAAAACAAGCAATTTAGTAAATTAGAGCCTCAAATATTCACATGAAAATGAGGATTTGATTATTCATTTATTAATATTTATTGGCTTCTGCCAGGTGTCAAGTACCACAGCACTGAAAATAAATTAATGAATGAAATAAACATGGTTTCTGCCCTCTAGAAGATTACACTCTAGTGAATATTCAATAATCAAGAAAATAATGGCAATTTTTTTCATATATTTATCTTAGAATTAATTGAGATAATTTAGATTAAGTTCCTACCTAGTGCTGGAATAATGTAAAAAGTTATTACTTGTCACATTGCTGAAGAAATAAGTGGGATGATTGAGTCAAAAACTATGCAGCAGAAACAAATACAATTTTTATACTTCCTACTCATTATTTACTAGTAATACAATTTTAATGTGGGTTTAATTTCCCTGAATTCAGGGGCTAGAGAATTACTGTGTTTTATCTTCCATGAATTAAGGCAGGATTGTAAATTCCATGGAGGACCACCAACTATTGTTCCTGGCTGGCACCTTGTTTTTGAATACTTAGCTGTTATCTTCCCTCTTATAAGTTATGAGAGAGACCATCTTTTGGGTTTTTTAGTCTTAAATACACAAGTAATCTAGATAGAAAATAGCAAAACTGGCATCCACACTGTATATTCCATCTCCAGAGTAGACACACTTTTCCATAGAATAATATTGCCTACAAATAGGATTAAAAAAATCAAATGAAAAGTAAATAAATTGGTAATTTATCAACATTATATATATATATATTTGTTCATAACTATTTTATTAATTCAGAGATTTCAATATAGCCCAGTCTCAGAGAATGAAATTTTGCAAGTTTGCTATGGTAATAAAGGGCATTTCTTTCAGGAACAAACCAGCAGTAGCTAATAAAAATTCAGATAATCCTATATGACCATAATAAAAATACTTCTGTGCCATACTTGTGTTCCAGTTGGTCTGTTACTTGAATAATACATATGCCTTACGGTCAAAATCAGAACAAAATAGTATGTTATGATAGTTTCTTATTTTGCAAGGCTTAAAAAAAAAAAAGACAAGACAATAAGAATAAACATATAAAGCCTGTAGAAAATCTCCATGTAAAAGGAAATACATAAATGTCATTAGACTAGAAAAATATTTTCACAGTAAACCTAACTGAATAACATATGAATGTTATAACTGGCTCAGATGCAACAGCTTGTTGGCCAGCTATGGAAAAGCATCGGGTTCATTGTGTGTAGCTTGTTCTTCTTCTCTTGAAATAAGCATGAGCCAGATGGAATATAACTACCAGTTAGGCCTGCAGAGTTTATATTATATCTTACTGTACTACTATTGAATTTTTCTCTCCTATCCTTTTGAGGATTGCCAATATATGAAATCCCTTCAAGTATTCCAATTTCTTAAAATAGCATATAGTCTTTTAAAGTCAAAGCTAAAGTAAAACTTAAAAACAAATCTCAACTATACCAATGATATTTTTAGTTTTATTATGCGAAGTTATTATGTATTTACCAATCAAAATAGAGTAAGTTGCTTTCTAAGTATATAGTCACTTCCACTAGCAAAGAGAATGCAGTATTATGTCCTTCAAATATGTGAATATATATATATATATATATATATATATATATATTCCATATACATATAATTTTTATATTTTATGTTTTATATGTATAAATGCATAATGAATTTCACATTTATTAAAACAAAAAATTATTTATGACTTTTTAAATATGACTTTAGAGTTAACAAGTTCTGCTAAATCTTAGGAACTATGGGCGTATTAGATCATCATAGGGACTTCCTGATATCAAAACAAATAAAGATATGGAAGAGCAAATCATCACTATAGAAATTAATGTCTTAGGTACAATATAAGAGGAAATAACTAAACTAGGACAACTGAACAATGAAGCAATGATTCCAGTGTAACTTTTGTACCTATAGGGTGCCAAGCCAAAGATATTTCCTCACTAGAAGGCGGCTTGAGATTATTGCAAACTATGCCAGGGGAAGGGTTGCCCACTGAGACAAAAGAAAAGAAGCATGAATACTTTCTCCACTGGATATTTCCTAATTACAACACGAAGATTCAGAGATGGCAATACTTCTTCATCTTTCTTTAAAAAAAAAAAAAAGAAGTTAAAACCCCATTATACAACCCACTTTGTCCATAATATCTCATTTACAGAATACAGTTGTGCTTTACTTTTCATAAGCAAGGAATATTTCAACTCTGTTAGACAATATTGATGAGCACTGGAAGGCAAATTGCCCTACTCACAACTTTACTAAAGAGAAGGTTCATATGCCTGTAGCTCTGAAAATTATGCTATTTTCATATGTATAAAAATTATATGCTCTAAAATATGATATTTTTCATTAAAAACATCTATGATTATCCTAAAAACTGTGTGATCTTCACCACACTTTCTTTGGTCAATAGTCCCTAAGATCACCTTCATCTCAATGAAAAGCTCCAAGGACTCAAATACCCTTATACTCACAGTTATGGTTTATTACAGCAGAAAAAGACAAATTAAAGTCAGCAAAGGAAAAAAGCACATGGGCAAAGTCTAAGAAGAGGCAGGCAAAAGTTTCAAGTTGTTCTTCCCAGTGGAGTTGCATAGCAATGCACTTAATTCCCCAAACACTGATTTGCCATAACATGTGTAAAGTGTTGCCAACTAGGGAAGCTCACCTACGTCTTGATGTGCAGCAATTTTTAATGGGGGTCACCCAAATGACTGGTCTTGGTTACTCAGATTCCAGCTCTCTCCCCATCTTTCAAGCATAAACCCAACTTCAACACAATACACATTGTTAGGATAAATTATATAGTAGAGTAGCCCAAAGCCTCAAACATAAAAAAGCAAACAAACACAAAACAATTCTCAAAATATTTTAAGAATCAGTTCTAAATAAAGGCCTGTTATTGGAATGTGTAGGATTTGAGCAACCCAGGTCTGCTGAGTGGACTCTTTCCTATGCCTTAATTCCTTTGCAGTAAATAGATATAGTAATAATGTACTCTAGAAGTTATTTGAAAAACAATTTTGATTATTTGTATGTAAATTCAAAGCACACTTTTAGCTGTTATGGTTATCATCCAGATTATGGTTGATGAGTCAATAAAAATCAAATATGACTTTCTTAAGATATATAGAAAACAGTAAGTTGATATTTAATAAACAACTCCATTTTTCCAGATGAAAATAAAATTCTGCTTAAGAATGGGCAATTTTTGCACTCTATGTCATCTAAATATAAAAGTACTAACCTGGTATTAATTTTCCCAATATGCAATTAAACAATATAGACATTGAAGTAATCTTATGAAAAAATTATAGGGAAAAGAGATTTTAATTATATATTAAGTAATCTTTGTTTTAAAAGAAATAATTAGTTAAATTGAGATGCAAGTTTGATTTACATCAATAAAATACTGAAGGAGAGGGGGTATACATTTTATTGTGTTTTTCTATCCCCAGCCTCCTCCACAGGCCCTAACCAAAATAGTAAATATAAGTAATGCATTTTATTCTTCAATTTTCAGATCTGGATCTTTGTAACAGGTCATTTATGTACACGAGTCACTGAATAAGTACCTGGACATGCTATTAAACAGCTCTCAATAATGGTGGTTCACATTCTTACAAGATTTTCTCCACATTTTGCTGATTCACTCTCAAAATTAATAGCACTGAACCCCACAGCTGCATTGCTCAGCCACCACTGAATCAAAAGGTACAGATTCATGATATAGCTTCTGCTGATCAGATATACCCACACAAAGCTTAGATTTAAAATTAAATTATCTGCTAAGAAAAAACAAAACAAAACAGAATGTGAACCACTCATTTTGATAATGTGCAATGTGAAAGAGTAGTGGTAATCTACAATGTCCAGTCATGTCAGCAGCTTGTTGATCTTGGCAAAGATGGAGTAGTTCTAAAGCTGGCAGCTCTCATGGTGCTTTCCTGCGCTGAGAGCATTCAAATAATAGATGCAACTTTGTCAGGCCCCCTTGGAATTGTGCTTCTGGCAGTTAATTCTGGCAATGCTTCTATTGGTCTTCAGTCCTTTCAAAAATTCTGTGAGATCCCTTAATCAGTTCTTGTCTAATTAAACTAATTAGAGCTGGTCATTGTATAGTACAAAAGGAGAGAAGAGTAGAACGGGTAAGAACACTTGAAAGATGGCATCATTGAGCTACTGTATCAAGTTCCAACTCTGCCACTAATTCTCATTTCTTAGGCAAAAGTCTCAGCTATCTCTTCTCTACTGCACAGTATCTACCATGAAGCATTTTCTTCCAAAGAAAATGCATATTAAGCCTTACTATTGCATCAACCAACAGTAATCAAAGCAGTTGGTGGTATTGTTAATGTGATACCACCTAATTCCTGAATTATATCTCATAGACAATGGTAAACATTTAGCATTAGAAAGGGAAAAAATGTTCTTAAAGAATCTATAATAATAAAAGTGTAATATGCTAATTAGACCAGATGATCTATTGGATGAAGCCTGGGCTGTGAGGGAAGCCAGGGTCCTGGGTTCCAGAGTGAAGCTGATGCAGGCAGCTGGGGGAAGGAAGGCCTACTCTTCCACAAATTTCGTGCATTGGGCCTCTAGTTAAGTATAAATTAACCAATCTATAATGATAGGTTATATTTGAAATTGATAGTCTATCAAAGGCAATGTACACAGATTTATCTTTCTTCCTAAGTCTCAATAGTGTATGTCTTATTCTTTCAAGGCTGCCTTGCTACTTATTATTAAAAACACCTTTGTAGATTAGTTGACAGTCCTTTTGCAGTATTTGCCTTAGAAATTCCCAGAACGAGGTGCAGCCAACATCAGGGAAATAGCCTAAATGAAAGTACAAAATTGAACATTAATCCTCTGAATTATTTTCTTAATAACTTTTTTTCCCAAATATTTAAGGATACAAACATGTTAAATAAATAAATAAATATTTTCCCAGCTGATTTAAAATATAATTTTTGATGGAAAAAGTATATTAATACAGAAGAACCAGAAACACATGCCCAATGGCGCAAATGGGGCTGAACTAAGTTATTGACAAAATCTGTTCCAATGCTGAGAGCTTAAAAGTCCATGAAACTGTAAAATTGAAAAGTAGACCATGTTAATTAGGAACAGCTTCCTGGTGAGTTTTTTTGTTGGCTATAAAGGAAAGGAGAGAGGCAGTAGGCCAGCAGGCTGGAAAGGAAAGGGAGCTACATACAGTGACATCAAAATTAGCATTTACATATTAAGTCTAGCCTCTGCCTCCTGAACCCATATTATTCAAAGGCATATGTGTCCCTCTCTTAATAAAATATAAATATTAAATGTTATTTTTGCTGCTCTAGTAAGTACTTTCATCGTGCTCAGGAACAGTTGCTTACTACTCATCACTTCTTTGCTTTGCTGACATTTCAGGGTGAATGCAATTGTTTCATGATTCACTCCTGGTTGTGAACATTTGCACATTAACCAATGGCAACACATGCTGTCTCTATCCAATGTTGTACGTTTCATACTGTGAAATGCTATTTTATTATTGTCTTCTTTCATGCTACACTAATAAGCATGTGAAACATCAGCTTTTAGAAGAGGCTTTTTGTTTATTTGTTTGTTTGTTCCAGGAGTCTATTGGGGACTATTAAGGTAGTAGGCACAGAACTGGCAAGTTTTCTTGTGATAAGGAAAGTTAAATGAAGCCAGCCCTGTCAGGAGTCCTTCATAGATTTGCTTAACCAATATGGTTTCTTAATTGTGCAGCATTGTTTCAAAGTATTTCTGTGCAAATGTCCAAATAACACCTGACAGTGGCAGTAGCAATTCACTTAATAAAAAGTTTAAATAAAAGCAAATATTTATTTTAAGTGAATTCAGGTAAGTTGACCAATACAAGTAAAATCAGTTGTGTATTTTTATTGTTATTATTGTTGTTTTTCCCTGCCTTTTTGGAAGAATCACTTTATTTACTCCAGAAATATGAATTGTATTTTTTTAATGGAAATAAAGAGTACTAAAATTCTTTAACTTAGAATCTACAATTAAGTGAAATATAAAATTAGTAAAGGAAGCAAATATAATGGCAATCTTATTTAGCCTACACTTTCTCCAAAGTCACTATACATTCTACTTCTGCATATTATCCAACTGGTATAACCTATTGTGAAAAATATGAACTTTAGACACATAAGAGTCAAAATATTTATTAATGGTTGGTGCAACACTGATGGGAGAGCACTGATTATCATCCCACGATTCCTGTTTCTTATTCTGAAAACACTGTATCATTTAAGAAAATCTTGACAATTTAGAGCTGGAGTATTCTTAGCATTTATATAGCCATATTTTATAGATTAAAAACTGATCATTTAAGTGATTTAATGAAAGGTACAATCAGAAGTTATTAAGGAGAACTAAGGGCACAATCTTTCAGGTTCCTTTTCTATGAAACAATTTGATTCCAAAAATGAACATTCTCAAATGGTGAATTGTCACAGGAAAATGTTTTTTATCTTGTAATTTTTTAAACCAAATTTTCTTTATCATATACAATAAAAAAAAACATTTTGTGCTGCCTAGATGTAAAGAATACTATAGTTCTTTATTTGTGTTGAGTTTTGTTTTTTGTTTCCTATAATTATAGACTACAGTAAATTAAGAAACAATTTGATCATAGAAGATTGTGCTCAGTGAATTTCACCAAGGAAAACTGGTGAACACTATTACTATAGCCACGTTATTCTTTTCTTCAAGGAAGACTTGATCCTGTTTGAACACAAATGTAGGTTGACATTCTAAAAACTGATTACACAATTTAACTTCTATTTAGTTGTTAGTTATAGTAGACAACATATGTAATACCTCCAACAATAAAGATTTAATTTAAAAAATTTCTCATTTTTTATTAAGGTATTATATATGTACATTACTACAAACTTAAAACAACACATGTGTCTTAATTATCTCATAGCTTCTTTGGCTAAAGAGTCTAGGACTTCTCTGCTTCAGGATGTCTAGAAGCTACATTTAACAATCACCTTGAGCTGTGGTCTATTCTTGAGTAAATCTAATCCAATCAGTAGTAAAGCCTTAAGAGTAAAACTGAGATTTCCCTGAAGAAGAAAGGCTACCTGTAGTCTGAAGCACCAGCTTCTCCTGAGGTGTCTTCAGCCTACACCCTGCTTTACAGATTTCAGACTTTCCTAGTCTATTCCCATGATTGTGTAGGTCAATTCTTTGCAATACATCTTTTAATGCATATGCATATAAATGTGTATATATATATATATATACCCTGTTCCCCTGAAAATAAGACAGTGTCTTATATTAATTTTTGCTCCCAAAGATACCCTAGGTCTTATTTTCAGGGGATGTCTTATTTTTCCATGAGGAATAATATGGTACACATTTATTGTTAAATGAAAATAAAGGGAATTTATTACCTGTATATGGTATGGTAGTACGGTAGTTGTCAACACAAACCAGACAAACTGTGCATCCTACAGTATCAAGAATTTACTAATTTATTCAATGACAATCATGTCATCATCTTCTGGAACATCATCATAACAATCCAATTCCTGAATTTCCTGGTGAATTTCTTGTGACTCCATTTCTTTCAGAATCAGTGGACCAAATCTCTCATGTTTAGCCTGGGGGGGGACTTTTTTCAGGGGGATGCCTTATATTTCACTCAAAAGGAAACCTGTCAGTAGGTCTTATTTTCAGAGGATGTCTTATTTTCAGGGAAACACAGTATGTGTGTATATTTAAAAATGTGTTAAAATTTAAAAGTGTTTTAGTGTGTCTAAAACAAAATATAAATTACATATCTGGCTTACATTTGTGACATATATTTTATTTCTACTTCCCAATGTTGACCTTTAGGTACTCCATTTATCTTACTTCTGAAGAAATTAAGAGGTTTATCTTATATTTTATTTACTGGTAAAGATTAATACAGCCTAGACTTTAATGATTATATCTCTAAATTTTAGTATATTTTCCTACATATTTTATCTTCCTTCCTTCCTTCCTTCCTTCCTTCCTTCCTTCCTTCCTTCCTTCCTTCCTTCCTTCCTTCCTTCCTTCTTGCTGTCTTTTATTCACTGCAGATAAAAACTGAACTTTAGAATGACTGGCTTAGATATGCCAAACTACAATGCTCTTGTTGTGAACAGCATTTTGAAAGGTAGCTTTAAAATTCCAGATAGAGGCAAAGCACAGACTTTATAGAGAAATCGTGGCAGTGACAGCTTCAAATTATGAGGTTTGGCCCTGTAATTAAAATCACATGTTTCATCTCAGTTTCATTTGCATGGGCTACAGGCTATAATTAACATCAAGTGCCAAGACAAGATCACATACAATAGGGTCCTGGAGCACAATTAGACCAATAAAATTGAAACAAGTCTTTCTGTTACTGAGCTATGCAAGACTGGGTCTGAGTGGTCACGGAGAGATGACTATAAAGGATGTAGAGACTAGCTGTGTGTGGAAAAAGAAGTGGCAGTGCAGTTCACCATTAAATGTAGTAAATGGGATTTCATTTTATTTTGATATCTTTTCACTTGTCTTTCAAAGTTTGATGCCTAAATTCTTTAGTTACCTGGCTTTTGTCAACTTAATTTCTCACAAACTTTAGCACATACACCAGGCATACAGATGTAATATGAAACTCCCCGATAAAAATGAGAAAGATAAAGTCAATCTCTGATTCCAAGCTATCTCACCATGTATTTCATAGGCAAGAATGCTTGACGCATGCTCCTTCACTTCAGTAACTCCATTTGTTCTTGGACTAATTCTTACTCATCCTTTAATATTCAACCCAACCGTGACCACTTCTGGGATGATTTTGCAAGGCATGCCCCAGACTCTGCCTCTAGAACTACATATATCCACTATATCATTGTTACCTGCCCAAGCGTAAACTACAAGTCCTTGAAGCTTTTTCTGTTATTTTTCTATTCTCATTTTATAGAACAATATCTGACTCATATAAAAAGATCAATAAGTGCTTATATAATAAATAAATATCTCCCTTCTTCCTCACCATGTCAAATACCTAATACATGACCAGTTCATTCAAGTGATTTCTACATCTTAACAAGTTTTATATTTTCAAGTAATACTCCTATTTTCAGAATTAGAGTATTTTTGAAGTTTAGAAAGCCTCTTAATTAAACAGGATAATCTTGGAATGCTGATACTTGCAATGTTTTTTTGGAGGCAATAGTGAATTTTCAAGTACCTCAGTTTTTATCCATCAAGTGGGGGGTTTATTTCTCTTTCTAATAAATTGTTATAATTACTGAATTCAGATTGAATGACACTGTGTCCTCTCAGAAGCAATCCCCCCTCAGTGGAGAGCTGAGGTACTCTGTAGATAATTACTTCTAGTTGGGTTAGTCTAATCATGTGCACACCTTGGACCCCACACTCTAAGCTCTTGAAATGATAGCTGCTTCTCAAGAGCCTTCTTCATTGTTTCAGTGGGATGTGAATGAGATTCTCACAACTGCTCTTCCTTGTGCTATACATGCATGCTACATAATTGAATTTGTAAGTGGTCTTGGGAGACCTAAATCCACCCATAGAGATTCAGTGGGTGTGTTTCTTATGTGCTATAATTTGTTGCCAGGAATCCTCTGTCAGTCATATTTGAAATTTGTCCTTAATATTTTGTGTGATATGTAGGGAAGCAGTTTCATCCATTGTCATTATGAAAATCAATTCGGTTTAGTTGAAAGGCACCATTGGAGTTTGCTTTCCACGAACTGGAAGAACTCTATTTATTCCAGTATACAATTGATGGATGCTTATTGCTCACCTTAAAGCATTCAAGTTAATAAATAGCAAAGGGATTTTAAAAGTATGTCATCTCCATTCTGCAAGCACAAATAAAATTATGTATCTAAGCAATCATCACCAGAGGCTACCAACATCATGAAGATAGTAACAGCACAACATTATTTGACATCTGATGGATGTAAAATGATTAAGTATTCATGCCCAAACAAAACCAAGCCTAGAGATGATCAGGTCTAAAGTTCTAGCCACCAAGAAGGAAGGAAGTTAGGAAGAAAGGAAGAAAGGGAAGAACTAAACTAACAGGATGCATGTTATCATATTGCGCAGTATTTCTTTATTCCCAGAGTAATTGTTGTACATTGACACATAATTCCTTGATGTTACATTTCAAAGCATTAACTTAACTGTAAACAGCTGTATAATTATTAGTTATTTAAAATAACAAAATCTATAATAGTAATCACTATTCTGTAGTCACTCACAACACATAGATGAACTTGCTTTAATACCTGGGAAAATACACATTATAGTCAAGTGGCAATATTCTATGTGGAATGCCCAAAAGGCAATGAATTAGACTTACAACTGACATAGAGAATTAAATATATTTAATAATGTAACAAGTTGCCATCATAGAGAAGTATACTATGGAGAAAAAACTTGCCTATTTAAAGTATATGTATGTCAGTATGCTCTTGTGCAATATATATATTTGTATGTGTGTGTGTGTGTTTTGTACTTGTTCTTTGGTGAGTTTGTATCAGACAACTACCTTGGGAATTTCTAAAGATGGTAGAATTCTTGGATTCGCCTTAAAAAGATGTACATTTCCCTGAAAACAGAGCATATAGCCTCTTGGAGCAGAGTAGATACAAGCTCTCAGATTGCACTGAGGATAATGTACTCAGAAGAGTAAATGCAGGATAAGATCCATGTTTAAAAACCGCCCTGGACTTCAGTGTGCACACCTGCTCACCTTCATTGAACAAAGCACAGAGAACAGAGGGAAAGGAAGAAAGATAGAAAGAAAGGGTTATTAGAAATATAGCTGTTGAGAACAGTACCTTGCATATCTCCTAAAGAGAAGCATGCTCATTGATTCTACATTTCTCAGGTTAAAAATAAATAGCTGACCCTAAGTTCAGATTTTAGGTGGCTGCCCACAAACCTGAAAAGTACGGTAGTTTTGAAGGGAATTAAATGAGCTGAGAGAAAATAAACTTGAGGATCCAGACCTAGAACGTATCAGCCAAACTTAACAGTGAGGAAGTAAGATCACCCTTACTTATTAACCTAACCACAAAATACGCAAGAGCCAGCATTTTCCACCAAATGTTCAACAGCCACACCACATGGCAGTTAGATATAGTGACTGCAGGCAGCTCACAGACTTCACAGATTTTGGTTCTGATTTACACGTTGTCCCGAAGAAATAAAATTACTCATACTTGTATCTGACAGTGTATTCTGACTGAGATGACAAATGACATTCTATATTTAGAATGAAAGACAGAAGGGAACTGATCTGACTCTAGATTTCTCTCAGGTTGGGTTTGGAAACTTGACTAACCTGCCTTTCTGGGTTTCTAGGAATATTCAGCGTCAGGCAGGTATCATATTTGTATTGGTTATACATCAGGAATTTGGACAGTATTGTAAATTTTTAGTGGAAGAGTCTCATGACATTGTGACTATTTCTCACTGGGTCTAATAGTATCTCTGTCCTCTCACATTCATGGAGTAAAGCCTAGGACTTTGTTCCTTTATTGATCAGTCTCATGCTCCCACAGAAGCCTCCATTCCTTGATAATTACCAGTTCAATCTCCAAGCAACATGGGTTCTAAGTAGAAATCCACCCCTCCTTTTTAATGAAATATTCAGAAATGTCTAAATCTTTTTTTCTAACTTCTACAGCCAAAATGAGTGGAAAGATTGCATTTCATATGCATCAACCACTTATTGTGTTTTGATAGAACAGGGTAGAAAGCTTGTTTGAGAATCAAGAGCATCTAACTGGTTTTGCTCTTATTTGAGAAGCCACTTAATTATGTTGAGCTACATATTTCTGAGTTTTTGCAATGGTAGTTTATTTAATATATAACCTTTGAAGATCCTTTTTGTTCAAAAATGATGTGACTGTAGGAGTATGATATAATAGGACTGCCTACACTATCCAAATTTAGTTCTTAACCTCAATTGCATTAAGTGGACATGATTCCCCAGGAAAGATTTCCCTACACAAGCAGATGTTAAAGAACCCAAACGTCAGCACGTGCCAGCTGGATAACATTGAGCGAGCATAATGCGGGGTATTTAAAAATCGCTCAGCCTCAGACTTTGCATCTTCACAATGAGAAGAACGGAAAGGATGACTGTGTCCTTTCCTAAAATGAAGAATCTTTCCCTCAGTGGAGAATTTGTTTCTCAGAAAACCAAGAATTTAGTCTTTTCTCCTATCCTCCGCGGATAATACTTCTCCTCTCCTGAGTCCCTCTGTCAGGATAAAAGCCTTTTGCCCTAACGATGATAGGTTAAGGCTTTTAAGAAAGAATAGACGAGGGAAGTCAATTATGGCTCTACGCTTTGATAATATACTCCAGGTTTTTTACAGATAACGGTGATTTCTCTCCTTCCCCACTCCACTTGCTCTGTTTGGATGCAGCCTATGAGAGAGATTCACTTTTCCGCCAGTGGTACTTAGGAAAAGAATCTGGGGGAAATCCCAAATGTTCTGAGCCCTCCACAAAGAGGCCCGAGTGGTTCCTTAGTGACCTCAGCCTGAGGATTCCGGAGTGTGGCCACCACTCTGACTGCAGAAGAGCACAGGCTTTTGTGAGCCTATGGACATTGCAGCTCAGATGCTCTACCTGGGTCATGCAGCACTTAGCCTGGGGCCAGCCTGTGCTTTTTCTCACATGAGAAAGGAAGCTGCAAGGCATGTTCTTCCTGGAGGCCCCTCGGGTTCTCCTAGCATGAGGATTGGTTCACTGTGCATTATGGAGGTCATCCAATCCTATCAATCTGCTCCGACAGGGAAGTCGTATTTTTCCAAGCCACTGCGAAGTTAAACTGACAATGTGTACATTTTCTGGCTTTTTTCAAAAGCATCATCTAACCATAGAACAGCCTATAAATGAACACTGTTTTTCTTCATAGTGTGGTGATTAGAAATAATTATTTCACACATATGTTGCATTTTATAGCACACTAAATCAAAATTACATGCCATACACTGCTTTATCTTTCTCCTATTTTAATTTACACTTCCCTAAATAGGTAATATATTTACCTATGTTGGAAAATAAAACAATCTTCTGAAGACTTTCTTAGTGTTCTATACCTGCGTGGATGCTGTTTCTTTCCTTCCTATCAAACTAACTGGATTGTTGCCACTTCGTTAGCCAGCTCTCAATCAAGCGCAGCGAACACATGAATTGAGAGATTGCTGCATATGGCAGACAGCGCTGAGTAACTCTGCAGGGAATACTTTCTGCCAATTTGGGCTCTAAATCTGTTTTATGTTCACTTTAGTGTCCTCCGCTGAGAGCAGAATTCCAGCTCCATTCAAACCACAGTAACCCTTGTTTTCCTGTTGGAATCAGGATGTATTCCTGAAATGGCATGCACAGAACAGAATACCCATCTCTATGAAATGCATTATCCTTCGGAAATGCCTAACAACAATTGTTTACTCAATAATAGGAAACAGTTTTGCTTTACCTTTGAAAGTCTGGCATTTAACTTATGATTTTGTCAATATGCAATAAAGGCCACAGCAAAAGGGCTATGATGAATCCGTTATCGACCTAACTCTGAGCAGTTGTGTGCTTTTGTTCTGTTTTGAGTCGCTGCATATGCATAACAATAATATTGCCTAGGTTCCAAAGAAAACATAAAGTCCATTTCCTGAATAAAGTACATGCACCTGGCAGAAAAATCATGTAGCAGAGGCTTGAATGCAAAGGTTAGCAGTTATTACAGCAACCAAAAGCAGAGCTTCTATCAAAGAAGCTGTTTAGCTCTTTATTGGCTTGGCCTTTCAACAAATATTTATTGTGTATCTTTCTGGGCAGTACAATGCGCTGCTCACTGAAGAAGCTGCAGGTGAGTATTACATAAGTTTTGCCTCCAAGAGGATAAAAACCTATTAGGATGGGTAAACATCTAAACATAATAGAAGGAACTACACATTACTCTCTTCAAAACCATTTGGCAGACACCTAAATGTCAGGACTTTGTAATGCCATCCCTCATCCCAAATCATCTGAGATGGATTCAAAGATCAGGATTCATGTGCAAGTAGTTGATTGAAGGAATAAACTTAGAAAAAATGAATAGGGCAATGAGACAGTGAGACAAGAAAAGAAGGGAAGCCAGTACCAGCCACATTAAATAAGCAGGTGCCTGGCCAGCATGGCTCAGTGTTGAGTGTTGACTTATAAATCAGGAGGTCAGGATTCATTTCCCAGTCAGGGCACAGGCCCAGGTTGCGGGCTCAATCCCCAGTGTGGGGTGTATAGGAGGCAGCTGATCAATGATTCTCTCTCATCATTAATGTTTTTATCTTTCTCTCTCCCTCTCCCTTCCTCTCTGGAATCGATAAAAAATATATATTTGCAATTTTAAATAAGCAGGAGACAGCTTAAAACATGCTTCTGAGTTAACCTGCTGAAGGAGTAAGAAGTTTCTCCTTTAACATTGGTGGAGGGCTACTGCAGGCTGAACAAACTCCTAGAAATTTAGAACCTACCATGAGCATGAACCAGCCATATTCCCAGGCCTGGATCTCATAGACAATCACAGATCCAACCACAGTTTCCAGCAAGAAGCTGTAAAAATATTTGAAATGATGAGTGCACAAAGGGATATCTTTGTGTACTCATTCCCTTTGCTGCAGCTCATACTCAAATTTTAACATATTGTGAACATTTTTGACAATACCATTTATTATACTTTATATACATAAATTTTATAGATTCTGTCTTATACTGTATTTTTAGTTCCAGTAACAATTGGAATATTTCCTTTCTCTTTAATCCTTACCTTTGCTTTTCATTTGTTGTTATGCAAGTGAAGTATTCTGATTGCCTGCCTCCAGTCCTCACCCACTTATCATATACACTGTTATCAGATTAACATTTTGGGCTACGTTCCATTTGCACTCCATTTATCCATTCTCAGTGTTTTTCTGTCCTTTGTTCCCCGCAAGCCTACCTAAGACTCCTCTGCTTGAAATCGGTGTTGGGAAGTACCAGCAGGGTATCAGCAAGTTCCATAGATTTGTAAGCACAGAATACGATTTGAAACTATGTCACTTCAGTGTTGGACATTCTCATGTGTGATTTAATATTTACTATGCATCAATTTGGTGCATTAAAATAGCCTCTATTACACACACACACACCAAAAATATGTAAAATGAGACTTTCAGCATTAGCTTGTCTCTATCTCAAAACAAAACCCATATTTTAATGTGAAGTTCAAGAACACATTAACTTGCCAAGGAGATGGTGAAGAACTTATCTTTTTTTTTTCTCCCTGTTATCTGACCAACAATCTTTAGTCTGTCAGAGAGATTGGAAAAGCCAAGAGGTAAGTTGGAAATTAAAGTTAGTATTTTTATGACAAAACCTATGCTGCCAGTTCCATTTCCCAAGAGGAATTAGGGTGAGATGCTTGTCTTCTGACCTTATTTTAGTGAGAGGAGCTTCACAGAGATAACTCAGCATGCGTGATTGTGTTCCCAGCAGTGTTGTGACACGCTGGATGAGGGTCAGACTCACAGGAGAAAATTTTAAAGGGCTAAAGACTGTAGCAGAAGCTGTCTGCTGGGTAGCTTCATGAAAAGCAGGGTATAATAATAAAAAAAATAACTGCACTCCCACTGATGGTAGATGAACAGGGTGTGTTTCCTCTACCATACACAGGAGCAAATGGGTAAGATTTGGTTTATATCTGGCAAACAGGGACAAGTGGTAGAACAAGTGGATCTCAGCAGAACGAGGTGGAGGGAGTTTTGCCCAATGTCTAGAAACGAGAAAGACATTTTAAATGTTCTGCTAGATGAGACACATCTTCATATCTCAATGAAAGTAGAGATGAGAGAGCCTCATGATGAGAGAGATTCTAAGTAACTCATCAAAGTACTTCTGACAGAGAGTCAGTTTTATTTATTTATTTTTTTAATTTATTGTTGACCCTGTTGCAATGTCCCCCACTTTCCAATTTTGCCACAGCGAGAGGAAGCTTATGGCGAAGTGATCCGGGTAGGTAACATGTAGAAAACGGGTACATTTTTTCTAGGCAGTCAACTCAAAGGGGAGGACATACATTTTAATTTTAAACAAAGATTCATTATTGTTGTTATATTGGACCAGTCAGAATGTTAATAGAGGGGAGTGTGCCTTGTCTCCCTTACTTGCTGCTGGGCATGGTTTTCTTGGGGTACCTCTGGAATAATGCATTTCTGGAGGCCCCCACAGAAGGATATGATCTAAAGCTTTTATTTTGGTGAATTTCACCTGTGTGTTTCCAAAGTCCCATTTCCCTTAGTCCAGTCATAGAAGAAGTGTAGATGGGGCTTCAATAGAGCTAACATCAGAGCTATTGTCCAGAGTTCCTTCCCATGTTGGAGCTGGGCTAGCTTACGTTGTCCTCTGCATTGTAGTCCATAGTCCATTTTGTGTGGGGTCTGCATGGCTGTGGGCCATAGGGACAAATGCAAATGAGTAGAAGCAAAAGAGCCCCATAGGACAAGAGTGGAGCACAAGACAACACATTCCTCTGGTTAGGGGATTATGTATTCCCAAATGTTCATGCTCTTGCAGTGGCCACACCCATTCTAGCCAATCATCACTGCCTCCAGGTATGATTGACAGGCAAGTACTTTCCCTATGTCCCCCCAACTTTACTAGTCAGGTGTTTATATTCTCTTGTTGGACCCCTTCCTCCACGGGGAATGTGGAGTTGTAACTTCCTGTTGAAGCTACCCAAATGACACACCGATAATATCTGGCCTTCCCTTTATTCCTTTCCTATTATTTTAAAAAAATATATTTTATTGATATTTTACAGAGAGGAGGAAGGGAGAGAGATAGAGAGCTAGAAACGTCGATGAGAGGGAAACATCAACCAGCTGCCTCTTGCACACCCCCTACCAGGGATGTGCCCGCAACCAATTTACATGCCCTTGACCCGAATCGAACCTGGGACCTTTCAGTCCGCAGACCGACGCTCTACCACTGAGCCAAACTGGTTTCGGCTCCTTTCCTATTATTAATAACCAGCTAATTACAAAGGTACCAAGAATGACTAATTTTATACTATTTTTTGAGGGAAATGGTTTAGAGGAAATTTATTTTCTAAAAGTGACCTCCACAAATCAGAGATCAAGATCTAGTGAACAGTTTGAAGACATTTATGCTCTTGTGCATATGAAACGTGGAAATTTTATATCTGTAATTTTTTGAGAAAAAAGTTCCATTATATATTGAGATATACAGTATATATACTAAATATATTGGATCTTTAAACAAGAAAACCAAACTAGCCTGAATTATTATGCTTCTTTTCATTTAATAGCATATAAAATGGAATGAAATCTCTTAAAGTGTCTTTTTAAAGAAAAATTTCAAGGATGAAAAAAATTCCATTAATTTAAGCTATTTACCAGATAAATGCATATTACCCTGCTTCCCCGAAAATAAGACAGTGTCTTATATTAATTTTTTTCTCCTAAAATTGTGCTAGGTCTTATTTTCAGGGGATGTCTTATCTTTCCGTGCAGTAGGTCTTATTTTCGAAGGATGTCTTATTTTCGGGGAAACACCGGTAGTTATTTACCATTAACACCTAACTTTTAGAGCAGTGGTTCTCAACCTTTCTAATGCCGGGATCCTTTAATACAGTTCCTCAAATAGTGGTGACCCCCAACTATAAAATTACTTTCATTGCTATTTCATAACTGTAATTTTGCTATTGTTAAGAATCATAACATCAAAACTTGAAATATCAAGAAAAGGCGAAGTGAATGAATGAATAAGGCCCTGGCAGTGAGCTGCGAGGGGGTCTAGAGAACATATTGCCCAAAAAAACTAATATTACTTATAATTTATGCATAAAGAAAAGGTTCTCTCAATAGGACTGTATGAGAAGAGTTAAAACAAAACAAACTTGAGAAAAGAACAATTATTAACATAGCAGATAGGTATAGGAAAAAAGTTCAATATTGAAATGGCTAGTCATGTTTTAATGTTTTACTTACAGGAAGACCTAATATTTTAACACATTTTAATATAGTTCTCTTTGTACATCATAAAATATTAAAATACATTGCACTTCACAAGTGTAATCAAGAAGGGTTCTCACTATTAGCAACAATACTGTGACACCAGGATTCTCTTTGTCCTGCCCTCAGAATCATAGGTATGGATTATAGTTCCCTGCATAGGTTTTAAATAACAGTCTGAAATATGTTACTGCCCTTGAGTTTATCAGTGCCTGCTTATTATTTTATTTTTTGCCTCTTTGGATATATAATCTATAGAAATTCCTTCCAAATATTATTTTTAAATACAGCCATGATGGAAGCAACAGTACACAGGAGAACTGTGTAAGAGCCCATTATGATACAAATTGAGGCACATTCAAATACTAGTACACTGTAAGAGAGATGAGATATGAGAATTCATGTAATCATAATTTGTTTTTGTCACTAACAAGGCATTTGTCACATGACTGCAGTATCTGTTATGGATTGGGATATTAAAAGAGATGTGCCATACGGTGAGAAGCAATTGTCCTTATGGTAAAACTATTCCTTTCACTTTCTAATGACAAGGAAAATATCATTAAGGGTGAATTGCCTAGGTCACTTTCTAAAAGACTTCAATATAGAACAGAGTGAGTTAAGAAAGACTGTTTCCCACAACTCTTGGAACTACTGTGGTAATCTCTTACAGGTTTCTCACTGCTTTCTTCATGGAAACAATGTTTCAGATTCCAATCAGAGTCATTTCATAAAAGCACAGATCTTAATATTTGCTGATATCCCTTCAGTGGTTCTGTATTATACCTAGAAAACATTTTTTTAATTTAAGAAAATAAAATGATTAAATTCCTTATGTATTGAAGGCCTACCCAGTCTACCTCCTGTCAGTCTCTAATCTCATAAAATTCTGTGTTCCTCTGATTTTTCTGTCCTAGTTGCAATGGCTTCTTTTAGTCCCCTCTACTCATTTTGATAACTCCCACCACAGAGTTTTGATTTTTTTTCTCCCTTGAAATTGTTTACTTCCTGGTTTGCCTAGTTTATGACTATTCCTCCTTAATATTTACTTGTCTCTGACACAGGAAAGTTCTCTTGGATAAATTCTTCAGTTAAAATCTGCCTCTCACACACAATTCCTTAGCAATATACACTTTTCTTTCATAGCCCTGTGATTTGGCTTGTTTTCCTGAGCAAGATGCAAGGGTGATTTCTTTCCTGGATCCTAATCCAGATGGATTCAAACAATGAAGATATGGACAAAGGTGGTGGACATTTATTTGAAGCAAATATAGACTCCTACTTAGAGAAGGGGTTTTAAGGGGGTAACCCACTAATCTCCTTTTTATTTATTTTATTTTTTTTTTTGTTGTTGAGGTTTACAAATGCTATAGTTCTTTCTCTCTTTATGTTCCCTTCTAATTGTCTTTCAGAATATCATTTTCAAAGCCCAAAACCCAGTGGTACCCCATCTTTACCTCCCCCTTATCTTGTAACCTTTCTCTATCTCCTGTGAAGATCTGTTTTCATCTTTCTCTCATGGTGAAAGTTTGTTTCCTTTCTCCCCCTGCCCTGCGGCTTTTCCCTATCCTCTATGAAAGGATGTCTTCCTCTCCCCTTATCCTGCGGCACTTTTCTGTTCTCTGTGAAAATATGCCTCTGGAAGCTCCAAGCCCTCACCAATGCATTCCTCCCCCATGGGCCCTCTTTATTCCTACAACCCCCTAAACCGGCCTATTACTATATCCCTAAAAGTTCTTTCACCTGCACAGCTTCAATTTCAAACACACACACGTTCTTAATGTCTATCTCCTGTCCCTCACAGGAGGATATGCTCCAGGAGAACAGAGGAAGAAAAAAAGTCTGTAGTTGTTCAATGTTGTGCCATCAGTGCTCAATTTGTTAAATTTAAGAATTCAAAGGAGAGTGATAGATTCAAAAGTCCTAAGAATCTATTTGTGGTGGATACAAGTCAAAATATATCAGTATATTGTACTTACTATACCTACTTGAGGTCACAATTATGTTTAGGAAGCAAGATTTATGTAGACAAAATATTAGTTAATTAGGAGAGTACACTGAATAAATTAATATCATAGTAGTTACAACATTCAGTTTAAGTTAATGTTAAATAATATTATTATGTTATAAATCATTTTACCATGCATATTTTATATTTATAAAATATATTTTGTGATATTCATATTTCATATTTACATTTCTATATTTATGAATCATATTATTTTATAGTTATAATTTTAAATATTTAACATTAAACAATATTTATTAAATATATTTAATATTAATATTGAATTGTTAATTTATATTTGCTCACCTCAGAATAGTCAGTAAACAAAAACTAAAGCTTAGAGGGACTAGCTTCTTTAAAATCCAAAAACATTATAAAAGTAATACAAGTATTTGAATCACAAAACAAAGAAAAGCTACCCTATGGCACCCAAATTAGAATTTATATTTTCTGAAAATTAAAAATATAGGTGAATAAAAGCACCAGTTGGCTTGTTTATGATAGTGTTCTCCCATGGACTCTACTATTAGAAGGAGATGGGGAAGTAATAAATACAATATTTAAGAGTTTAAAATATAAAATATGAAGATGGGATAAAAATAAATGAGAGGGGAGGTACTCTTTTCTTGAGATACTCCCTGAATGATAAGAAGAAATCAATTCTGCAAATTTCTTAGTGTAGTGCATTCTAGACAGAGAAAATACAAAGGCTCTGATATAGAAAGAGCTTGATCTCTTTTAATACCCCCCCCCAAAAAAAAATGTCATTGTGCAAAGACAAAGGACAAAGAATTGTTTATCACTCCAGTAACAACAAGAACTTTAGCACACAGATGTGCTCTCAAAATAACCTTTTTTTTTTTTTTTTTTAAGAATGGAGGATAGATACATCAAAAATATTTTCTCAAACCAGAAAGCAAAGAAACTTTAATATTACTATGGACCTGTCCAAAGGATTCAGGAGTGTGGAAAGATACACTGACCAACTGTAGGACAATTTAAGCATCAATAAAGGCAATCATTGAGTTAATAAAAAAACATTTAAAATTTCCAAGTGTGGGAGTTTGTGGTGACACAATGGACATTTTTGGGAAAGTCTGGGAAGTTAATCCATTGTTTTGAAAAGTGATTGAATCAAGAGAAAAAGTAATTACTGAAAATAAAATCAATGCATATGTAACTAAAGTGTAGTGAATGTTGGAGACATGAAAAGAGATAGGTTAGGAGCCAGACCAAAAAAGATCCTATGAGGCATGGTAAGCAGCTTGTATTTTATTCTAATTGCAACAGAAAGCAATTGAGTATTTTGAGCTGATTAATCATATATTTAAGGAGAAAACAAAAGTGGAGAAAATAACAATGCTATAAAAATTAAAAGGAGAAATATAAAAAAGCAGATTTTATTATCTCAAAACAGAGATGCCTGTTGATATTTTGATAAGAGAATAGTGAAAATGTTGACTCTATCATTGGAAAATTAATTTGATGTGAGAATGTAGTACAGGTCTTCTGGTGATGAACTCTTTTAGCTTCTGTATGTCAAAAAAAAAGTCTTTATTTCAGTTTTGTAAGATATTTCTCTCAATTTAAGTTCTAGACTGATAATTTTATCTTTCAGTACTTCAAAGGTGTTACTCCAGAACTTTCTTACCTATCTTATTTCCAGTGAAAAATGTGCTGGTCTTCTGACCCTGACCTTTTTTCTTGGTTCCTAATGTATCCTTTTCTCTGAATGCTTTTAATTTTTTTCTTTATCATTGGTTTTGAGTAATATTGTCATGATGTGCTTTAGTACAATTATGTGTGTGTGTGCTTGCACATGTGTGCTTGGAATTTTTTGTATCTAGATTTATAATTTTCATCAATTTTAGAAAAATTGCATTCACCACTCTTTAGGTTTTTAATTATTTTTTAAGTATTTGCTTTCATATGTTTTTTTCATTGCTGTATCTTCAAGTTTACTAGTCTTTTTTCCTGTAATGTTTAATGTACCATTAATCTTTTCCACTGTATTTTTCATCTCACACTTTGCAGCTTTCATCTGTAAAAATACAGTTTTTGTCCTTTTTTGCACATTTATTTTTTACGTTTAACTTTTAATAGATATAATAGAGTTATACCTAACTGTTTTAACAACTTTGGTAATTCTAACATCAACATCATTTCTGGGTCAATTTCATGAGGATGACTGACTTTAGATCTCATTTTGAGTTCTATTTTCTGCTTCTTTGCATGCCTGATTTTAATTGGATACTAGATATTGTGAGTTTTACCTTTTTCTCTGCTGAATATTTTTGCATTTCTATAAATATTATTCAGCTTTTTTTTCTGGGATACAGTTAAGTTACTTAGAAATGGTTTGTATTTTGAAGTATTGCTTTTAAGCTTTGTTGGGCAGGAGCAGAGGAGTGTCAAGACGAGGGTAATCATTTCATGTACTGAGGAAAAGTTTTTCTCAGTTATTTCTTCTCAGGCACCATGAATTACATCTCTGTTTAGTCATTGGTGGGAACAGCCACTATCCCAGATCCCACATGAGCATTGAGCACTCTTCCCTCTAATCCTTCAGGTGATTCTTTCACAGAGTTGTTTCTCAGCATGTATGCAGTCATCTGTACCCTGTTGAATAACCAAGGAGGACCCTCTGTAGATCCCTAAAGTTCTTTCTCAGAGCATTCTCTTCCCTCCCATACTCTGCTGTGGAAGCACTAGCCACCTTAGTCTCTCCAGACTCTCAGGCATGCCTTCTCAACTCTGGGAATCCTCTGGGCTCTTGTGTGCATTTTCTAACAGTTCCGTATGACCTGAGAGTTATTTTAGAATTGGGCAATTGTAAGGCAAACTATGTTTCTCTTTTCTCAAGGATTATAATCATTCATTCCTTTATATCCAGTGCTTTAAAAACTGTTTATTCATAATGTAACATATGTAATTTCATATATAAAATTGTGGTTCTTCAAATAGGACTATAAATTAATCCTAAACCAGTTATTTAATCTTGTCCAGAAATAGAAGTCTCATTGATTTGCTATTGCTTTCAGTTAATATTTTCAAGTTGACACACTTTCATTTTCTCCTCACATTTGGTAATTGAGAAATGGGGAGGGAGAATTCTGTGTATACCTTTTGAAACATCTATTGTATATCTAATAAAATTTATTAAAACACATATTATTTGTATTGATTAATTTGAGAGAGAAAGAAAGCAACTTAAAGTTGTTGTTCCACTTATTTATGCATTCATTGGTTGATTCTTGTATGTGGCCTGACCTGGGATCAAAGCAGCAACCTTGGTGTTTCAAGACAACTCTCTAACTAACTGAGCTACCCAGCCAGGGCCATGTATGATCAATTTAAAACGGCTGCATAAGAAGAATGTTGCTTTGCCTAAAGCATCCCCAAGTAGATGTAATAGTTTCCTTCCTTCCTTATTTCCTTTTTTTCTTCCTTGCTTTCTTCCTTTCTTCTTTCTTTTTCTTAGGTTCCCTCTTTAGAAACTTCTTGAAACTTTTTGTTTATATACAATGAGATTATTTTTTTTCTACATTTTGCTATTGTCTGTGAAAAATCATTTTCCTCCATTCACTGAAAACCCAAGCACTTTTCCACTTCAACTTATGTCATCAGACTATGTACATTTCTATGGAAAATCATGCAATAATCTATTTTACAGCCCCCAAATATGTTTAACTTTAATGACCTTTCCTTTCTTCTATCTCAAGACTTTGGTTATAGTCTTGATCTTATCAATATTACAAGCTGTAATGCATTAAAAAATCTTCAACCAATTCTAATTACATTATTGATTCAAATATTTTTGTCCTAATTAACTTTCATCAAACTTTATTTTTCTCTTTTTCCTGTTAATCAATCCCTTATAATATTTTAATTTATTTGATCAACTCTTTTAAAGATTTGAAAAATGTTATTCCAGGGTGAACTCATTTTTTATTTTCTCTACACCTATGCTTACAAAGCTGAACATTAATGAGAAAAATCATACACTAAAAATATAGAGGTCAACATAAATTTGTGATTTCTACACACAAAAAAGTCTACATAGTGCCAAGTTATTCTTCACATTCCTCTAATAACCCCTTTCTTGAGTGCTCCATATATGTAGACTATTTTAAACCTTCTCACTCACAAACCATCTACAGCTCTTAATTAGTCTTTCTATGTTTTTAATAGCTCACAATTTATTTCGTGATATTTATATTAACTTTGTAAGCAATTATTTATTTGCTCTATTGAAAATTTTATCTACATACACTGTCCTCAGATTTTCATACCCCACCTAATCAGGTCAAACACAATGCAACAATGCTTCACTCCTCTACTTCACAAAAAAAGTTTCTTTAATATCCCCAATCACTTTTGTTTCCAAATAATATACTTCTAATTCCTCATTTATCTCTGTGATAGTCAACTCTGTTATCAACTCTCTCCTTTAGTTATTCTTCCCCACTCCTGGGTTTATATTCTCACCTTTCTGGCTTCTTATGAGATCCTTGCCCTCCCCCCCCCCTCCCCTCTGTTATCAGACACAACAGTGTTGACTTATTTGTGGTTCTTTTGCTGCTGAAAATATTTAATATTTTCTTTAAATATACTGCTCACCAGCTCTTTCTTATAAAATTTTTGTTAATGGTATACACCCATAGAAATTTCAACTTAAAAACATCACAATCAGCCAAGATCGGTTTGGCTCAATGGATAGAGCGTCGGCTTGGGGACTGATGGGTCCCAGGTTCGATTCCGGTCAAGGGCATGTACCTTGGTTGCGGGCATATCCCCAGTAGGGCGTGTGCAAGAGGCAGCTGATCGATGACTCTCTCTCATCGATGTTTCTAACTATCTCTCTCCCTTCCTCTCTGAACAAAATCAGTAAAAAATATATTAAAAAAACAAACAACAACAAAAAACAACAACACATCACAATCAAAAAATGGTCAGTCTTTAATAACCAGAGAGATACAAATTAAAATGACAAGAAGGTATCACCTCACACTTGCTAGAATGGCAAGCATGAACAAATCAATAAACAAGTGCTGGAAAGGATGTGGAGTAAAGGGAACCCTTGTGCACTGCTGGGGGAATGCGGACTGGTGCATGGTATGGAGTTTCTTCAGAAACTTAAAAATGGATCTGCCATTTGACCCAGTGATCCCACTTTTCAGAATATATTCTAAGAAGCTTGAATCACAAATAGAAAGAATATATGCACCCCTATGTTCATGGCAATATTATTTACGATAGCTAAGATTTGGAAAAGCCCAAGTGCCCATAGGTATAAATGAGTGGATAAAGAAAAGCTGTGGTACATTTACAGCATTGAATACTATCCACCTATAAAAGAGAAGGATCTCTTACCCTTTGAGACAGCATGCAGGGATCTTGTTAAATAAAATAAACCAGTCAGAGAAAGACAACTATCACATGACCTCATTATATATACAATCTAATGAACAAAATAAACTGACAAACAAAATAGATCCAGAGACATGGAAGACTGTCAAATCTCTAGTGGGAAAGGGTAGTGTGGTGGGGTAGGGAGAGATTAACCAAAGAATTTATATGCATGGGCCCAGGAAATAAGATGGTAAGCCTGGGGGTGATGTGGAGTGGAGGGGGTCCATGGGAGAAAAAATGGGACATCTGCAATACTTTTAGCAATAAAGATAAATTAAAACATAACAATACTAAATAAAAATATACCAAAAAAAACCTCAGTCTTCTTTGATTCTTTGATTCATCACTCCATCTTACCTCCAATATCTAAGACATTTCTAAGTTTTCTTTATTATACATTAAAGCCTATCCCTAATGAGATCACTGACTTAAAATAAGGTGGTATAGTATCATGATTCAGAGCATGGTCTGTGCCTATTCTGTCCTATTGCTAGTAGTATGATCTTCAGGAAGTGTGATCTTCAGAAAGTGATAAACTCTCCAAGCTGCATTTCTTTACCAGATTTTAGTAGTAATAACTCACACATAAAATGAGTAGCATGCACAGATCTTCCACTCTTCATAAAATTAATTAAAAATGAATCATAGGTTTAAATGTAAAACACAAAATCATAAAACTCCCACGAGATACACAGAAGAAAATCTAGATGACCTTGGTTATGGCAAAGACCTTTAAGATACAATACCAAAGACACAGTATGAAAAAAATGGCTGATAAGTTGAACTTCATTTAAAAAGAAACTTCTGCTATTTAAATGATACTTCAAGAGTCTGAAAAGACAAGCCACAGAATGGGAAAAAAAAAAATATATATATATATATATATATGACACATCTGATAAAGATGCATCCGAAATACACAAAGCACTCTTAAAATTCAGCAATAAGAAAACAGCCTGACCAAAAAAAAAAAAAAAAAAAAATTGAGCCAAAGACCTTAACAGATAGTTCTTTAAAAAGGACATGCACATGGCAAATGGCATATAAAAAAGATGTTCCACATCATATGCAATCAGGGAAATGTACATTAAAATAACATAAGATACCACTGAATATCTATTAGAATGGCCACAGTCCAGAACACTGAGAATACCAGTTTGAGCAAGGACATGGAGCAAGGGAAACTCATCCACTGCGGATGGGAATAGAAGAGAGCTTAGTCACTTTGAAAGCAAGTTTGTCAATTTCTTACAAAATGAAACATATTCTTAGCACAGTGGTCGGCAAACTCATTAGTCAACAGAGTCAAATATCAACAGTACAACAACTGAAATTTTTTTGAGAGCTGAAAACCGACTTCTGTGCATGGGCCACAAAGTTTCAATGGCACAGTACGTGCACACCCACACGTGTTATTTTGTGGAAGAGCCACACTCAAGGGGCCAAAGAGCCGCATGTGGCTCGCGAGCCACAGTTTGCCAACCGTTGTCTTAGCATATTCTAAAACTCAGCAATTATTCTCGTTGATATTTGCCTTACATGACTTGAAAACTTATGTCCACATGAAAACCTGCACACACAAGTTTATAGCATCTTTATTCCAAATTGACAAATCTTGGGAGCAACCTAGAAATTCTTCAGTAAGTGGCTGTACTGTGTTTCATTCAGAAAATAGACTATTAATAAGTAGTAAAAAACAAAAACAAAACAACAACAACAAAATAGAAACATGAGCTATCAGCTATGAAAAGACATAGAGGAAACTTACATTCATATTATTAAGTGAAAGAAGCCAATGTGAAAAGGCCCCAAACTGTATGATTCCCACTATATGATGGTCTGCAAAAGTCAAAATTATGGAGACAATAGAAGATCGGTGGTCAGGACCAGGGGATGGAGGAAACTTTAGAGGGAAAAATGTGTAGGTTTCTTTGTAGTACATTGTAAATTCTCAGTAAAGTTTAGCCATTTTAATAGTGTTGTCATTATTCTATGTTCAATGCTGCAACCCTAGTTCCTGATAGTAGGCCTCTTCTTCTTAAGTATTACTTAACTGGTCTCTCTTCTTTTTCATTTATGCATATTTAGTCAGCAGTTTAAATGATCTTTTTAAAATGTAAATTGATATCATATTATTCTTCTAGTGAAAATCCTTCATGATAACCCTTTTTAAAATGTATTTATTATATTGATTGGGGTGATATTAGTCAACATAAACATACAGATTTCAAATGTAGGTTTCTATGTTACAAGATCTGAATACTGCACTTTGTACCCACCTCCCAAAAATCAAATCTTCTCCTATCACCATGTATCAGGACTCTCTTCTCTCCCATAACATTTTGTGCTTAGGTTGACTTTCAAAATACTTTTTATTCTGTGATGCCAAATAAAATCAGGCTCCTACCCATCTTTTCAGCTTTAATGCTTCATTTGTAGCCAAAAGAGTTTATTTTTTCCCTACTAGAAGCCAAATGCACAAAATTCGTGATGAAGGTGTATGTCCCTCAACCCAGCCTGCATCCTCTCCAACTAGTTTTTACACAATATCAGTATTATGTCTAAATGGGCAATTGGAAATCCCTCTCTCAATTCAGGACTGCTGGCTCCCAACCACTTGCCTACCTTCCTGCCAGCCTGATCACCCCCTAACCACTCCTCTGCCAGCATAAAAGACACATAACTGCTCCCCTGCCAGCTCAATTGCCCCTAACTGCCCTCCCCTGCCAGCCTGGTTGCCCCTAACTGTCCTCCCCTGCTGGCCTGATTGCCCCTAACTGCCCTCCCTTGTAGCCCTGGTCCCTCCCAACTGCCCTCCCCTGCTGATCACCCACAACTGCCCTCCCCTGCTGGCCATCTTGTGTCCACATGGGGGCGGCCTTCTTGTGTGTTAGAGTGATAGCCAATTTGCATATTACATCTTTATTATATAGGATACCATTACAAGTTCTTTCTCCTGGCTGCTCTCTTACCTGCAAGTCATTTCCACACACACACTCCTCCCCTGGAATACCCATAGGATCACTCTTCATGTTGATTGTTTTCTTCTAACTTCGGGTTACAACTTAAAGAGCACGTCCTTGGAGAGGCCTTCCCTGACTACTCACTCTAAAATACCTCCTCCATTCTCGACTCTCACAAAATTTTCCTGTTTCTTTCTGTCATTTACTGTGATTTCTAATTAAATACTCTGTGTTACTTGCATATTGCCTATTTCCCACATGACTCAATGAAGGCAGAATCCATGACTCAATGAAGGCAGGATCCATGACTGTTGTGCTAATCATAGTATAACCAGAGATATGTATTGAGCATGGCAAATAGTCCAAGCCTAATAAAATATTTGTTGAATGAACAAATGAAAAGCACTCAAATAATTAACTGAAAGGGTATGCATTCTGATTAAATATTATTGAGGAAAATTATGGTCTGCATATTTTGAAAGCTTATAAAACATTAATAATAGCTAACATTTATTGAATGCCTATTATCTGCAAAGCAGAGTACATAAGTTAATGCATATTCCTCACAACACACCTGTAAAGTAAATATAATTATATTCATTCTTCAGGGAAAAAAAAGTCTCAATTATATTGTTATGTGCCAAATTACCCAACTTATAAAGAATAGAGTCTCTAGATCTATGCAATTTCAGGATCTTTGTATAATACCACAGCCTGGCTATTAATGTAGATTAGACATTATGTATTCAAAGTTGCTAATTTCTGTGATGAGAAAATGAGGCACAGAGAGATAAAAATGCCTTGCCAGATGCCATAATAAGAGACAAAACCTCTGGACTTCCTATTCAAAGTGTGTTTATCACCCCTGCATTGAAATACAAATAGCAGTTAAAACAATAGTCAATCATTTCAGAAAATCTTAACAACTTATCTTGTTTAAGCAGGAGGTCTACAAATAATTTTCACTATTGTTAAATGGCTTTTCTTCCTTCCTTAGCAGGATTATGCCTCTTCAGTGTTTTAGTTTTTGGAAAGTGTTATATTAGCTTTTGTAATTTGACACTTTTAAAAAGTAAAAAATTATAATAATAATATCCAGGCATATTGCAAGAAATATGTGTTGTAATGAATGACTATGCTTTGTATCCTTCAAATTTTCTTCAAATTATTTTATCATGTACAAATATATCATATTATTAAATGGATATTTTTGATAGTCTAACTTTGCTTCATTTGTAAACATGAATTCTAAAAGCAGAATAATGAGAAGAAACAAAATAATGATGAAAAGCTAAATAATTACTGAATGATATCCAACTAGTTTTTACACAATATCAATATTGTGTCTGTCTCCTTAGCATATTGACATTCTGCAAAGATTACCTTCATATCTATTATAACTAGAAATGTGTGTGTTTTAATAAATATATTTTGAAAATAAAATTTCAGGAAGCCCTACAACAATGTCAATAATAACATTCATAACAAATATGTAACACTTTTTAAGGAAATAATATATAGCAAGCACTGTGCTCTGATAATCTTTTTCATGCTCCATGTCATTTAAGCTTCCTAATAATAAAGAAAAATACATTTATCATCCCATTTCACTCATCAGAAAGTTTTTCTTCAGAACTTGAATAACTGTGACTTCCTAGTTTGTAATGAAACAGCTATCATTCTAACCTAAATCTTCCTGGATCCCAAGTCCATAAAATGATACCTTTGGAAAGGAGAATTTTTTTAAAAAATCATTGGAATATGGATATTAAGGTCCCCTCGTGTGTGTTCAAGGACTAAGAATCTTTAAAGTACATGAATAGCTTCTTAAACAAACTGCAAATAGGAACAAAGTTATATAGGTTCCTTCCATATCAAATTCTGTTTTGTATAAACTGAATAAAAATGTCATCTCACCTTGATTATGCTACAATACATGCATGGTTAGTGAAGTGGGTTGGAAGGAAGGGAAGTTTCAAGAAGAAAAAAGTCATGGAGAGAAGAGAAACAAGGAATATTTTGTTGCCAGAACTGGTTTGGCTCAGCGAATAGAGCTTCAGCCTGCAAACTGAAAGGTCCCAGGTTCGATTTCGGTCAAGGGCATGTACCTTGGTTGCAGGCACATTCCCCGTGGGGGCTGTGCAGGAGGCAGCTGACTGATGTTTCTCATCGATGTTTCTAGCTCTCTTATTCCCTCTCCCTTCCTCTCTGTAAAATATCAATAAAATATATTAAAAATGATATATTTTGTTAAAATGAAAGTAGCTCAGTGTGATTAAAGGTCATAGTGTGTAGGAGTGGTTAGTCAAGCTATCTCTCACCTGATAACCATTGTAAAAGGACGTATTTCTTCTTGGGAATACCTATCATTCAATTTCCCTGTCTGTAAAGTAACTTGTACCTTGAAATAATAAATTTCACCTTATAGTACTGTTATGAGAATTGGATGTAAAAATCATACTATTGGTTAAGCAGAAATTGAATTTATAATGCTTAAATGGCTGAATGGAAGAAAGAGGAAATGTATCCAGAGACATGGAAACACGAAACAGGCCTAGGAATTTCAGAAGGAAGGGAGAGGGTATCAGGAAGAGATCAACCAAATAGCTTATACACATATATGCCTGACCCATGGACACAGACAATAGTGAAGTGAAGGTCTTGGGGGAAAAAAGGGGAGAGGGAGTCAAGGGTGGGGGGAGCAAACAGGAGACATCTGTAATACTTTCAACAAGATAAATTTGGAAAACTAAATATAACCTTATCAACTTAAAAATAGAGAGAATGGGCCGAAACCGGTTTGGCTCAGTGGATAGAGAGTCGGTCTACAGACTGAAAGGTCCCAGGTTCGATTCTGGTCAAGGGCATGTGCCTTGGTTCTGTGCACATCCCTAGTCGGGGGGTGTGCAGGAGGCAGCAGATGGATGATTCTCTCTCATGGATGTTTCTAGCTCTCTATCCTTCTCTCGTCCTCTCTATAAAAAATCAATAAAATAAAATATGTTAAAAAAAAAAAGAAAAAAGAGAGAGAATTCAAGGACATGGTTAAACATGAAATTCACAGATAAGCATGAGGAAAAGTATGAGAGGACAAGGGGAATTCTGATATATTAGGAGCATCAAATTAGTTTTGAACATAATTATTAAAAGAAAAATAAGATTCTAACCAAATGTAAGTATTTATAATGAAAAATAAAATTATGACAACTTTTGTGTTTTAGAGAAATCATATTTTTCCCCTGTGGTACCAAATTTAAGATAAATTGAGTGATTTAAAGAGATAATGCAATTGGGGAAACAATGTATGCAAACAGTTTCAGTAATTTCAACATTAGGTCAAACAACAATAACAACAAACAAACACTTTAGGAATAGCAAAAAAGAAAGGACTGTAGTCAATATGTGGAAAAGAAGATAAAAGTGATGTATCGTGAACATTGAATGTGGGTATAAAAAGCAGCATCAGACAAATTCAGGTTTCTATCTCTCACATTATTAAACTATATAATGGGCCTAAGAAGAAGAAAAATTAGTTAAGTTTTGTTCACACTGAGATTATAAAACAGTTAGAAAAGAAAAACAGGTGAGAAAATAAAAAAGCTACTGCTTTTTTATAGTTAGAATTAAAAAAAAAAGAATGTCAAATACTTCTTTTTGGAAAAAAAATATTTATGATTAAAGAGCAAAATATCTTATTTCTCATCAATTTACCTCAATATATCACAATTGCAAAGACAAGTTCCACTAACAATATAATACCAAATGGAATAAGAAATGAAATCACACTGATGGTGTTCATATTAAATTTATATACCTATATCCAATATTATTTCCTAGAAGCTGAAAAATGGGAGAGTTAAAAACAGGAATTCATTAACATGACTATAGGTGTAACTTTTGTGTTTTAGATAAATTTTTTCTATGCTCTTATGATGTAGAAAACACCTATAATCCTTGAACTACACCATGACAGAAGCAATTGACTCTGCTAATTATAGAGAGTTAATCCATTCATTTATTTCATAAAATATTCATGAATTTTAATCCTGCTTTTAATGAAGATTTTCCAAGAATAAGAACACAGTTAATTCCAAAAATTAAAATGACAGATTCTTGGACATATCATTATACTATGTTTACACTAAAGAAAAGTAACCCCAATATCCAAGGCCCTAGAGACACTGACTGGTGAAGGATTTGAGAATTTATGTTTCAAGCTAAATGAATAACTTACAAGTGTAGCTCTAAAAATGTTGAGTGGATAGTTGTAAATTCTTCATTACTCTATCAATCTGAACTGTTGTACACAACAGAAAATCAAATCCAGACCAGTTTAAAGAAAAATAATCTTCATAAGCTCACACAACTCATTAGTGTAAGGTTGGTTGTGGCCTTAGGAGTATGGCCCAAATTCAGAATGGTCTTGGTCTGCTCCTACTGAACTGCAGCTATTTCCAAATGTTACTTAATTGTCATAGTTTTCTTCAGTTTTCCAACATCAACAAACCACGTGGACAAGAGAGTATGACTTCCTTACTGAAAATAGATTCTCATTAGTTTTGATTGACTTCACTCGGCCTGGTGTACCTGCTTGATGAAATAATCATAGCAAGGAAGATGGAATGTGCCATTTGGCTTTACCCAAGTAACATACTCCAACTCTAGTGACAAGAAATTAGGCCAACATCACCCAAAACATATGAACTAAGGTTAGGGTAAACATGATGTTTCACAGAGCAAACTGAGGACTATTGGTAGACACAGAGTATATCAATCTGGACTTCAAATTTATTAAATACCCTGTACAGTTTAAATAACTTGGAACTGCTCCTGACACATAATAAGAGACACAAATAAGTTTACTCAATCAGTAAGTTTTACATTATTATTCAGAAATGTATATCTATATAATGTATAAAATCACTATAATATGCACACAAAAACAAAATACAAACAAAGAATGTCTTATATTAACAGGTAATTAATTCAAGTGAATATATAAGTGGCAAATAAACCTAATTAAAATTTAACTGTATGAATGATTAATAACAAGATATGATTTTCTTCTATCAAAATGCAATATTTAAAAGCTATTGCTAAATGATAAGCGTGGAATGATAGGACCTCATATATAACTTGAAAAAATGAAAATCACTGTAATATTTTTGTTAAGCAGTTGCCAGTGTAAATCAAGATCTTCAATATTAAATAATAGTTCCATTTAAAACAATGCTAAGTCTATTATTAGATGTTCCTGATTTCAGTGACATGTTCCAGTGCTACTAAGAAATCATGCCTAGTGTTTTGAAGATTGTATCAATATAACATATGCTTATGCTATGTTATATATAATATGTGCAAAATTATATTTGGTATTTGACTTGTATTTAGACATGTGTATATATACACATGCATGCATCACTATCATAAAATATTCATCAATATTAGTTATGGTTTCCTTTTTAAAAAAATATATTTTATTGATTTTTTACAGAGAGGAAGGGGACCTTTTAGTTCACAGACTGATGCTCTATCTGTTGAGCCAAACCAGTTTCAGCAGTTATGGTTTTCTTTAGGTGATCAACAAATTGACAAGTCTCTATATCATACTTTAAATTTCAACTTATATTTAAAAATTAGAAGAAAAAAAAATATATATATATAATCAGAGGCCCGGTGCATGAATTCACAAATTCATACAACAGTGGGACCCCTTGGCCTGGCCTGTGCGAGACTCTCCGACATCCCCATAGGGGTCCCGGATTGCAAGAGGGCACAGGCCAGGCCGAGGGACCCCACCAATGCACAATTGGGGCAGGAGAGGGACATGGGAGGTTGGCCAACTGGGAAGACAACATGGGAGGGCTTCAGGTGTCTGGCCTGTCTCACTCAATTCCAATGGGCTGAACCCCAGCAGCAAGCTAACCTACTGGTTGGAGCGTCTGCCCTCTGATGGTCAGTGCATGTCATAGCGAGCAGTTGAATGGCCTTAGCATATCCTTAGCATATTATGCTTTGATTGGTTAAACAGATGACTGAACACTTAGCATATTAGGCTTTTATTATATAGGATATATGTATAAATTCATCCTTGCCCCTTCCCTTACTAGTATTAGCAATTTAATTCAGATAATAGCTCTCTCATTACAATAATCTTCAAACTATTCTCTTCCCTGTTTCTCTGCTTCATCTACATTTTCCTGGTTTTTGCCTGCTATTTTTCTAAACATACCTGATTATAATCCTTCAGTATTTCGAAAAACCTCAAAGTTTTTTTGTGCTGACTATGTCAATTATCTCTGTGATATTGTATAAAAGGTTCTTCACAATCTGCCCTTGGCAACCTATTTATTTTCATATCCTGCTTATGTCCACATATGTACTATGGCTCCCATTCTCCTAGGAAACCCAATGCCCTTGGAAAATTACACATAATTTTATGACTCTGGGCATTGTTTTATGCCATTCTAAACTCTAGAATGCCATTTTCCCCTTCCCAATTGCCGAAGTCTCACTAGAATAGTTTCTACTCTTTTAAACTTCCCCCAAATTCTTCACACCGGAGAACCTTAGTCTACCTTCTATAATTCCATATAGCTGACACTGCTATAATCTTCATACTGTAACCCCCATTCATCGAAGAGCAAAACACTAATAACTTTATGCTAAATAAATGAATAAGTGAGATTCTATATTACATCAAGAGCTCAGAGGAATAATATTCTTAATTCCTTCTGAGAATTAATTAAACAGCCATTAGAATATAGTTATTCTTACGTTCATCACCTCCTGTTTCTTTCACCTTGGCTTCTATGGCCTCTGCTCTCCCACACCTTCATCCCCAGATGCACTTCAAAATAAATTTATATTTTTCTTTAGCTTTTTTTAATCAAACATAATTGATATTATCTCAGTATATCTATGAATCCATATCATGAGTATTTACAATTTCCATTTCAGCTCTAGATCCATACTGAAGGTTTTACTTGACAAATATGTATTACCTCATTACCTGAAACTCACTATTCCCACAGCTGAACTAATCATCATTATTCTTTTTGCTATAAGACATCACCTTCTTTAGCAATCTCAAAAATCTTTCTTTCTTAGCTCTCTTTCATGTCATACTAATAATAAATAATTATTTTTATTAATGACACTCTAATATTTTCATTTTCTGTCAATCATTTTATATACATCCCTTTCCTAGTGCCTAATCCAAGTCTTTATTTATCTAGTTTATACTATTAAAATGTAACACACTTGCTCTTATTTACCAAGTCTTTATTAAAAAATGCTTTTATAGATTATTTTACAGACTATTTTAGAGAGAAATTTTATGTACTGGTGAAAGAACATTGGTTTTGAGTCAGATAATTATAATTTTGGTCTTTATTCAAACCCTCAGAGATATTTTTTAGAACATTTCCTAAATATTCTAAGCTTCAATATTGTCAACTCTCACATGTAGATAACAAGACATCTATTAGAGTTGTTTGGTTGCTTGTTTGAAATATATTTTTATTTATTTCAGAGAGGATGGCAGAGAGAGATAGAAACATCAGTGATGAGAGAATGATTCATTGGCTGCCTTCTGCACAACCCCTACTGGGGATTGAGTCTGCATTTAGGGCATGTGCCGTGACTGGAATTGAATTCTGACCTCCTGATTCATAGGACAATGCTCAACCACTGAACCAAACAGGATTATTGTTGATATTATTAAAGATGTCCCATCTTTTTCCCCTCATAGTTCCCCTCCACCCAATTCCCACCCCACTCCAGGCCCTTGCCACCCCACTATCTGTGTCCATAGGTACTATATATAATACATGCATATAAGACATTTGTCCAATCTCTTTCCCTACACCCCATACCCTCCTTCCCCCTAAGAATTGTCAGTACACTATATTTCCATGGCTCTGATTCTATTACATTCACCAGTTTATTCTGTTCATCAAGTTTTTTATTCCTTTGATTTTTAGATTCACCTGTTGATAGATATGTATGTGTTGTCACTTCACTGTTCATAATTGTTTATCTTTATCTTTTTCTTCTTCTTTCGCTTCTTAAAGAATATCCTTCAGCTTTTCATATAATACTGGTTTGATGGTGATGAACTCTGTTAGCTTTTTTCTGTTTGTGAAACTCTTTATCTGACCTTCAATTCTAAATGATAAATGATAACTTTATGGGTAGAGTAATCTTGGTTGTAGATTCTTGCTATTCATCAATTTAAATATTTCTTGTCACTACCTTCTGGCCTGCATAACTTCTGTTGAGAAATCAGCTGACAGTAGTATGGGTACTCCCTTGTAGGTAACTAACTGTTTTTCTCTTGCTGCTTTTAAGAATCCCTCTTTGTCTTTTGCCCTTGGCATTTTAATTATGATGTGTTTTGGTATGGTACTCTTTTGATTCTTCTTGTTTAGGGTTCTCTGTGCTTCCTAGACTTGTATGTCTATTTTTTTCACCAGCTAGGGGAAGTTTTCTGTCATTATTTCTTCAAATAGGTTTTCAATAGCTTGTTCTCTCTATTCTTCTGGCACCCCCATAATTTGGATGTTAGTACACTTAAAGTTGTCCCAGAGGCTCCTTACACTGTCTTCATATCTTAGGATTTTTTATTTTTATTTTATTTTTTTGCTTTTTGCTTTTCCAGTAGAGTGTTGTTCTTTTTTGTTTGTTTGTTTGTTTGTTTGTTTTGTTTTGTTTTGCTTCCTTGTATTTTAAATCTTTGACTTGATTCTTGGGTTCCTCTAGTCCACTGTTGAATCTCTATAAAATATCCTTTATTTCAGTCAGTGTATGCATAATTTCTGACTGGTCCTTTTCAATTTTTTTAGCATTCTCACTAAGCTCCTTGAAGGACTCACTAAGTTTTTTTCAGGTTTCTAGAAGATTCTTGGGTAACCTTATAAACTGTAGTTTTTAACTCTATATTCAGTAGTTTGCTTTCTTCCATTTCTTTCATTTGTAACATGTTTAGTTGTCTCCACATTTTGGCTACTTCCCTGTATTTGTTTCTATGTATTGGGTAGCTGGTCATGTGGGCTACTTAATTTGAATCCCGGAATTAAATAGAATAGACTCAGCCACCTGGTCACAGGGAATGCTGAGTGGAAAAGTCTTCCCTTTATGAGCATAGCTCATTTCCTTTAATGTCATGACACAAAAGAGGAGAGTGAAATGAATGGTCCCATGAGCATCTCACTTCTAGGAGAGGAGAGAGAAAGAGAGCTGGAATTAGGCTACACTTGCTTATCTCATTTTTGTAAATTCACTAATCAGATCAGATTCACAAATCAGATCTCCTTACTTATTTGAGATAAATGAGAGGATATATGGAAAAAGAGGGTAGAAAAAGTACATGAAGGGAAATATTTGGAGTGAGGAAGACTAGTCCTTCACAAGCATGAAAAAGGTTTTACTTAGTACATGTTGGGTCTAATGGATGCCCAGTTAATGGTAATTACTTTTACTACTTAAAAAATAAGTTTTATTTTCTTACCTAAAAAGTTCCAGTTATACCTAAGAACCTCAGAGGAAATAAAATAAATAAAACAACAACAACAAAACACTTCCTTTGTATGTTACTCAATGCCTTCTACATTCTAACACTTTTTCCAGCTTTATCTCATATCACAACTCTCTCAACAAACACACTTTATCATTACAAAGGCAACTTGCTCAAATCTATGTTAAAGGTCTTTTCTTGCATCATTTCCTTAGCCTAAAATGCTCTTCAATCTTTAGACCTTAAGTAAAATGCTAATTCCTCTTTCTTTTTGCCTACATTAGACACCTATACCTTTATTTTGCACTTACTCCATTCTTTGAGGTATTAATTATTCACTAAATTTCCCCTACTTTTAAAGTTATGTTGCTTGAAAATTGAATATAAATTCTACATATACTTCTATTCCCACGCCATCTACCAGGCTTCATCACAGTATATGGAATAGAGGAAGTTCTTAATACATGTTTGATGAAATGAGTTAGTATTCATGAATTAATTAACCTATATTTCTATCTCTAGTCTATCCATATGTTAAAAATTATTAAATATCACTGGACCTATTGTTTGCTATGCCATTTATTATTAATTCATCTGAGTTTTAGAAAAAGGAAAAATTGGCAACTATTTTACTCTCCAACAAATGTTAGAATGGTTTTAATTCAGCTATTTTTTCCTCTGTTATGACAATTTCCATGACTTTGGCCTATAAAAGTAGTGTTAAGACAAATGACATTCAGAGAGTCAAAGGGTGGATTTTTATGAATTTGTATCTCCTTCCCCAGAGAGATGCTGTATATATTTTATTAGCTCTATTCCATCAAGCCTCAAAGAGTTAGTAAAACTTAAATTCCTTATCCCCTCTGTGGAGTAGTATTATGATAGAGTTACAGCCACTATAAATGAAAGTCTATGTAATGTAGTTTATTTAGAAGTTATTCTTAAGAGTAATAGAAAACATCTTCCTACCCACTCCATCATCCACTTAGTGCAGCCAGCTTTATGAGCTTGCAGTCTCAGGATGGCCTACATCTTATGAGTAATTTAGGGTAGGGTAGAAAGGAACATGAGGAAACACATGTTATTTAAATACTATTTTGATCAGAGACAGCATATTTAAAATTCACATCATTCTTAAAAGAACAGTAACATGGAAATTCCCAGAGAAACATTTCTTCTGATAATGCAAATGCACTCAAATGGCCACAAATGTCACTCCTTCAAAAAAGGAAAAGGCTAGAATGGCCAGTATGTCTCAGTAGTTGAGCATTGGCCTACGAGATCATGGTTCCTTTCCTGGTGAAGGTATATGACCTGGCTATGTGCTCAATCCCAAGTAGCAGTCATGCAGGAGGCAGACAACCAATGATTCTCTCTCATCATTGATGTTTCTGTCTCTTTCCCATTCGGTTTCTCTTTCTGAAATCAAATATATATATATGTATATGCGATCTGGTGCATGAAATCTGTGCACAGTGGGGGTGTGTTTCTCAGCCTGGCCTGTACTCTTTCCCAATCTGGTACCCCTGGCTCCTAACTGCTCACCTGCCTGCCTGCCTGATCACCCCTAACTGCCTCTGCCTCGGCCCCCACCACTGAGGCTTTGTCTGGACAAAGACATCAGCTCTATCCAGTTTAATTAGCATATTACACACACACACACACACACACACACACACACATATATATATATACACACACACACATACACACACACACATACACACACACACACACACACACACACACACACATATATATATATATATATATATATATATATATATATATATACATAGATATATATAAAAGGAAAAAGGAAAATACTAATGTTCTTATTTTCTGTTGGAAAGGGAAGATGAGTTTAGAATTTTTAATTTCATAATCATCTGGAGCTTTCTTAATACATCATTAATTGCATGCATGTAACTCACTATTTTACTTCGTGTCTTATAGTATCGATTCAAATTATATATATATAATGTCATTGATCCAGCAGTAATATAACCCTGATTTTTACTTGGTAGAATTTTGAACTTCAGTTATTGCATTGTGGCAGGGTTTCATTGAATTACGCTGTTGGAGGTCATAACTACGGAAGTGGAATTGTCCCCCAAACCAATATTTGGTTCAGAGGAGGGAAAGGGGGACATTTGTAATGCTGTCAATAATAATAATAATAATAATAATTTTTAAAAATGAACTAACGAGTTGCTTATATATTTCCATTTGAAAATGTTCCCTAAGACTTGCTGTGATTGGGAATGTAATTGAAATGTCTGCACTCACTCAGATCAAAACCTTTTTTTGGAAATCATCGTCATTTAAATAAATAGTAGCATATTTTTAGATGTGTCTCTACCTACAGTAGTCTAGTTCCTTTACTTGCCTAAATAAATTACACAGTTTCTACCAGCTGAGCTGCATTTTACTACATAGGTTAAGACATCTTTGTTGGATAGACTTTACTTCAGAAACAACAGGGGTTCAGGAAAGAGTCAGCCTGGGTTCCAATGCCCACTATTAGTTTACTTGTCTAGCTTTTGATGTCTATTGCTTCGGTTCTTATTCTGGTTATTGCCTGTATGAAACATTTTTGCCTATCTCCTCTGAAGCCTGGTGTTACTGCTTTTTCCTTTTCTACTGTGCGCTCTACAGCAGAGGCTGAAGCATTGAAGGCTTCCAGGTCTCTATCTTGCTACCCACACGCTATCACAGTTCACTATATGATGGTGTATCTGCCTTCACACACACCCTGCTAGAAACATGAAAGGCACCATTGTAAAAATCCTCTTGCCTGAAATAGTGTCCATTGGAACCAAAAGACAGAAAACTTGGCTCTGGATGCTAGGTTCTGTCTTCCCCAATACTGATCTGCCTAGTTCTCAAGAGGCTTTCTCCTCTGGACAAAAAATTCCAGAACTCATTTCTTTTCTCTCTCTCTCTCTCTCTCTCTCTCTCTCTCTCTCTCTCTCTCTCTCTCTCTCTCTCTCTCTCTTTAAGATTTACCAGTATTTATTTGTAACTACTGCCCTTCATGAAAGTTGTTGAGATGATTTTCTGCTTGCCCTGGTGACTTTGAAGTTTTGTTTCTTAGGATTTGTACAGGCCTGAAAGATCAGGTCACTTAAAATATTTTTAAGAAGTGAGGAAATGCCAGAATTAAATTTTCTCACTATTTACTAATTATCTCATCATCTGGGTTGGCTCTCTGATTTATTATCAACTTACCCTTTAATGTCTGACAAAGATGAACTTTATTTTCTTCATTGAATTATAGAAAGTAAATTTAGTATCCTTAAGTCTAGAAATCTTACTTGAAAGAAACATTAAATCTGTCTCCAATCTGTATCAGTGATGGACTGATGAAATTTTCCAGTTTGCTTTCTTCCCCAGGCCTTCCCAATGGTAAAATGGAGTCGATTATTTTTGTGAGGTTCAGAACCCTAAATGAAATTTACAGTTTCTGTTCTAAACTATATAATGCAGGAACAACAATTAAATGAATTTGTTGTTTGCACTATGTAGTTAGAGTTCATGGGAGGTCAGTCTATATAGCTATTAGAAGTTAAGTGCTCATGTCAAGAATAGGTTGCTAGTTTATTGATCTTTCTAGAAGGCATTGTTCAATTATTGGTGCCCAAAGAAAGTCTATTTTTATCCTTGAAAATATACCAAAAAACAAGGTTGTTTTTGTAACCCCATATACTCTAAGGAGTCAACATTACTCCTTGAAGAGGAAGTGCTTTTTTCTAGCCCCATGACCCAACATTCAATACCAAGGTTTGTGTTTACATGTACAGGTGAAGGTAAGTCAATAGGAATCAATATAGAGAGCAGAGCCTCCTTACCAACTGATGAATTTCTATTACAAACTCCTGCAAGATCCTTCAGTCAGCATCATTGGTTTTGAAAGTCACATCCCTGTAGATGAGGCAGTGTTGCATAGTGGGAAGAACACAAAATCTGTATTCAGATATCTCTAGATAATACTGTGATTCTGATTTTTTATGGCTATGTGATATTGGAGATGTTGTTTCATATCTCTAACTGTTAATTTCATTATCTATAAAACATAGTCTATCTTGTGAAGATAATATAAATACTTGAGTGAATGAAAAACACTTTTTATAGAGACACCAATAATTTACAGCCACTGTTATTAAAAGACCATATGATTTCATTCATTTGAGAATCATAAAAGAGAAAGCAACAAATTAACAAACAAGAAAAACCAATAGAAGTTCCTAAACACATACAACAGTATGGTGATTACCAGAGTGAAGAGACCTTGGCAGGGGGTGGGGGGGGTTATTAAAGAGTAAAGGAGGTCAAATACACGGTGACAGAAGACTTGACTTTGTGTGGTGAGCACAGGATGCAATATACAGATGCTGTGTCATAGAATTATACACTTGAAACCTGTGTAATATTATTAACTAATGCCACCTCAATAAATTTAATTAAACATATTAATCAATGTAACCTTAATAAATCTAATTTTTAAAAAATAAAATGGAAAGGAAAATTCAACTGTTCACCCTCAAGTTTTATCATTGGAGAAATATGTTCTGTTTCAGTCATTTCTTTCCCTGGAAAGAAGCTGGTAGAATATATCTATGTATTTTCTTGAAGAGCTAAGTATTAGTGATACTGATTCTTAGTTGACATTCAATACTACTTAGCAATAATGTTAACATTCCTAGTTGATTCCCTTATCTTTCAATCTTCTACAATACCATAATGCCTTAATCTCTATAGGTGGCTCGATCTTTAATTATAATTATGATCATTTTCATTGTATGTGTTCTCAATTTTCCTTTCTTCTAGCTGAATATGTCTCTGTGTCTTTACCTATCCGTTCCTCTCTATTGATATTTCTAAAAAGGAAACACCTTTACTCAAAGGAGTTTCTTTGATCCCATCTCCTCCATTTAGAATCAGGCCCTATCACCTCCTCTTTCTACTGCATCTTCCTTCTTTTCCTTACCAGTGATTTCTTATTCTTAGTTTACGGAAGAGTTTGCATAATCCTCCTCCTCCTCCTCCTCCTCCTCCTCCTCCTCCTCCTCCTCCTCCCCCTCCTCCTTCTTCTTCTTCTTCTTCTTCTTCTTCTTCTTCTTCTTCTTCTTCTTCTTCTTCTTCTTCTTCTTCTAATTATCTTCCCAATTGGGTAAAGGGGAAGAAATATTTATCTATTTATTTTTTAAATATATTTTTATTGATTTCAGAGAGGAAGGAAGAGGGAAAGAGAGATAGAAACATCAATGATGAGAGAGAATAATCAATCAGCTGCTTCCAGTATGCCCCACACTGGGGATGGAGTCCACAACCCTGGCATGTGCCCTGACTGAGAATCAATTATGACCCCCTAGTTTATAGGTCGATGCACAACCAGCCATGCTGGCTGGGTTGAGTAATTCTTCTAAAACATTTTATCTCCTCTCCCCCACCATTCTAATGTCCCATTACCTTTCTCTCTTATCTCCAAGAAACTATGTGCTACTATTAGGTCTAGTAATAATTAATGTCGTTTTCTAATACTTTTTTTTTTAAATCAAATTTATTTAAACAACAAAATTTAATCAACAATATATTGTAGTTGCCGTTGTTTTCTACTACTTGTGCCCAACGCTCAGGAAGCATTTTAATCCCTCTGTTGTAAAATTCTTGTGATTTTGATGCAAAAAATTCGGTCAATGCATTTTTGAGGCATTCTTCATTATTAAATTTTTTTCCAAGAAGAAAGTTTTGCAAAGAACGAAACAAATGGTAATCGGAAGGGGCAATATCAGGAGAATATGCAGGTTGAGGGAGAACTTCCCATTCCAACTGGCGCAGTTTTTCAGCAGTGATTCTTGCAGTATGCGGTCGTGTGTTATCGTGGTGAAGAATTACGCCCTTCCGATTAATCAGCACGGGTTCTTTTTCTCTTAAAGCTTGGGCTAACCTTTCCAATTGGGCACTATACACTGCACTTGTAATGGTTTGGTTAGATGGTAAAAGTTCATAATGAAGAATTCCTTTAAAATTCCACCAAACACACAACATCACTTTTTTCGCATGCAAGTCAGGTTTTGGAGTGGGCTGCGGAGCCTCATTTTTGTCCAACCATTGAGGCCGCCTTTTCAAATTAACATACAACACCCATTCTTCATCTCCGGTAACAATTTGCTCTAAAAATGGCAAACGGTTTTGACGAGAGAGGAGCGAACTGCAAATTGTGACTCTTTGATTACGGTTGTTGTTGGTCAACTCATGAGGAACCCATTTTCCAAACTTTTGGACTTTGCCAAGTGCACGCAATTGATTGGAAATTGTTTTTTGTGAACAATTTAAAGTTGTCGCAAGCTCTTTTGGGTAATTTCCCTCGAGAAATTTCTCAAACCAATGCTGGCATTTTCTGGTGCTAACTGCATCTTGTCCAAGAGCACTACAGATGTTTTTTGCAGCCTCACTTGCTTTTCTTCCTAATTGGAACTCGTAAAGCATGCAGTGCCGAATATGCTCTTCATCCGCCATCTTCTTAGCCCTAGTTTTGCAACAAAAACCAAACCAAACACAAACTTTTTCAAGCAAAACTTGTTAATTGCACTTCACACGTTCTGTAGATACCACGTGTTTGAAGGTTATGTCAATACAAGTCAACGCCAAGCAAGATTTTAAACGAATGTTAAAAACGACATTAATTATTACTAGACCCAATAGTAATCTTTTATAAAAAAATCTTTCTATATGAACATTAATTAAATGTTGTAATTCCTTGAATCTCAATTTCCTCTTCTAACAATATGAAAAATAAGTATTTTTTAAGTTGAAAGATTGTAAAACATATATAAAGAAATATATTCAAATATTAATTTAAAAAACAACAATAATAAGCATGATAAAATAAACAAGGGTAATTAGGTTATGCATTACTTCTTTTTATTCTTGGGCAGAATCAAAAGGGTCAGTTTTATAGACAGAAGTTTTTTAAAATGTGAATGTGGTTAACCCACTTGAGAAATAGAAATTGAATGAACCTTATGCCTTGACATACAGTAGTCAATAAATCAATGTTTGTAAAGGAATACTTTGCTGAAATATTTTGCATTGTTCCTTATATTTTATGATGAAAAGAATGGATGAAGATTAGCTTGAATACCATGCATTTCTTAGTATGCAATTTTGCATTTTCAAATGTAATTCATTTATAAGTTTTTCAAAAGTAGATTTTTCTTAAATTGTGGATTCTGTCTTTTTTATTTTTTAAATATATTGTTTATACTAATACAGATGTGCCCCATTCCCCCCACACACACACACTTTAACCACCTTCACACAGTCCCCCTTAACTTCTCCCTCTGGCCATCACCATACTGTTGTCTGTGTGTATGCATTATGCATATTCAGTATATTCTTTGGCTATCCTTTTATCCTTCTTTCATACAGTTCCCTCATCCCCTTCTCCTCTGACGTCTGTCAGTCTGTTCTATGTAACTATGCCTCTGGTTCTATTTTGTTTATTTTATTTTTTTTAATTTTAATTTGAAACTTGTAACAAGGCTTACTATGTTTATGAATGCCTTATAATGTGATCCTCCTCCTCATCATCGTCATCATTATCAACATGGTTATATTAGTAACATAAAATTAAGACTATTTCAATATTCTGCATCATCTTAGTAGAGAGATAAGTTATGCATTCCAGAGTCATGAAATAAAATCAACAGCTGATGCACATGTGTCAAACACAAGGCCCGCGGGCCAAATCCAGCCCGCCAGGCCTTGCAATGTGGCCCGCACCTCGCTGTCATCACTGCACTCCGCTGTCAGTTTATGACATTGTCAGTTTATGACTGTTCAGTAAACCAGTCGGCCCACGATTTAGGTTGGATTTTAGATTTTGGCCCCTTCTCTGATTGAGTTCGACACCCCTACGTAGGGGATAAACACCATAAAGAGACTACCTCATGAACCCCCCACATTTAACTCTAATAATGTATGCTTCTTTCTGATTTAGCACGTACAGAAATCGAATTAGGTAATAACTATAACTTAGGATCTATGTAAGCAAACTGATTATACATTTTTCTTATTGAATTTTTAAAAAGGCATAACTAGCTAAAGTTATTTAAAACCAATTTATCATCTTAGTCACTAGGGTGTTTCTGAAAACATCCACTGAATACCTCAAGGACCAGAAAATTCATTAAACATTGGTACCAATTTAGAAAAAATATGCTAAACACCTGCTATCTTGGGCTCAAAATAAATTATTATGAAGTACTATGTTAACATGTAGAATCTGTTAAGTTAGACTCATGTGAATACTAATCAAATAAGGTAAATAAGACTAAAATTTGGTTAAAAATGTTCATCTTTATTTTTGGAGTGATATGAGCTACCAAAATATAGTTCATGCATACACATTGAAACTGTTTGAAATAATATTGTATATAATTTTAGGAGAATATCTTAGATTTCATTCACACACTATGTTTATATAGTTGATATGCATATATGATTTTCCCATAATATCATTAATTATGAATGTATGAATGTATGAAGATATCTCATATGCCTTTCTTGGGAAATAAATCAGATTTAACTTTTATTAGAACCTTTTCTATCAAAGTATTGTTTAAAGAATACTAAAATCATCTTTTAAATGAAAGGAATAGATTGCTTTTTTTGAGCCCTTTTATTTTTTTTACAATCTGTACAAGTATAATTCAAAGCATAATTGTAAGCATTTTGGTATAAAAAAAGAATAAGTATCTAAGCTATAAAATTATTTAAAAATCACTTATTTTGTTTTAACCTTTATAATGAAAATTGTGTTCTCATAAAAGGATCAAAGTTTGCTCACAACTTCCTTGGATTTTTAAAGAGGTAATGAGCAGTAAACTCAGCTATTACTCATACATATCACTAAATGCCATTCATTGAAAAGCAGCAAACTATGAATATGGAAAAACTATGAATAAGGAAAGAGTCTTCTGTTAAGGGGAGAGACTTTGTTCCGATTTTATATTTTATGAATTCTCATCCTTCAATGTAATGCTTAAATAATTTTTATGCACAACACAACAAATAAAGGTAGAAAATTCTTGAAGTCTATTTGACTCTCATTTAATTGAAATGTCTCTTCTACAACTGTGTACGCTAATTCAACCATCAAACTTGATGTGCTTTTAAATGATACAAAGCTAGATAGTATATCACAATTTGTAAATGGTACATCATGATGTTAAGAAAAATCTGTGTTGCTTTTACCAATCCACTGGCCTGGGTTTCTGTAAATCACTTTTATGTGCACCAATAATTACCATACTTCAGCAAGGCAGTTTTAATTAAATGTCATTCTTTAAAATCAAGAAACACTTACCAGGTCAAGTAGGTCTAGGATAAAACTAAAGTTTGCTCTCAAATCATGGATTACTTAATATTCTGTTATAAAGAAAAATTGTAAATGGGGCATACATAATTCTCCTCATACAATTTTAATGAGATTTTGGCCAGTTCAAAATTGTTTCCTCTGTATAATTTTGCATCTGCTAGTTGAAGGATAATACTTTCTTGACTATGAAAAACATTTCCACAGCAAAACAGTTCATGCAATAAATCTGATATTTCTTATTTTTATAAAAATGACTGCATGAAATTTATAATTAGTTTTTACCAAAATAAATGAAAGTGCTACCCAGGTTAAAATGCTTTAATTACTTTTTAGAAGTTCAAAAGATAGTTTGTTGACTGTTTTATTATATTTGTATATAATGAATATAATATGTGTATATTTGTGTATAAAATTAAATAGATAAGTTGTATGATATATATTGTACAATATCTAAGATATTAAAGATTGAATCCAAATTATGTGTTAATTTTAATTATTTGAGGAAAATATTAAACCTTGAAATATTCTTACATATCAAAAAACACATCACCATTCTTCTTTCTATTATTATTATTATTAGAGAGAGGAAGGGAGAGAAAGAGAAAATCATCGATGTGAGAAACATTGGTTGATTGCCTTCTGTACACACATTAAGCAGAGGTCAAACCCACAACCTGAGTACTATATGCCTTGACCAGGAATCAACCTAGTGGCCCTTTGGTGCATGAGAGAGGATCTAACCAACTGAGTCACGTTGACCAGATCTCAATTACTTCTTTTATTATCTACTACATATGTATGTTGAAGTGGAGTCACAGAGAAGTGAGCAATTAATTCTACAGAGATAACATCAACATTAAAACTAAATTACAGAATCACCATCATTAAGAACTATCTAAATTCTTGGTGAACGGAAGTTCTATAAGTAAATATTTAAAGAAACAGCCATATCCAAACTGGTAGGAGGGGCAGAGAAGCAGGACAGGCTGGTCTCACACCCATGTGAAGCAGATAAAAATTGGGAGGGTTATCTTGGATGCAGAGGTCCCCCTGAGAAGCCAGGTGTCCCAGCCACATACCAGGCCCCAACCCAGGGTTCCAGGAGGGAAATCCTCATAATTTCTATCTGAGGATTGAGGCTGAGTGAAATGGACAGCTGGTGGAGACCCAGGAAGTTCCTCATAAAGGGTCCACACACACACATGTATGCAGACTAGCTCCCTTTGAGCTCCAGAACTGAAAAAAAATTTTCAGCTGGAGGGGCACCAAGGACACATGGGAAAGAACTGAGTTGGGTCCAGAAATTGGGGAGCAGCTTTCTCCCAGATAGAGATGCTGGCCAATGTCACTATTCTTTTGATGAGCCTTCCAACTCTCATAGAGCCAAAGGGCAGGTGCCATATTTGTGACTCCATCAACCTAGCTTACACTGTTTGCCCTGCTCTGATTATTTCCTGAGTCCTCACTTCACCGAACTTTTGGGTTCACTCAAGAGTTGCCAGTGGTGTTTCCACATGAATGGCCTATTTTGGCTTATGCTTCAGATTTTCCTAAAGTCTTTCAAATAAGTAGAATCTGGCCTCAGTCTGCCCTGTAGCTCTTGCTAAATGGCCCCAGGCTTGGCCCTAGCAGCAGCCAGCCTTGTTTCATAGAGTGACCTTGCCTGGGTACTTCCAAGCTGAGCAACAGAATCAGCTATCTTTAAATTGCTTTTTAGCTTATTCTGGGTGGGCCTGGGCATAAAACAGCTGGCAACTGACCTTGGCCCCTACTTTCCAAGCGGTCTCAGAGGCAGCATACCAAATGGACAGTTTCAGACCATGTTGAAGTACCACTATCTAAGCACCCTAGAGGTGACACACTCAAAGGGTGGCCACTCAGTGGGCACCAGACCTTGTTGAAGTAAGCCCTGATGTTTGAGGTGGGTCCTGCATAGCTAATCCTCTGCACTGGACAGAGATCAGTGGTTGGGGTTTGCAGCCAGTCCTTGCAGCTGATCAACCTGGGAGAAATCCCTCCCATCGACATGCTAACAACAATCAAAGCTCAACTACAACAGGAGGGTGTACAGAGCCCAAATGGGAGGCAAGCTTGGGTGATCAGGGAGGCTGTGCTGCTGGGCCCTACAGAACACCTACTATATTAGTCCACTCTACCAACCTTGAGAGTCATAGGAATTCGACCTAGTTCATGAAGAAGAAGAAGAAGAGGAAGAGGAAGAGGAAGAGGAAGAGGAAGAGGAAGAAGAAGAAGAAGAAGAAGAAGAAGAAGAAGAAGAAGAAGAAGAAGAAGAAGGAAGAAGAAGAAGAAGAAGAAGAAGAAGAAGAAGAAGAAGAAGAAGAAGAAGAAGAAGAAGAAGAAGAAGAAGAAGGGAAAGAAAAGAAAAGAAGAGAAAAGAAAAGAAAAGAAAAGAAAAGAAAAGAAAAGAAAAGAAAAGAAAAGAAAAGAAAAGAAGAGAAAAGAAAAGAAAAAAGGGAGGCTGCCAAAATAAAAAGACATAGAAATATGTCTCAAATGAAGGAAAAGAACAAAACACCAGAAAAAAAGAATGAAACAAAATGGAGACCAGGAATCTACTAGATGCAAAATTTAAAACACAGCTTATACAAATTCTCAAGGAACTTAGTGAAAACCTCAAGAGTATAAAAAAGTACCAGTCAGAAATGAAGGATACACTAACTGAAATGAAGACTAATTTACAGGTAATCAACAATAGAGTAGATGAAGCCCTATAATCAAATCAGCTATTTGGAATATAAGGAAGCAAAAAAAAAATACCCAGTCAGAAGGGCAAAAATAAAAGTGAATTTTAAAAATGTGGATAATATAGGGAGCCTCTGGGACAAATTCAAGTGTACCAACATTTGTATCATGGAGATACTGGAAAGAGAAGAGAGAGAGTGAGAAATTGAAAACCTATTTGAAAAAAATAATGATGGAAAACTTCCCTAATATGGTGAAGAAAATAATCATATAAATCCAGAAAGATCAGAGAGTCCCAACAAGATGAACCCAAAGAGGCCTACACCATGACACATCATAACTAAAATGCAAAATGTTGAAGACAAAGAGAGAATTTTTAAAAAGTAACAAGAAAAAAGCAGTTAACTACAAGGGAACTCTCATTAGACTGTATGCTGATTTCTCAACAGAACTTTGAAAACCAGAGGGGTTGCAAAGAAATAGTAAGAGTAATGAAAAACAGGCATCTACAACCAAAGCTATCATTTAGAATCCAAGGACAGATAAAGAGTTTTCCAGACAAGAAAAAGCAAAAGCAGTTCATCACCATCAAACCAATATTATATGAAACGTTAAAGGGTCTTTTTTAAGAAGGGAAAAAATGGCAATTTTTACATATTTTATTGAACATAAAATGGCAATTAATACATATTTATCAATAATTAACTCTAAAGGAGAAAATAAATGAACAAGCAGAATAGAAACAGACTCACTCATAGATACAGAGAATATTTTGACAGTGGACAGATGTGAGGGGATTTGGGGGATTGGGTGAAAAAAGTAAAGGGATTAAGAAGTACAAATTGGTTGTTATGGAATAGTCATGGGGATGTAAAGCAGAGAATAGATAATATAGTCAATAATATTCTGACAATTGTATATGGTGCCAGATTGGTATAAGATTTATCAGGATGATCAGGGGCAGACACTCAATATACAGGCATTGGAAACATGGAACAGACTGATAAATCTCAGAGGGAAGGTGAGGAGGATGACAGGAAGATATTAACCAAAGATCTTATATGCATAGTAGAGGTCCCTCAGCCTGGCCTGCAGGGATCGGACCGAAACCAGCTCTCAGACATTCCCTGAGGAGTCCTGGATTCTGAGAGGGTGCAGGCCAGGCCAATAGACACCACTGGTGCACAATTCCATGCTCCGGGCCTCTAGTGTAATAATAACATTCATGTATTACCCTAATGCAAAGTGACACCACATGATAGACCAGCAAATTAAAACACACACACACACACACACACACACACACACACACACACACAAAACACCACTACCACCACCACCACCACCAACAACAAAAAGACTGACTTCCAATCACACAACTGGTTAGTGGAAACATTGGGATTTCAACCCAATTAATATGGTTTTGGAGTGAATAATCCTAAGCCTTGGGTTCTTAGCTTCTGATAAGTAAAATTTTGCAGTTTGGACAAGACAAAATTTGAGACACCATAAAAATAAAGATTAAACCTGATCAAAGATAATGGCATTATATGTTACGCAAACTGGGATAAAATTTTCTCCAATATGCAGCCCTGTCTGCCTTTCCAGCTTTATCTCAAACTTTGTATTAAGCAAATACGAAGTGCTTATTAGCATCCTAGAGGCCTGGTACATGATCTTGTGCACAGGTGGGGTCCCTGGGGGTGGCCTATGGGGATTGGGCCAAAACTGACAGTCCATTGCTACCTGCCACTCCTGCTCATCCTGGCCCCGCTGCACCTGCTGCAGGCCCACACCCAGTCAGTCTCAATTGGGAGAGGTTCACGCGGCCCACAGCGGTGCTCTCCAACCGTGAGCCCTGCATTTGGCTCCCGTCCTGTGAGGGGTTGGGAGGAATGGGAAGCGATCATCCCACTGGGTGGGCTATGGGAAACCCTTGCCAGCCTGGAATCCATATCCCTCCTGCTGACATTCACACTGGGTGTTTGGAGCAACCTTGCAGCTGATTTTATGTTGTTTCTTTCTTGTGGAGCGTCTAGGGAGAGGATGCGGCTGCAGTGCCTGAGGCCAACTTCCAGGAGACTGGAAGAACTGTTGGCATTGTGCCAGTGGCTCTGGTCCATTGGTGCCTGACCCAATCTCTGAAGGCTGGACCTGCAGGACGAGTGAGGGAGTGAATGGCTGCCATCGTGCTACCACTGTGGGAGTGCACTGACCACCAGGGGGCAGCTCCTGCCTTGAGCATCTGCCTTCTGGTGTTCAATGCATGTAATAGCCCTGGTCGACCTGTTGTTTGGTTGTCTGGTTGTTTGGTTGTTTGGTCATTCAGTCACTTAGGCTTTTATATATATATATATATATATATATATATATATATATATATATATATATATATATATATATATATACACACACACACACACACACACACACACACACACACACACACACAAATTGACCATCACTCCAACACACAATATGGCTACCCCAATGTGGACACAAGATGGTTGCCACAAGATTTTCAGTAGGGGAGGGCAGTTGGGAGGGACCAGGACTGCAGGAAGGGCAGTTGGGGGTGACCAGGCTGGCAGTGGAGTAGTTAAGTGTTGATGAGGCTGGCAGGCAGAAGTGGTTAGGGGCAATCAGGCAGGCAGGCAGGTGAATGGTTGGGAGCCAGCAGTCCTGGATTGTGAGAAGGATGTCTCAGATTGGAAAGGGTGCAGGCTGGGTTGAGGGACATCCCTTCACCCAGTGCACAAATTTTCTGCACTGGGCCTCCAGTGTGTGTGTGTTCTCTATATTCTGATCTCTATAGCTTTGCATATGCTATCACTCTTTTGGAAACCTCTTCCATCTTCTACTTTTCCAGTATCCATTAAATCTCAACACAATGTCCACAACTTTGTTAAGTCTTTTTATCTTATTTGTTATTGTCCTCTTCTAGTGCCCTAAGTATATTGTGCTACTGAATTTAACATATTTGTTCTAGTTCTTTAAATAGTTATCACGGAGTTTCTTACAGAATAAGTAGTTCATAGTAAATTCTGTTTACCTAAATTGAACTGAAGCATGAAACATCTTTTTACACTTTTTTTCAGCTTGATACATATTAGAAACAGACTTTTAACAACTAAGTGAATGAATGAATGAATGAATGAATGAATGAGTTATATAATATGTGTGCTGGACATGTACACATGACATAGAGTCTACTGGGTCTACATTTAAATCCCATTTCTGCCATGTAACTGGCATTTCATTAGTCTAGATTAGGGGTGTCGAACTCAATCAGAGAAGGGGCCAAAATCTAAAATCCAGCCTAAATCGCGGGCCGAATGGTTTACTGAACAGTCATAAACGGATAATGTCATAAACTGACAGCGGAGTGCAGTGATGACAGCGCGGTGCGGGCCACATTGCAAGGCCTGGCGGGATGGATTTGGCCCGCAGGCCTTGTGTTTAATACATGTGGTCTAGATGCTCAACCTCCTTGAACCTCAGATTCTTCCTTTAGAAAGAGAGAACATAAAACTACCTTCCCATATGATCACCAATAGAGAATGAGATAATGTATATCAAATGATAACTACAGCCCCTTATTAAGCAATATGAAGTACCTATTACCCTATTCTGATCTCTGTAGCTTTAAGTATGCTATGAATAGTCAATGTTCAATATATTGTAGTTATCAGATATTCACTAATTAGGTATTAACCTTCTTAGTTAACATTGTTGTTATTATGAATATTCTTTTTTTTTTTATTCCTTAAACACTCCCCAAACCTGATACTTCAACAATATTCTAGATCTGATAATGAATGAGGGGCATTTAAAAACTAGTCAATATGCAGATTAAAGTAGGCAATAGAGTTGAGAATTTTTACTATTTCAAATGAAAAGAGAAAAGCCATTCTGAAAAATGAGTCTTTCTTACAAGGGAAACTACAGGGAGTTATAAGTTGACCAAATTTTAACAAGTTTCATATGGCTACCAAGCTGTCTATTGATATTCATTTTCTGCAGACTACTAAATTGTCCCACAGTTCTGGAAAAAAGTCATTGAAATTTCCCTTCATTATATATACTGCCTTTGAGAGACCAGGGACCTTCCTAAGGAGCCATCCAATCTGAAACTAAAAGCATTTGAACCGTTTACAGACTAAAAATAGGTTATATTAGTGCAAAGTGAGACATTCCTGTAAATGTTAAGGACTTTAAGACTTTTTACAATATCTTAAAGTTATCCATTTTTATTCTAGCCATGCAAAAACCCCAAATTTTGTACTTTCTTAAGACAAGGTATCAGTGATATGCTTTAGTTAGTCATAGATAATTTAGTAGCTAGTATTACTGGAACTGAAAATCAATGCTACTGAAAACTTTTGTGAAACTTATATGTAATTCTTATACATATTTTGATATATTTATTTTCTAGTTTCACTTAGTATCCTTGTTTAAATTAGAATGAAGGAGATATTTTATTTTAAGCTAAAGGCCTATATTTCTCAAATATGCAAAATAACATTGCCTTATTAATCATAATCTTCTCTCAATTTTGAGAAAATATTTAGAAAATTAAAAAAAGTTATTTGTACATCAGATTTAATTAAAATTATGCATTGTTGATTATATTTTCAAGTTATAAAAATGTTTTCAATGCTCAAGCTATTCAAATGTACAAAATAAAACCAGGTATTAAATTTTTTACTTTTATGATTATACTTTTTTTTAAAATTAAGATAATAATGCATAAATATTTTTGCATATACATTAAAATACTAAAAGTACTTCAATTTAGCAAATCTGATTCAATATCCTTTTAAACATATATTGAATTTCAATGTAGAAAAAGGAATGTTTTTATTACCTAGTATTTGGTAAAAGACTCTTTTTTGGAAAACATAGTGAGTGATACCACCCAATTAAATGTTTGACTTCTGGGCTGGATCATTGCCTGAGTTTTTTGTTGTCATTGTTATTTTCTTAAAATTGTTTTGCTGAATGAGTATATATATTTTCTAGTAAGACACTACTATTGAAAATACCCTACTATTGAGTCTTTCATTTATTCATCCATTAATTAATTCCAACTGATACTGAGTTTTTACACTACAAATCACATAGTTTTTTCTCATCTGAAACATTTTATTTGGGTAAGGAAAAAAGTGTTTTGAAAATATAAATATTACAAGGATTTATAATGTAAGAACTAGATTAAAAAACACAATGATGAGAATCAGAATTTCCTAAAAAAAAAAAAAAAATGACATTTGGATAGGTGTTCAAAAGATAACTAGAGTTCCATAGGTAGAGCCAGAGGAAAGACATCAGCCAAAGTAGAGACCTGGGAGAATACAATGCATATTTGAGTAATGTCACATAGATACCAAGTGGGATCTTTATTCATAGGAAGATTTTGAGATAATTTGAAAACTAGTTTGCAAAGTTCTTGTTTGGCAGGATACAACATTTAAATTAGGATTACTCTGCTTTTTTCTAAAATGTATTTGATTTGACTAATAAAAATGTTTAATATAAACTAGAATAAAAATAAATAGACTTCTAAAGAAAAATGCTAATAGTTATGTATTTATTTTCACAGGTTTATGAGCAGGGAATGAAAAATGATACAGAGTTTAAATGAATAAAATGTGAAAGTGGCTTGGACAAATGGCAATGGGTTACTGGAGGATGATTCTATATTGTTGTCTTCCTTTTTTTTCTTTGTAAAGGTATTTATATAATTCATGGACTGCCATGGACTTGACCAGTTTTTGGTGGAAGCTAATAGCATCAAGTGGGAAAAGGTAAAAGGAAATGTCAGAGGCATTGCAAATAATAAATCAAAGTAAACTGGACACTGGAAGAACTTAAACAATTAGAATAATCAAGGCTAGAAAAATCTACCCCAAAATTGCTTGAGCTGTGAGATGAACCAATATTTTTTATAAAGTCTTTTATCCCCAAGATTCCATAGATATAGATCTAATGCAGGCATAGAAAATGAGGTAAAATATATAGTAAGTTTCTACTTCTTCTCATTATATGTTGCAGGTTGGAAATATTCATAATTTCTTTACAATCCTCCCATTGAGATAAAGTCTATTTTTTTTCTCCTCTTGAATATGGGCTGATGTGACTACTCTGACCAGTGGAGTATGGCTGAAGTACATCTATGCAGATCTGAATCCAGACTTCAAAGAAACTGGCAGTCTTTATTTGATTTTCAGGAGCCCTGAGCCAATACATAAAAAGTCTAACTAGTCTGCTTGAAAAGCACTGAGACCACATAGAGATTAAAGGAACCCAGCTGAGCCCAGCCCAGGTACCTTATAAACACCACCAATGGGAACATAAGAATCACCCAGCAGAGCCCTGTGCAAATTACTGACCTACAGAATAATGGTGCTGCTTTAAGTGACTAAATGTTGTATAGTTTATTACAGTGGAATAGATTACTGTAACAGCCTACTTTACAAAATTTTGTATAGTAAGATTTATTCTATTTCCAAAAACCTTATATAAAATGTGTTAATCATTTATCAAACAATGAATATATACTGAGTAGCTGTATATAAAGCACTGTAACAGATGCTAGGACCATGCAAGTGAAAAAAGGTAAAGAGTCTTCTCTCTAAATGTCATAATTCAGTACAGAGGCAAGGGGTGGTACTGGTTAAGAAAGTAATTGAATAGGGTACATGTAGACATGTTAGAAAGTTGCAGATATTAGCTGAGCAGAATAGCAAGAGATCATAAATGTAGTAAGAGCAAGAAAAAACAATTGAACTGATCATTTAAAAAGCCTATTGCTCAAGTGAGAATACAAACTGAAAATAAGCCTTCTAAAAGCAAACTTCTACATACATTTAAGGTCATAAACAAATGAGGGGGGGGGAAGAGTTTTTGTTTTTATTGTTGTTTTTTGTTGTTGTTGTTGTTTTTATGGAAAAGTAACTTGGAATTTAAGATACCAGAACCTTTTTATGGATTTCAAAATTCATCCAATGTCATTTTGACAGTTCATTTATTGGTTCTATTATCAATTTTTTTAAGAAGAAAGACATTTTCTATGTAGAAAGGATTTCTCATTGTTAGTTCAATCTTTTGGTGACAGAAGAAAATAATTCACTGTAGAGGTGGTAAGTATCTTTCATAACTTGATATTCAATGCTACTCCTTCCTGTTATTTTGTAAACAAGCCCTCCAGTGGTGAAATAAACCCGTGTGTGTGTGTTTGTGTTTGTGTGTGTGTGTGTGTGTGTGTGTGTGTGTGTGTGTGTATTTTAATTGTCATTTGTTAAATCTAATTCTGCCCATGAATATTTTTAGTCCACTTATTAGTCCTCTATAATTCCTCCTTTATGTGTTGACAAGTGACTATCTGCTCTCATGTCAGTTTCTCTGTCCTCATTTTGCTCATTTTCTAGAAGTTTGTCCCATTTGCTCAGTTATACTCAATATAAAGGCCATTTTTCAAGCATCACCTGATAGAGTTTCATTTTTGAGTAGCCATTCTCAGATAATTTGTCTTTGAGTGCCATAGGCCATAGCTAACTATTGGACCCCATCTTGTTTCCCTGGTCTTCTTTATGGTCATTCCAACAGAATATCGTCAATATTGAGCAGCAAATACTACAAGTTACTGCAGGTTACCTCTGTCTTCCCCAAGATGCCTGTTTTGACACTACTTCTCAACCCATTCCCTAAGTTAAACCTTCCTCCTTGTTTGGTGGTTGCAAGCCATATGTAGCTCTTTGGCCCCTTGAGTATAGCTCAGCATTAGAACCACTTCTTCAAAATAGACTGGCCCAGGCCAATAAAGCGACTTCTGTGCATGGGCCACAAAGTTTCACTTGCACTGTACCTGTGTCCCTGCACATGGTATTTTGTGGAAGAGCCACACTCAAGGGGCCAAAGGGCCGCATGTGGCTTGTGAGCCAAGATTTGCCGACTGCTGACCTTGTTTAAGACATTGCATGAGTTTCTACATTTGCCCATCCTCCATAGTTGCTGTTTTGGTTGTTGTTTGTTTGTTTTTCACTTAGTTATTTAATATTCCAATCTGTTCTTAAGAGGGATAGGGAAAACACCACTTCAGCACCTCTTCTTGGATTAAATTTGCACCCAATCTTTTCATTAGGTCTCTTATATAATGTTAATGCTTCTTTGGCCTTCAAATTAAACTAGTTAATTTGAAACAAGGTTTCAGAACTGAGATAAGCACAATCGTAAACAATATACATATAGGTAGACATTTCTTCCATATGTATATGCTCACTGCTCCATATCTTATAGTGGCTCAAGGAAAGTTTCTTTGTTAACAATCTGTGTATATTTCCTGCCAAAGTCATTCTTCTTTTAACTCCAGACAATGACTTAATTTCAAAAGAACATGTTTATACAGCATTATAAAACTAATTTTCCTTAATTAGCCATGCAAAAGAAAAGGTCTTTATATGGGAAATTATTTAATCTCTGAACTTCAATTACCTATACTTTCAGGAAGTTAATGCCACTCATAATAAGATACATTTTGTTCTCTTCTGGATATCTCTTGCATTACTTGGGATGGAAATAGAGGCAAAATTCTCCTTGATTCCTTGCCATTACAGTATATTCTGAAAAAATCTTATTCAGAGCAAACTAAGCTACCTTCCAGATCCTAGGGGGTCTCCTAGAGCTGTTGACAATATTAAGGCATGTTTCATTGTATCTGGATTTATTTTGTTCAAACAATAGTGAGGCAAGTCCTGTGTAGGGGGTCGGAGTAGAATGGAGAGGGTCAACAGGAAAGAAAAGGCAGACATGTAATACTTTCAACAACAAAGATTTTAAAATGTACTATCACATTTCTGGGAGAGCTGTAATTACTTTTGTGACTATAAGATTTTATGGAGGGGAAAAAAGACTTCATGAGGAAGCAATATTAAAGTTGAGTTAAAAGAGAGTAGAAATTGGGTAAGAAAGAGCAGAAGAGGAAAACTAGCCAGAGGAAGAGCTTAAGGTAAGAAAGTTTTACATAACAGCCATATTAGGAAAGGTGGTTCCTTTGTCCTGGGCAAGGGCAGGTTATGAGACTCGAAAGTGATTTGAGACAAAGCTGGAAGGATTCTTGAATAGCATGCTAAGGTTATTTCGTCTTAATGTAGACAACAGAAACAAGGCGAGTGACTGACATGGTATCTCCCACCAGTTCTAGATTCCTGGTAGGTCCCAGTTTTGAAAGTTACCTGAGATAATTAGCATGTTAATAAGTGGAAACTTAGAGATTCATCATGAAAAAGATGCTTACAGAGTGTTTAAAGAAAGCTCTTACTCAGTATCACTGGAGATAAATGGGGGGCCACTTCTATGAGGACTGAATTCTGAATTTGATTTGCATTGGAATAAAATTAGGAAGAGATTAAAGGTTTGGGGAAATGACTTGTGTAGGAGCCAGGGCAGTTACTCCCTAAATGGATGTGATTGGCTTAAGAACAGGGATCAGTGATAGTGGTCAGAATGAATAGTTCTGAGGTGATAGTGTATGGGGATGTTCAATAGACACAGGAGTTTGGCATGGAAAGAGGGCTGCTGAGGAAAATAGATAGACAGGAAACAACAGTATGAGTGAGGAGACATTCAAACCCTCCAGTGACTTTGCCAAGCATGTCTGTCTTTGCTTATCCAAATTATGTCACAATTGGCTAGTTTAAGAGAACTTGGAAATGCAACAAAAAGGACAGAAAAAACAGAAATAAACAAAACACAGCTTTGTTTAGAAACTGGGCCCTCCCTCAGCTCATTTTTTAAAGATGAGATCTATTTCTCAGACTCATTGTCACCGGTTTTCTTGCTCTTTATATTTACATGCTCCATCATTACTATCTGGCGGCTTATCTGCTTGCCGTATAAATATGTGTCCTGTTTGCCTCTTGGATTATGTTTAGCTCAAATGCACTATGTTACTTTCTTTAAAGTGTACTTTAGAGTTAGGGGTAATTTGTATAGAATTTTATTTACCTTAATACAGTTGTTTTTATTTAAACAACTTTCTTATTTATCTGGTTTTAAAACTAAGGATCATGTCTAGTGGAAAATCCACATAAAGCCACACTCCTAGCAAAATGTAAAATGAAAACAAAAATAAAAATCAACAGAGGTTTGACTTTCATTTATTGTCACCAACCCCTGAGACATTTCATTATACCCTTTGCCCTAATAGGCTTTAAGCAATGAAATGAGCATTTCAAAATCCAGGAACTGTTCCTAAGTTTTATTAGGATTGCCAGATATTTTTCAAGCTCTAAGCCCTACAAAGTGGGTGATAATTTTGAAGAAAACATTTTTTTACTCTTTCCTCTAAATGAAGATGTTTTTAAGCAAGGATATAACATGATTTTCTAGGTGGCAAAAATCTAATGTGTTTCTCTGCTTTTAAATTAAGATAGTAATTTGGCACTCACAGTGTATCTAAAAACATAAAACCAAAACATTGAAACTGCCAGGTGTCTAATTTTCTGTTTGTCACGCTTATGCCTATGAACTGAAAAGCCAGGCTGTTTTGAACAACTTCTGCAAGCCCAGTTCATACTTCAGTACCTTGGAATTTAGCCTCTTGGGCTTCTAGCTACTTTCAAATTCAGCCAATATACTATGGAAGGTTAAAAAAAAAATTAACCCTAGATGATATAAAGATCCTCAGCTTTTAACTGGAGAATGTAAATCACTTTAATGCACAACTTTCTTTATATGTTCTATCTATAAAAGATGAATGGATCAGATGAGTAGTGGAATAATTATTTTAATATAATCATTTGTATGCTGAAGGAAACCAAAGTTTGCCTCCTCAAAATGTGTCTTTTGAGATATTGATTTAAAGCTGGTTATTAAGAAACAAAAAAATTACAGAGAACCTGTGACCCTCCCCCTTTCCTGCCTAAAAGATTCAGATAGAAAAGTCTGCATGGGAACCCTCCTTTGGGAAGGAAACCTTACCATTAGCTAGGAAGGATCCAAGCAGGCACCTGTGAACTAAATCCCCAACCCCCACCATCACCACTATCCCTGTCCCATTGTTTCTGGTTTGCCTACCAGGAATATTTACCAGGTGCCCAGCCATGTCTCAGCTATTGGTAAGTTGGCTAATTCTCTTTAAAATGCCAGACTGTCGCCCTCTTTTCTCCTTTATCCAATAAGGACATATAAACCTCAATTGCCCAATGTGTTTCAGGTCTCAATCTTATAGCATCCCCATATGTTCATTCATATAATAAACTTTGGACATTTTCTACTATTAATATGTCCGTGTTCATTTGATTAGTTTTCCAAGAGAAGAACTTGGAAGGTGAGAAGAAACTAATTTTCTTTTTAGCTTCCATAATGCCAGTTATTTAATGGTGCTAATTTTCCATCGATTCATTAACAAAACAACACCAGAATGTTACAGGCAATTGGACTTCAGTTCAGTAACCTTGATACTTGAGTTATGGGTAAGAAAAATTCAGAGCCAAGACTTCAAATATACACAAAAGTTTTAGAAAGTCACAGAGGTAGAAAAAGTGAAGCTACATGAGACCAGAAAACAAGTTACTGAGGAAAACAAAAAAGGCTCTGAGAAAAACAGCAAGAAATAGGTGCCTGGCTCCTAGGGAAAGAATTGGGTAGAGAAAGGCCCAGTTGTGCTGGAGAAAGAGCTGAGCTGGGTTCCTCCAGCCTAAGGACTTTTAAGGGTGGAGATTTTTCCAGATGTGTCCTTTTAGGGTTGTGATCTCCTCTGATTGGTCAGCAACCTTGGCGGGGGGGGGGGGGGGGTGAGGTGGAGAGTGGGGGAGGCATCATTAGTCATTGCTGTTGGCCCTGATGTCAGCCATAGCATTGCCCCTATTGCTTTTCTGGGTCTGGAGCTGAAATACAACTGAGGCCCAGATGTTATCTCTTGTTTGACCAAAACTCTGTCTCTGTAGTCAACAGACCTGAGGCTTTGTTCCAAGATTTTTTTGATGCAGATCAAAACCTCATTGTCTTGAGGGATTAATGCTTAAGGGATTGGCCCTGCAATATGGGAGTCTTAAGGATATTCTCCAACCTCTCAGTTCTTTTTATAAGAATGGGGAGAAGTTATCTTCCACATGACTAGTGACATACAAGGAGAGGGAAGGTCAGGAGAGGATCTGAACCACATGACCAGTAATATTTCAGGCACCAGGCTTTCCAACCTGGTGACCTCCTGTACCTAGCTCACCATCCTATCTCTGCTCATGCCTACTACAAATTCAGTTAATGATTTGTCTAAATCTCTAGCTATATTGTCATCTATGTAGGGAAATAACTTGATTTAAAAGGCACATAGTCTGCTTGCCATTTCAACTATAATAGTCAGTCTGAAAAAGCAAATGGCAGAAACTAAGGAGTTCTATAGAAATTTTCTTGTTAATTGCTCATGATAAGCCTCTGAAGTAAGTGATTTTAATTCAGTAACATAAGGTAAGAAACTTAAAGCTCCTTAAGGTAAATTGCCTACGTTTTTAACTATTAATTGAGTGAATTCACTTTCCAAAGACACTGCCTCAATGTTAACATGATTCAGTGACCTAAGAATGAGATGGAAACCTTCATGTTATTTAAAGAAGAATGATAAAAGTCTCCAACAAAGAAGACTGTCAATTATGAAGTCACTAAGCAGGTAATATATTGTAAGGCAATGATTGTAAAATGGAGAACATGGCAATCCCCAGGTCAGATAAGTACCAGAAATAGTTTATTTCACCAGGCAAGAGGAAAGGAAGAACACCAAAAAGTGGCTGGTTAGCATCACGCCAACTCTACTCAAAGTTTGTGCCGGCCCTGGTTTCTAAACATTTGCAGAGATCTCCACAAAGAAGGACAAATCAGATTAATAATTAACTCACAGCTGACGAAAGTCATTAGGCTGCAGAGCTGTTCCTATGAATTGCAGAGCTCTGACATTCACCACATTACTGCTCATGCCAGCGTAGAGATGGGCACGTTAACTGTGAGCTGCTGACAGGAGGCAAGCTGGAATACAGATCGATGCTGCTATTATGAAGACAAAACCAGCACACCAAAATGCTTTCCTCCCACTGTCTAACATCATCCATATTGATGTTTTCTGTCAATATATAATAATCCACCGTCACACTTGATGGGACAGGAGAAACAGATTACAGAAAAATTGCACTGGAATATGGTTTTGTACATTGTTTCCCTGGAAAGGTATAATCAGAACAATTATTGATTCGGGAACTTTGACCGCTTATACCAACAAGATGCATGAAGCGTGGCAGAAGTTACATTTTTCCCCCATTCATTTTGCCATTGTGTTTAAACGTGTTGGTTAAAAAAAAAGAAATATGGAATTTCTTTTTCTCCCACTCTTCCCTTACTTTCACGGGTGTGGGGCAAAACCCATGGAGGGGTTCTTGATTTTTCACTTTTTCTCTGCAATACAAAAGTCACCATCTTCAAAATAGAGCCCCAACTAAACCTATTTTTGTCACTGATTTTTACCACCCTAGTCTGAGCCACCATTGTTTTTCACCTGGCCCTGGGTTACTGTAGTGTTTTCCTAATGGGTTTCCCTGTGGCCCAAGCAAGTTGAAAATTGTGGTTGGTTAATATCATCCTTGTTCAAAACTTACTGGTAGTGTCGCATTTCACTGAGAGTAAAAACCAATGTCTTAAACATGACTCCACAATTTCCTCCCAAAACTCGGTGCTTCATTATACTCTGACCTCATCTCTTGCTACTCTCCCACTATTATTTATTCCTCTCAATCATTCTATGAGCCAAATTGACATTCTAAGAAACTGCAGGAGACACTTCTGCCTTAAGTCCTTTTTATTTGTACTTTCCACCACTTAAACATATCACTTTCTCCAATGAGTCTTTCTTTAAATCTCACTCTATTTATAACTGAATTGGCATTCCTTTTTTTTCTTCTTTTTTTGATTTTTTTCATAGCAATTACTGAGAATGTTCTACATATTTTACATGTATCTTTATTCTTGATTATTAACTTATATATATATAAGCTTTCTCAAGGCACTGATTTAGGAGGAAAAGGAATATATATATTATTATTATTGGCATTCTCAGCATCTGGAATAGTTCTTGCCACACAGCCTCTCAATAGTTTTCTCAGTGAGTAAATGAGTCACTAGACCAAAGAAAACATACTTCAAAATATTCATCATATACAGTACTAAGTACCTAGTAAAAGTATGTTTTAAAACCAAAAATTGTAACTTTTGACTCACTCTGGACAGTAAGCTCCCCTTTATAACAACCATTAAACAAGTAACTAAATAACTAAGAGGATTTGGGGAATAAAATTAACATTTTAAAACTAAGAAACTATTTTTATAGCTTAGTAGTAGTGTCAGACATTTCTCAAGGTACAAATCCAAATGGATGGAATGTAATTTTGGGGAAAATACTAACTCTGAATGAAAAAGAGGCCATATAACTAAACTTGACAAGCTCAGGGAAGGCCTGCATGGTGGCCTCACAGAGACCTAATGTAACCCCATGGGATGGTCTGAAATGAAATTTTCTAACTAAAAGCAGTTCATGGCAGGTAGTCATGTCCCAAGTTGGTGTTTTTCCCTAACACAGGTCAATCTTTACCTTTCTGAGCCTGTCCTCTTTTTTTGCACTTATGGTAATATACTTTTTGAGTATCAAAGTAATTTTTTCCAACCCCAACCCCTCAAAGCAGAACCACTGCACCAGAGCAGAGGCCACAAATCCTCTCATTGTTATTATTATCATGGTAAGTGTTAACTGGTAATAAGCTACACACACAAATGCAAAAGAAGTATGTTTTTATTCGTTTCACTTTTTAGCCAATCCCAGACACTTCCCCTGCTTTCTTCCCCCTCCACTGTTTCCCTACTCTACCACCAGTGTAACCCCTAGATATTCCTCTTTGATTCTGATGTATAAAATAGGTGGTCAAACTATCATTTTTCTGGAGAGATTTTTCAACAATCCTTCCTGGCAATTGTCAGTTTGGCTCAAATAAACTCATAAAAATTCTCTACGGGTTTGAACATTGTCTATGTTGACAAAACAAACAAAACCCAGAAATACTAACATGGTGAACTGTTTTTAATCACTTATTCATAGATTTACTCAATATTTAATATAAATGAGAAGGAACTACAAGGGATCAAAAACTTAGGGCTGAAAGTCTTAGAGCCATATCCAACCAAAAATCAATGAGAAATACTGAGGAAACATGTCTAATGTTACAGGGAGGATAACATGGGACAATTCACACAGATGTTTAGGAGCAACATCTAAACAAAATTGGCTCCTTTCTATAAAAGAGTATCTGAAGTCATTATAAACAGTTTAAATCTTAGGAGTTAGACAAGCAACAGCATGCAAGGCTTATTTGGGTGCAATAAACTAGTATCTCTAATTTTGTATCTGAATATCAGATATTGTGGTGACTTTAAATGATAACTAGTGCTTAATCTCTGTGATGATTAATTGTATGTGTCAACTTAGCTAAGCATGGTGCCCACATGTATGGTATGACATTATTCCAGGTGATTCTGTAAGGATGATTTTGAATGAGAGTAATATTTAAATCAGTGGACTTTGAATAAAGCAGATTGAACTCAACAATGCAGGTGGGTCTCATGCAATCGGTTCAAGGCCTAGAGATGTAACCTTATTTTCTTATATTTTCTTTCATCTGGCTTTTTATTTTTATTTTTCCCCCTTTGACACAAACTGGCCTAACTTAGTGCCCTTGCTATCAGTTGGGGGCCTTCTGTGTCCCCACCCGTGCTAGTGGGAGTGGAATTCCTGTGATGCTCCATGAAAAGGACTTTCCTGAGACACACATGGGGAAATGAGTGACTTTTACTTGGGTGGAATTAATCCTCTGAGTTTCCAATGGTCCATTCCCCTCCTCTCACCATGGAAAAAGCCCAGCCTTGCCTGTAACAGGGCTAGAATTCAGGTCACTTCCCAGAATTTCTGCTCTACATTAAAGCACAGTTCAGTCCAGTATCTGGCCAGCTTAGCTTGTGTTCCCAGCTGCAGTCCACTTGGCCTTTTGTTGGGTCCCCAGTGATCTGCAGGGAATGGATAAAGCTGACCAGATGACCATGCTTACAATGTCTGACCTCCCCTTTGCTTTATTGCTATTTTACTATGAGCTAGCTAATTATGACAATAACAACCTGACTCTCCCACTTCCCTTTCCCTTGATTAATCATTAAGGTGCAGGACAATGAGATTCTGGTAGGCATCCAGTAGTCTTAGAAACAAAGCCTTGTATCTATTGACCACAGAGGCAGAGTTTCAGTCAAACTAGAGATAACATATGGGCCTCAGTTGTGTTTGAGCTCCAAAAGGACCCCACTGGTCGTATCCTTACAAAACCAGATGAAACAATGCCATGGCTTACATCAGGACCAGATGCAATTATCAACTACCCACTACTCTAGCACTTACCAGTCGGTAGAGACCATATCCCTGACCATGACTCTCACTCCCTTAGTCATCATGATTATTTTCTCCCTATATAATCCATCCCCTAAAAGTCATTGGGGAGCCTAGTCTTTGAGCATCAGCTGCCTGTGACTGTGAACATAATAAATCTCCTTAATAAATCCCTACATTCTTGGCTACAAACTACCACTTGTGTCTTATTGGGCTTTGATGGACATAGGCAAATGGCACCCTTCAGTTTGATAACAAAGAGAACAAAAAAACTGACTTTCCCTGAGCAAGAGGAAGTTCTACCAACAGATATCCTTTGTACTTGGACTGTTGCATTAACTCTTTCCTGGTTTTCTAGTCCAATATCTTTTAGAATTGAACTACAGATTTTGGACTTGCCAGACTCCATAATATGTGAGCCAATTCCTTTAAAAATCAGTGTCTATCTATTATCTATCTATCTATCTATATTTATCTATATCTATCTATCTATTATCTATCTATCTATCTATCTATCTATCATCTATGTATCTATCATCTATCTCTTATGGTTTTCTGGAAAATGCTAATACAGTTATTATTGGAAATATAAGTAGTTTAATCAATATATTAGTAATGAAGAAATGTTAAAAAGTTGAAGCATTTTCAGATAGGAGTAAAGATCATAGATTCTATAGTCAGATTACTTGGTTCTGAAATGTACTTTTGTTATTGAGAAGCTTGAGCCTCATTATCTCTAAAATGGATAATATCTGAAATTCTGATGCATAGTTACCAAAATTAAGTAGATTTGTGTGTGTGTGTGTGTGTGTGTGTGTGTGTGTGCATTTTTTTCAAAGAGCCTGGCACTATGTGGCTCAAATACTTTAATAATAATAATTATTTTATTAGAAAGCTCACCCAGTCAAGACCCATCAAAATACAATGAAAAGAAAATTGGCACAAAACCTTATGCTTAGGATCAAAGAGCTGATTAATGACTGACTTAGAGAAAAACCTAAGTCATCTGACTTGAAACTTTATGCCTTATCTATATTTATTAGCAGTAATTATGTTAATTTAATCAACAAAATAAAAACATAAGAAAGTGGAATATAAAAGATATATGACTTTTTGCTTTTAAAACTAACTGCTTAAATTTAAATATAACACTTGCCAATTGCTAAAATTTTGTAAAATTAAAAAGCACAAAAATTACCTGTAGCCCTACCACCCATATATAATAATATTACCAGTTTATCTACTTAATATTTATGTTTTAAAAATTGAGATGATGTACATACTGTTTTGTTTATTTTTAAGTTTAATATGTTTGTTTTTAACTCTTTATTAATTATAACCATTTTATCACAAAAATAAATTTCATGTAATACCTCTTGAATAAAATATTTTCAACACTTGCACTTTCAGTTTTCAAGAGATTTCTGTTTCTAGATACATAGAATTTAAAATGGATAATTAGGTCCAGCCAATGTTTCTCAGTAGTTGAGCATTGACCTATGAACCAGAAGGTCATAGTTCCATTCTTGGTCAGGGCACATGCCCAGGTTGGGGGCTTGATCCCCAGTAGGAGGTGTGCAGGAAACAGCTAAGAAATGATTATCTCTTAGCATCAATATTTCTATCACTCGCTCCCTCTCCTTTTCTCCTCCGAAGTCAATCTATATCTATCCTATATAATAAAAGCCTAATATGCTGTGTCCAGTCATCCAGTTGAACATTTAAGTAATCAAAGCATAATATGCTAATGATATGCTAAGGCCGCTCAACCGCTTGCTATGATGTGCACTGACCACCAGGAAGCAGGTGACAGGTCGACCAGTTACTATGTTGTGCATTGACCACAGAGAGAACAGTCAATTGGTTGACAAATTGCTATGACGCGAGTTGACCACCAGGGGGTAGACACTCTTACTGGTAGGTTAGCTTGCTTCTGGGGTCCTGCCCATTGGGACTGAAAGAGACAGGCTGGACACACTCTGGATCCTCCACTATCCCTCCCATGCTGACCAAACTCATGCATCCCTCCCCTGCCCCAATTGTGCACTGGTGGGGTTCCTCAACCTGGCCTGTGCCTTCTTTCAATCCAGGACCCCTCAGGGGATATCAGAGAGCAGGTTTTAGCCCTATCCTTTAGACCAGGCCAAGGGACCCCACTGGTGCACAAGTTTGTGCACCATGCCTCTAGTATATTGTTGAAAATAAAAAATAAATTGGGTAATTTGAATTGGAAGCATTTCCATATTTTCTCTGTACCTTTGATGATAACCTGATAGCCACAAATATGATAGTGACATGACAAAATGCTTGTTAAATAAGTAAATGATCTTAGTCTTCATTAAATAAGAAGCCATTACAATAGGATGAATGCAGATTTGAATTAGTTAATGAAATTAATGTTAATATTTAAACAGAGAAGTATAATTGAAGTCAATTGTCAACTGGATTTTCTTCATTTTTATACTAATGTATATGTCATGATTGAGATCATAATGTTTGGGCACATTTTCCTTTATTAATCCTTCAATTTTGTCTCTGTGACATGATAAAATTAGTTCTTTGAAGGTTACTTTCTTAATGACTTTCAACTAATTCCTTAACAATAGTTATATTTAAGCAATTGAAAAATGAATTGAGCATGTTTAAGCACAGCCACTTGTGTCACTGCAGATGTTTTAAAAGTTTCAATCCCAGATAATTACTATAATTAATGAATTTTTTGATGCAACAATGACTATTCTCAGACTTTTTATGTATTATTTTATCTCAGTTTCTGTCTGTAGAGACCTGGAATTAACTCTATCAAACATTTTTTGTTTGGTTGGTTTTTGATTTTAATAAAAATAAACTATCTAGATGGGTGGGTTAAAGAAAAGTCTCTGTGAAAGTCTCATTTGTGTTCTTAACTGGTGGGTTTAACCAAAATTTAACAGCCAAGCTTTCTGGCTTATAATATTAATATATTGTTTTCCTTGAGAATAAATTCACCAGAAACACTATCAAGATGTTTCTACTTCAGGATACTAAATTACATATTGTTTATTTTATAAAATGTGCTCTTTTACAATTACATAATAAGAAGATACATTGTATAGTAATGAAAGGGTGATATGCTAATTAGACTGGATGTCCTTCTAGGTGTCATTCTGGATGTCCTTCCTGACAAAGCCAGGGGCAGAGGGAAGCCAGCCTGGGTCCCAGGTACCTGTGGGTGGCCTGAGAGAAGCAGCCCAAGTCACAGGTGCCTGCTGGAAGCTAGAGGAGGGAAGAAGCCCAGGTCCCAGGTGCCAGAGGAAGGCCTAGTCTTGCATGAATTTTCGTGCATCAGGCCTCTAGTATTATTAATAATTGTTTATTTTATATGGTTGAATTATAGTTGATTTTTTCTACTTTATTTTTTCTACTCTCAGTTTCTTTTAAATAAGTATGTGACTTTATATGGGTGCTACAAAATATTTTTATTTGTACTTTTTTATATGCTTCTCAACTTGGTGTCTAAATGTTTAAGAAATCTTAGACAGAAAAAAATACATATCATCAATTGATTTTAGCAGGCCAGAGACTAAATAAGAGTTTTATTATTAATATCATTACATTCATTCATTCATTCATTCATTACCCCTATTTTAGTGATGTGATATTTTATGAGCACCAGCCTGGGTTTTCTCTCCAGGGACTGCTGATTCTAAAGCTTGTGTTCCTCAAAAATAAATAAATAAATAAATAAATAAATAAATAAATAAATAAATAAAATAAATAAAGCTTGTGTTCCTCCAAATTTGAAACAAAACAAAACAAAACAACCTCTCCAGAAGCTGTTAAAGTATGGATTTTTATGATAATAGGAGAGGATATATCTTTGAAGAGACCAAGAAAAATCACTTCTGCATGGCATGTTGTTACTGTAAAGGGTCTGGTATTTTGTATTACTTATAAGCAAACGAATCAACCTATCACCTATTTGTAGATAGTAGTAAGAGATTCCTGGGTCACAGATATGGGTTACTACTCATGGCACAAAGGGTAGCATAAACATCAGTATATTTGTTCTCTTCCTTTTTCCCACAGTATCTTAGGAGAGGAGCTCTGAGATCTGAGGAACTCTAGGCATTTTTTTTAAATGGTCAGCAAGCCTACCTTCATTTTGCTATAATAACTCTATCTCTTTCAAGGCTGTTTACAAACAGGATTGTAAAAGTATTCGGAATAAACAGTAGTTAGAACTAGACTTGCAATATGCACACAAAAAGAAGACCATGGAGAATTATTTCTTGGCCTTACCAAGTTGCTAAGTTGGTTAGATGGTTGTCCCAATATGCCAAAGTTGCAGGTTTGATCCGTGATCAGGACAGGGTATATATAGTAATCAACCAATAAATAAGTGAAACAACAACTTAATCTCTCTCTCTCTCTCTCTCTCTCTCTCTCTCTCTCTCTCTCTCTCTCTCTCCCTCCTCAATAAATAAAATATCTTATTTCTTAACAATATCCATCCCTTTCTATATTCTTTTGGTTTCTGATGAAGCTTTATGTGATTATACAATATTGGACACCAGGTTAGCCTGGCCATTAGAGCCTGGGACAGCATCTCTTTAATTTTTCCCCTACAGCATTAAATTAAATTTATTTTTAACTAGAGGCCTGGTGCACAAAAATTCCTATACTCAGGGGGGAGGGTCCTTCAGCCAGGCCTGCACTCTCTCACAGTCCAGGAACCCTCAGGGGATGTCCAACTGACAGCTTAAGGCCACTACCTGCTGCAGAAGTCGACTGGGTGGGCTGATCAGGAGATGGTGCTGGCCAAAGAGCATCCGGCCACACTCCCCCCCCCCCCAATTGTCCCTTTGCTGCCGCTGGTCACCACTGCCCCTCTCCCCAATCACTGTCTCCTTTGGCTGCCCTTTGGCATGCACCTTGGCTGGCCTGGGGCTCCCTGCTCACAAACCCCGCCCCCTGCCTACTGGCCGCTCCACCGTTCAGTCAATTTGCATATTACACTTTTATTTTATAGGGCAGGACTCTAATCAGCAAGATGAAATTACCTTGAATTATTGACCTCTTCCATGGCCTAGGGACCCGGCCAGAATAAGCCAGCAAAACAAATTCCTCAAAAGCCAGCTAGCTTTCTCTTTAAGTTTCTATATTTGTATTGTCACTTGGTCTGAAAATTAATACAGGTTCAACAAAATATATGAGTGAATGTGCAGACTCTGCTTTAGCCCAAAGGGAGAAAATCTATTATCCATAACAGCCATGTTCAAAAAGCTGAGTCAGACATGAATACTTTAGAGAGCTGAGGTGGTATCATTGTTCACTTCAGTCAAAGTTAGGAACACATTTTGGGCGACATTTTCTAATTGAATGGATCTATTTGCAGAAATACCGACCACAGGGTCTGCATCAACAGTGGGCTTTTTATGCCTCTTGAAGATCTCTACAGTCATATGAGGATGGCATGATCTATTGTTGTTTCTTTAAACACTCAAAGGTCTCCTATGATCACCTCTAAGGTGAAAGTTGTGTTTGGAAAAGAATCATAGTTCAAGAACCGTAGTTCAATGTGGTACCTCTGGCAAAAAGAAAAAAAATTGTTAAGATTTAGTTGAGGCCCTTCTAACTGTGACATCATTCTGGGGGCACTGTTTTAAATTACTTGAAAAGTATACTCTTGATGCCTGGTAGTCATTAGGGTTCAAAGTTCAAATAATTGGGTTAAGTTCTTGTTTGAAAAGATTGCCTGTCCAATAGATTCTGCTTGTCCACATCCAAGCAAAGTGGCATTTCTCTGCCCCATGAAAAGATTGATTGATGGCTATACGAGTGGGAGTGGAAGACATCCAGAGATATTGACAGGTGTTTTGTATAAGGAATAGACCTAGGAGCCACCCCTAATCTGTCATAGTGAATTCTCAGTAAAGTTAAGGGATATTAAAATCAAATCATCATCAAAGACATCTAGCAGAAGATAATAAACTATGCCAAGACCACTCAGTGATTTATAAAAATGTCACACAGGACTCAGAAAAACTGTTATATTCAAAGTTATGGTTTATTTCGGTGAAGGATACCAATCAAAATCAGTTAAAGGTAAAAGCAGATAGGGTGAGATCCAGAAGAAACCAAGCTCAAGCTATTATTATTATTATTATTATTATTATTATTATTATTATTTTACAGAGAGGAAGATAGAGGGATAGAAAGTTAGAAACATTGATGAGAGAGAATCATCGATCATTTGCCTCTTGCACACCCCCTACTGGGGATGTGCCTGCAACCAAAGTACATGCCCTATACCATTGAATGGAATCGAACCTGGGACCTTTGAGTCAGCAGGCCGATGCTCTATCCACTGAGCCAAGCCAGTTTTGTCCAGGCTTAAGCTTTTAAATGTCCCCTCCCAGTGGAGTTTCATGAATATGCACTTAATTCTTCCAGCTATGTTTTCTGACAATATGTGTCAAGTGCTGTCAACCAGAGACCTTAACTTAAGCCTTGATGCCCAAGGTTTTAACTTGAGAGTGCTGGAAAGGTAAGTAAGGTAGAGTCAGCCAGCATTTGGCAGGACTCACAAATCTAGCAGGCAATGGCAGTCCTTGAACCAGAAACAGAGCCCTTTACCTTATGCCCAGCCTTTAATTGTGGACATATTTCCATGTTCATGGGATGATGGGCACAGACAACAATGTTGGCATTCTGGGTGGTGCAATCTCTACCAGCAACTGGATTCCAATCAGTCTCATAAAAGAATGGAACCTTACCAGGGGCAACTGTGAGTGACACATCAGTTTGATCTGTCTTTAATCTGGCAAGCTGTAGTTTTTGGAGTTGAAAACAAAACAGATGCAAGCAACAGCCCATAACTTGATACCATATAATAAGCTTCAATAAGGGCAGTATTGACTAGACATAGGAAAATGAACTTGGGTTCTGCTTCCTGAGTGAAGTGGTCACATACCTCTTTGGTTCTGAATAGCTGGCACTGAGGGTGAACAATGACAGCAGCTTAGGAGCAAAACCACCAGTGAATCAGATCCAGGCATTTTTGGAGACCTCTGTGAATCAAAGGTCTTATTGAACTGGCAGTTCTGCTTCAGACATCAGAATGGCTGGAATGTTTCCCACAAAGACCTAACTACTACTTTTTCATGTAAAGTTGAGGTGCCACTGGAGGTCAGTTATATTCCTGAATTTCCATTTGATATGAGAGGCTTTTTTGGTCCTTTCTTGTTAGTCATGGAGTCTGGATTGACTTACCCCAAACTGACAATATGTGACCAGAGAATCACAAGACCTTTATAGGTTAGGCATTCTGTTTTAAAGAGAACCCAGTAGGAAGCTAATAGCTACTTTTCAATAAATGTGCAGCTAGTAGCACATCAAATAAGTGATAAAGAGTGTCTCTGGGTTTGCTTCTCTTTGCCATGTACTCTAATAAGCAAAATCATCAGTCACAAAGATCTAGGGCTCAAAGGGTCATTGGAGGTGGGATGTCCCAATGGTATTGGTACTACTTTACACACAGCTCTTCCAGATCAGGATAATCCATCTGGCATTTTTTGAGCATTACAGCACAAGCATGTAAGCCAAATAAAATGTATGCTCAGCAGTTGGCCCCAAGGGCTCTAGCCACAAAGTCATATTTGCTCCCTTTTCCCACTGTGAAATTGGTCTAACCTTTAACAAATATATTTTTTCTATCCTTGTTTTCTCTTCATTTTTTGAGATTTCCATTACACATCAATTGATACATTTGATGATGTCTTACAGGTCTCTGAGGCTGTACACATTTGGCTTTTTTTCACATATATGTGTGTGTGTGTGTGTGTGTGTGTGTGTGTGTGTGTTAAAAAAAATGTCTATCTATCTATCTACTGACTCACTAATCCTGTCTTTTGTTATCCCAAATTTGCTGTTTAACCATTCTTGTACATTTTTTATTTCAATTATATTTCTTTAACTCTGTAATTTTCATTTGGTTCAGTTTTATCATTTCTACGACCTTATTTTTTGTGTTTGTTGATTCATTATTGTTATAATTTTATTTTACTGTAAACATGATAGATATCATTTAGTTCATTGTCTTATTTTAATAGTTGATCTGAAGTCTTTATTTGATAAATTTAACATCTGCCACCACTTATCTTCCTTGTTTGTTTTTTCATGTATCACTCTCTTTTTAAAATAAATGACATATTATAATAACTCTGGATTCTATTCTTACCCCTGTAGATTTATGTTGTTATTGTTTTTACTTTAAAAATTTGCTAGCATTTTTTTTGTTTGTTTTGTTTTGTTTTGCTTTTCATTTTGGGGTTTAGGAACTGACTATAATAAAATTATGAAATACGTCTGCCCAACAATTTGTAGTCTCTAATGCCCAAGTTTAGTTAGTTGATTATTTCTTTTTAATTTTTACTTCAATTAGAAGCCACATGTCTTAGGAATTACTTCTGTGTCTTTGTGGTTTAATGGCTACTAATGATTCAAGGAAAAATGTCTTCATCAACCTTGAGTTAGTAAGGTTTTCAATATATCACTTTGTGGTAAGATGAACATTCAAGCTTCTGGGTTTTGTTTTGTTTTTCAATCTGATGCCCCTTTTTCTTTCCCATGGTTCCTTCCGACTATCTTCTGTGCATGAACAGACTAGAAATTTACCAGGGATGTGTGGAGTGCACTCTCTATGGTCTCCACCAAGCAGAGTAGAACCATCAGCTATTCTTACTCATAGACCAAAAAGATTCTCTGTTTTATCAATAATGCCATTGGCGATGGGGATTGTTCTCATTCAATATACTGAGCCCTTTTGGCATCAGTAACCAAGTAGCCCATCCTCTCAGTTTTCCAGACCCAGGCCAAACCTCTACATTAATTGAACTATGAAGAAAAGCCACAGGGAGGAGCATTATACATGTTCACTGGTACTATCCAAAGTCCTGCAGTCCTTTAAACATAAATTCCTATCAAAAACTGTCTTTTGTAAATTCACAGAGCATGAAAATACTTGTTTTTGTCAATTTTATAGTTTTTTTTCCGGAAAAAAAAATTTGCCTGCCTCCTCATTTAGCCATAACTAGAAGTCCTTCTTTACAACATATCTAAAATAATCTGATTTATATTTTATAAAAAAAGTAATTTAAAAGTTAGCATAAGCTAAAAGTGGTTAAACATTCTTACTGTTTGAACAATAAAGTTTTCCTTTTTTTTCCTTTCTTTCTTGATCAGTACAGAGACTTTTAGAATGGCACTGTAAAGGACATTAGAGTTACATTTTTCTGGTTCTATCTATTAATATTAAAATAAAATATTCTAGATTTTCTATTATTTTACTCTATTTCCAGAATGTGGGAAAATCTATGACTAAAGAAACTATACTCTCTACTAGATAGAATTATAGAGAATTTTTTAGCTTATACCTTATTCTTCTTTGTCTCTGGCTACTTACTTAGACATAAGTCAGATATTTGATGAAAATTAATGAGATCTTACCATTAAAATTTTTGGACTTTGAAGTAGTTTAGTATAAATTACTCTCTAAATGTTGTTGGGATGGTGAAGGAATGGGGATAAACTATTCTCTAGCATATCCCAAGAATAACATTTTAAAATAACTTGTCAAATCACATAAACTGCTAGAAAGTAGGGGACATAACACAATAATGGTTTTACCCACAGGATACAATAAGAAAAATAAACAATACAATATTATAAAGTACTTATCCAATGTAAAATGTTCAGTATGGTTATTAAACAGATTCTAAGATAAGGTAATAAAGGGATTTTGCTGGTATGAGAAGGTGAAATTTGGGAAAATAGGAAGGATAGGTAGAGTCAGGAAAGCATGTGGCGCAAGCTCTCACTACATAAGATGGAAGGCAGTGGCGTCTCTTTGTTCCTGATTCTAGAGAAGCTTTCAGCTTAGAATGAGTGGCTGTAGACGCAGAAAGGCTGCTACTTCAGCATGTGCTACCATGATTGAGGAAGCTGCTATAAGGGCATGTCCAAAGGCAAAGAACTGAGGTTTGAGGTTTGACCTGACCTCAGCAATATGTTACTCTATAGCTAGTTCTCATTCCCAGACTTTCTACATCAATTGTACACAGTCAATAGCTCTTCCATTCAGTCTAAGGATATACTAGAACCTGTTTTACCATAATCTCCCTCAGTCCATTTTGCTGGCATTTTCAATACATTTGTCATGACTTTTGACTTTGAAGAATTTTTTTTTTAAACTGGGGACTGCATAGTTTTAGTAAAACACCCACCAGAAACAAGTTGTATGAACAAGTCAACAGTTTGCACTGACATCCAGATTATCAGGATGAAAAGAGCCAGATCAGCATTTTGCCTCAAGTCAGTTTTCTATCCAGGCACCCAGGATACTGTTCCTGGAATAAGAGGTTATAATTTGGTCTTCCTTATTTTCATATGACTGTACAACTGGGTATTCACATAAAATGATTTACAATTCAAATATTTTCTCCATGAGTTTTGTCTAGGAACACTTATTGAACTATTATGATAATAAAAACCTGTCCTAATATCTAAACTATTCTGGGGCTTAGTTTTCATTATGTTTATATATTTTTAATATATAAAGACTTCTGCCCAGAAACAAAGCCTGTATAACAAAGTATTCAGGATAATTTTATTTTTATGACAACCTTATGAGGTCAGTGAGGCTAGCACTATTATCACTGAGAGATGAGCAGTGATGCAAAAAATAACACATCCTAGCCATAAAATAAAAATAATTTCTTGAAAAATACTAGGTATAAAGTGTTGTTCCTTTATAGTCCTAGTGATTGGAAACTGATCTAACACTTGTAAGCTATCTGTCTTACATTTCTTTGTTATAACAGGACTTAAGGGGGGGAAATAATACAGGTTGAAGCTTCTTAGGATACATAAAAATAAATAGTGTTATTATGTTGTTTTTTAATTCATTTTCTTTAGAATATACAAGCATATTTTTTTGGTAGGCATTAGGAATTTTAAATGTTTTATAGTCCACAATTGTGAAGGAGGAAGAAAAAACCCCTATATATTCTTCAGGTTAGAAATAATTTGCTAGCATTGCATATCTAGGTTACTACGGTGAAATTATGTAGTATCTTTGCCATTTATTCCCTGTGTTCCAAATATTTACTAACTAAGCAGAAACACACTAATTAAAGTCCATTGTAAATGCATGTGAAATACAGAGTATCTGAATAAGGGGCTGGATAAGATTATTTATAAAAGGTAAAATATTCTAGTGTAGAATAGGTGGCACCAATTTGAAGTGAATATTTTTATAAGAAAATCACCCAAACATATATTTTATTTGCCATATGTTTCTAGTAAAACAGTTTTAGAAGAATTTAGTGTGATTTAAATGAGAAGATGCCTGGATTCCATTCTGTGTAATTCAGTGTTAATCCTACCCAATATTCTTCACGCTCTGCCTGCAGCCTCTGACAGCTTTAGTTACTATGAGTAATTGTGACCAAGGCAACATGACAGGGGATAATTAATGACTGGAATTCATTTTCAAAATATGAAGAATGTTTTAAATAATAAATATTAGAATAATAACAATACATCTCTCTATATTCAACTCTCTTATAACGTTTCTACAAATTAATAATTGTGATTTTGCAGACATGGGGATATGATTGACATGTATATAATATTAACTAGATAATTAAGTTGAATAAAAGTGTCATAATATACAATTTATAGCAAAATAGCCTCCCTAAATCCCTAAAAATACATATAAGCAGATATTCTCCCTCTTTCTATGTCATTCATACCCAACTTGTTTGAAAGTTTTGTGAATGCAGTTCCATGTCAACAGGATATTGGAGAAGAGTGAGATTTGGCAGGCAGACCACCTTAGTTCCAGACTATACTATAGCTTTGTGATCTTGGGCATTTATTAAACTTTATAAGCCTCAGGGTTTACTTTTATTAGAACAATAAGGTTGATTTTAATAATGTTAACATAATACTGCGGTTGTGGAGAAAATTACATGACAGAATATATATAACTTATGTATCTCAGTATCTACCTATCAAAGAAAAATATTCAATAAATGGTAGTAGGTCCATTAACACACAGGTATAATATATGCTAAGCCCTCTTCCAGACTCTAACAGCAGTGAATGGGACACACAAAATCACTTTCCTAGTGAAATTTAGCTCCATGATCAAGATGTAGACCAAGCCTGTCAAACTCGTGGCCCACGGGCGGCATGCAGACCACAACAAATACTTTTGCAGCCCAGCCACTATAACGGTATGTAAAAAATATTTTAATAAAAATTTTGTAACTTAATTTTTAAAATATCCTGTTATACATAATATATATATCTATATAAAACCCTAATATGCAAAAAGACAGAACTGCCAAAAAACAGAAAAACAGAGCAACTGAATAAACCAGTCACTATATGTGCTGACCACCAGGAGGCGTGCGCTGAACATGGCAGGCATCAGCAGCAAGCAGCAGAACATGGTGGGCATTGGCTGCCTCTGGATGGTGGAGTAGGTGAGCAGGGAAACCAGACCAATAGGGGGCACTGATTGCTGTCATTGGAGCAAGCCTCTGATGGTTACTGAAAATTCTTTGCTCCCACGTGTCACAGTCCCACCCAGTGATCGCACCTGCTGCTGGTGCCAGCCCCACTTGCACCTGCTTCTGGTGCCAGAGATGCTGCTTGCAGCTGGTGCCAGTGTCAGGTACTGGCCCTGATCACTTGGCTCTGTCAGCAGGTGCAAGTAGCGTCTGCTGGCCCCGATCACATCTGAGGACTTCTCCACCTCCCCCTGCTCCTGAGGGGCAATCGAGGAAGCAGCCACCACTCGCACCCATTCCTGGCACCAGTCTCAATTGTCTGCACCATCAGCAGGTACGAGTGGGGCTAGTCTTTCAGTGCATGGGAGCAGCAGCAGTGGAAGCGGTGCTGCTTGTACACAGGGACTGGGGGCTGTGGCAGGAGGGGCCAGGAAGGGTCAGACCCACTGTGCCCACCACAGTTTTGCAGCCCACAGTTCCTTTCATGCAATGGGCCCCTAGTTATTAATAATGAACTACAACACTTGCTAATTACTGATTACAATAATCATGTTGCATTCCTTTCCCTTACACACAGGTGCACCATTTCTCTCCACTAATACTAGCAGATAATATTTTAGCAGCTGATCATGACATCATTAGTCTTGGACTGACTTATTTGGTATGCACAACGGGAAATATTTTGCTTTTGGAGAACAAGAAAAATAGGTTTATTTGCATTACACTTAATAAATTGTGCATTTATTCACTGTCTGGTAAGTTAATATTCAAGAAAAATGTTAATTCTTATTAAAATGTTACATTATTTTATGTTAACACTAGAGGCTTAGTGCAATAAACTTGTGCCAAGGAGGGGGTGTCCCTCAACCTGGCCTGCACTATCTGGGACTCCTCGGGAAATGTCTGACTGCCGGTTTAGGCCTGGGATCTATCTTAATTCAGCAGTCAGATATCCCTCTTGCAATCCAGAACCACTCACCTGCCTTTTTGCCTACCTGATCACCCCTAACCACTCTGCCTGCTTGTCTGATCACCCCTAACTGCCTCTGCCTCAGCTCCTGTCACTCACTGCATCTTCATCCACTAGGACATCCTTATTGACGTCTGGAAGGTCATTTCGCTGTCCCGTCTAATTAGCACATTACGTTTTTATTATTATGGATTACTTATTTCAGCCCTTTGTATTCAGCATGTCTCCATCAAAATAAACACGTTTCTATGAAAATTGAAGCTTTTGTGTTTTTTGCAGCCTGAATAAACTTAAATCTTGTTTATTTGGCATATGTTAGAGTTTGAGTTTGACATGGGGTGATGTAGACAATAAACATACCAACAACAAAAAATTTCTGGTACTAATGGGTACAGTGAAAAAATCAGTAGGACATCAGGGAAAGTGAGATACTATTGTATTTTGGATGGTGGAAAAAATCTCTCCGAAGAGCTGACATCTCATTTAAAATTTAAGGATGAGAAAGGCACTGCTATGTAAAGGGTTGGAGGAAGAACCTTCCAAAATGACGAACCATATGTACAAACACTTCTGAGATGGAAAAGTATGCCTTGAGAATAACATAGCAGTGGGAAAGGTAAAGAAAGATGAGTTAGAAACTGCAAGCAGAGACTGGCTAATAATGAGTCTTATAGGCCAGGGTTAGGAAGTTTAATTTTATTTCAAGTACATTTTGGGAAGTCATTTGAGGACTAGTTTAGCACTAGTAAACATAGTGGTAGTAATGATAGTTGTGCTACCAGTAGTAAGGCATTGGGAGCACTAGCGTTCTTTATAAAATACCCTGAGTTTTATTCATGGAAAGTAATCTATAACTACATTTCTTTAATGGTTAAATGACTCTGTCTATCATGGTATGACTATAGCAAAGGGCCTCAAGCAATGCCTAAGATAAAATGTCTGTTGTGGAAATGATAATTTAAAATAAACTTGATAGTTAAGTATGCTAAAACTGAAAAACTCTTTAAATATGAAAAATTTGGAGCCAAACCTATTTGTTACATTGTCATTTTATTGACCTAAAAAGTTAATTCTAATGAGCTCAATAGTATGGGTAATATTAAAAATATTTTAGCCTGGACAGCATAGTGAAGTGGCTGAGCTTTAACTTATGAACTAGGAGGTCATGGATCCATTCCTGGGCAGGGCACATGTCCCATTTGTGGGCTGCATCCCCGGTGGAGGGCGTGCAAGAGACAGCTGATCAATGACTCTCATCATTGATGTTTTTTTCTCTCTCTCTCCTTCTTTCTTCTTCTCTGAAATCTAAATATATTTAGTAGCCAGTTACTCAGGAAGAATACTATACTAGTAAGTAACTGGCACCATTGAATTGGGCTTTTGCTACCTTTGTCTACACCACCCTTTCCTATCACTGTTCCCTGGATGTTTTATATGTCTGTCACATACTAGGCACTTAATAAATATTTGCTGGAAAAGGAAACAGGAAGAAGTACTGCTGATTAATTATAGGATATTCTATTAGTTGTATTCCTCTCATTGGCTTCCCCCTGCAAAGTTTTCAAGGTCCATTGCATATGTCATTATACAGGAAGACATATGTGATGAAGCCTAGTAATTTGTCTAGTATATAAGAAGCAACACATAATTGCTCAGTGAACCTTGAAGATGCATCATTGAAACTCAAAAATCACATGGTACTTCTATGATGGGTTACTGCCAGCAGATAGGTTAGACGCGTGGTTGACAAACTGCAGCTCGCGAGCCACATGCAGCTCTTTGGCCCCTTGAGTGTGGCTCTTTCACAAAATACCACGGCCTGGGTGAGTCTATTTTGAAGAAGTGGCATTAGAAGAAGTTTAAGTTTAAAAAATTGGCTCTATAAAGAAATTTTAATTGTTGTACTGTTTATGTTTGGCTCTGTTGCCTAATGAGTTTGCCGACCACTGGCCCTAACAGCTGGCCTAGGAAAACTTGCAAGAGAGATTTAAATAGCATTCCTTTGGTTGGACCACACTTTTTTCTATAGTTTATTAGGCAGCAAGACTTATCTCAACACTCTTCAAACTAAAACACACACACAGACACACACACACACAAAACAAACAAACAAACAAACAAACAAACAAACAAACAGAAATAGAGAAGGTATTCCATTTATCCATTTATTGATTCATGCACTGTAACAAAGGTCCTCAAGCAATACCTAAGATAAAATGGCTGTTGTGGAAATGATTATTTAAAATAAAATTAATAGAATTTAAAAATAGCTAATAAATGCATTCCTTCTATTCTGCAATAGAATCAGATATAGTTTTTAAAAAGGTAAATAAGCATTTTTTATTCTATTTTAATTTTTTCTAATATGAAACAACCAATTTCTACATAATAATTTTCCATATAGTCCATTTGCTAAATTCAATTATTAATTAACATAATTTTAAATCAGTATAATTTTTAATGTAAAAATACATGTTATCATTGAAGGAAGGGGAGGATAAGTACCATATCCCATTAAGGTTCTCATCAGTCATGGAACATGGCTGTGTCCACAATTTTATATTATTGGGTTAAAGAGTAGGTTTTATAGGAAAAATTTACAAGTCATATTTCAGTACTAGAAGCCATAAGTCTCCCAACCTTCTCTTCCTCCCTAGAGAGGGGCTATTGGAATCAAGCAGTCTTAAATATTATATAATAAAGACCTCTCTAGCATCTAGGATGAGTGCCTCACATCTCCAGATTTTTGAGTGAATTCCTTACTGGTTGGGACAAGGTAAGGGTGGAGAACCCCAGAAACAAATGATAAAAATTCCAAAGATTCTGTGATACGTAATGTTTTTTAATGCTCATGATTTGTCAAACATTTTATTAAATGTTTTACTTATCTCATTCAGTCCTTACAATTTCTAGCTTGAACTTTCTGTAATGCTCTCTTAGATTTGAAGCATTAAGATTGCTATTTCTTGATGAAGCAATTATGATTTTTTACATTTTCTAGATAACCATCTACGTTGAATTTTCATGTTAGTTAAGCAAAAACTTATTTCATTCATTAATGTATGCCATGCTATGGAAACAACATTAGAACAATAAGTAACTGCCCTCAGTTTTGTTTTGTTGTTTGTGGTTTTTTTTACATTTTTTGGGGGGAAGACAGCAATAAAAAACAAAACAAAACAAAACAAAACAGTAAATATATAGCATGCTCTGAAATCTACACTAATAAAAGAGAAAGATGCAAATTGACTGTACCTTCATGATGCCCACCAATCAAGAATGAGTATGCAAATTATCCCAACAAAGATGGTGGGTTAATTTGCATACACTGGCACTGAGTGGCCAGGGGAGTTCCACACCACCCTCAGCCACTCAGGGCCTCTAAGCAGTGTGGGAAGTCAGGACTGGAGCAGAAAGAGATGGCTCTGGGGCTGGAGTGGAAAGTTGGTGCCAGCATCAAAGGAAAGAAAGGCCTATTGTTGCATGAATCATCGTGCAACAATGGGCCATTGAGCTTCTAATATGTGTTATAAAAGAAAATAATGTTTAAAGAAAAGAGAGAATGATACTCATAAGGGGCTTATTTTATGTAAAGCTGCTGAAGAAAGCCTCTCTAGTCAAATATAATATGAATATTCACCAAAACAAAGAGATAAAATTAATCTGGTTGGCATATAGGGGCAATACAATCCAGATGGATCAAACACAATCCAAAGGCATTGAGGCTGAACAGTGACTGACCTGTTTGAGGAACAGCCAGGAAGCCAACACATGTGGACTGAGTGAGGGAACAGCAGAGGGTGACTGAGGATGGTCAGGGGCTAGCAGTTAAAGCAGATGAAACCCAAGTCAAACTTGAAATTTTATTCTCTCTGTATATTGTTTATAGTACTGACATCCTCACTAACTTTTTTTATAGCCACTATTTATACCTTATTATATTTTTTTTCTTTTTAACATGATTCCCAGAAAAGACAAACATATCTAGGATTAATATCTTGGTTTTATTTTTATGATGGCAAATTTGCCACAAGCCTTATTTTTATTATTTTATCAATTTTCCTTTCCTTAGGTCAGTTAGGTTTAGTTTTCTTTTTATTACTTTTTGGAAGTTGAAAGATGAGTTAATTAATTTTTGTTTTTTTCCTTTTTAACTAAAAATAAACCATGACATTCTATATATTCTATTGTTTATAGATTTTTTTTTACTATTGATATTTTATCAATAAAATATACCAGCAATTCTCATACTTTTCTTGATTTTACAGGTACTTTTTGTTTAGCACAAGTATCAACTCAATATATAGTCATGCAGTTTATTATTATCTCATGTTATTTTCTGAATGTGAGTTAATGTTGCTTCATAGACTCAGTGTCCATTTTATTTTACCTTAAATTTTTAACAAAATATCCTTTGTTACTTAAAAAATATCTACTTCAGAGGAAAATATTTACCTCTAAACTTTAATCCTTTTACCTTGTGATCAGCATTTTCCCACACAGGTTTCAAATTAATTTTAACTTTTTTTCTATTTACTCATTTTAAAAGAGATCTTCATTTAGGATTATTGAGAAATAACAGAACATATTTTTTAATGAATCCCAACACATAATTATTATAACTGTGCTATGATTCTACAATTAAAAATAATATTTCTTAAACTAACCAGATCTTGATGATTATCCTAATCATCATTTTAATGTATAAACCAAGTCAATAGGACTTTTTTTCATTGCTAAAAATTATTAAACAGTATTATAAACAGTATTAAAGAGATCTGAGACTATAGTTGGTTTAGAATCTGGTGTCAGCAGGATATCTTTTTTTGTGTGATAGTGGATGAATTCTGAGCCATAGTAGTAACAGAAATAATTTGCATATTTGGTGAAAATCACAATGGCTCTGTGATGTTTCACACTTTTTTCAGTGCCTATGATTTGTCAAAATCTATGGTAAACATTTTACTTATCTCACTTAATCTTGATATGTACTTTGTGCAAATTTATTTTTTATTTTTATTGTATAGATGTGCAAATGAAGGCACTCTGAGTTCACTTAATTTGCCTGAGAACATACAATTAGTAGAAGAAGAATAACTCCAACACATTCTCTCTGATATCTAATTGCATTCTCTAATCCACCTAGTAAGAAAAAATTGATCATATTAACAAAGATCATGTATATATATTTAAATTAACTTTCTTCCTGTATAAATGGAAATAAATTAGATGTTCTCTGAGGTCCTTTCTTTTTCTATGGGCTTAGAAAAGTCAACAATCAATTCTAAATGGAAACTTTTATTTTGAAATAGATATTATCACAAAATAGAACTGAATTACTTAAGAATGTTTCTAAAAGAGAAAGGCGCAGGCAATAGGGTATTGATTGAGGATTACAACAAAGAAACTTGAACTAACAATGGCTTAACAGAGATAGTATTTTATTTCTCTCTCAGGTTTTCACCTGATCAAAAACAAGCCAAGCTAAATATGGAGATTCATGGGGTCAGGATTACAATTTCTTCCATTTAATTATACCACTTTCTGCATGGAAGCCATCAGGCCAGCTTGACTACAAAAGGGAGAGCACCCAACTTTCCTTCAGGGCCACAGTATGGAAGTTGCACAAATCATATCAACATCATGGAAATAATTTAATCATAAGGCCTGTCCAGCTAAAGAAAGTTTAAAAATATAATCTGTATCTGGTCATTAGGTTCCTTAGCAAAAATATTTTACAACACAACAAAGAAAGACTAGATATTGGGTAACAATAAAAGAAAATGTTTTTGTATTGTTGTTGCTATTGTTTTTCTGGATAGACAGATAATCCACGGTTTAATCTGTAACCAAACTTGTCCCAGTATTCTATTGATCAGGTGGATGAAGCACACCTCGAGAAAACACTAAAGGCAAACCAACAAACAGACAAAAAAATCAAAGGGATGAATTTTTGTTCAGAAATTTTTGTTTATTATCTTTGTAATAGGAAAAAAAATGTATGCCAATAAAAGAAAAGAAAAGAAAAAAGAAAAACAAAACAAAACAACCAACCAAACAAAAAAACCTATAAGTACTTAGCTTCAATTCTGGAATTTTCTGTAGATTAATATTGAATTTTTTTGGCTGGTTCTAAATTATGTCTTAGGTGACAAAATATAGTCTTCCCCCCCCCCCCCATTTAATCAGCTTTTTTGTATATGAATGAAAAGTCTTTACTTAATATGCAGTACTGTGTTTTACAAACATGTTACTTCAGTGCTCCTGCAGTTTCTCAAAAGTACAAAAAAAACTATTGCAGGGATTTAAGGAAACGTTATTTTTTCTTACTAGTATATTCTTGTATATTCACTTACAAGCAATCGTTACTTTGAGAGGGTAGAAGTGGTGTGGGAAAATAGCTATGAGTGTGTTAATGTAATATTTAACAAGAAATGGTTCTTAACTGTCGGGGCTGCATTATTCCCAGGTCTCTTATTTGCATTTTGACATTTAAAAAGTGAACCCTCCTGCACTGTTCGTGGGGTTGTAGATTGATGCAGCCACTGTGGGAAGCAGTAGAGAGTTACCTAAAAACATTAAAAAAAAAAATTGAACTGCCTTATGACCCAGGGATTCTACTTCTGGGAATTTATCTGAAGAAACTCAAAGCACTAATTCAAAAGAATATAAGTACACCCAAGTTCAATGCAGTGTTATTTATAATAGCTCAAGATTTGGAAGCAGCCCAAGCGTCCACCAGTAGATGAGTGAATAAAAAAGCTGTGGTAGCTCTGGCTGGTTTGGCTGTGGATAGAGTGTTGGTCTGAAGTCTGAGGGGCCTTCCTTGGGTTTGATTCTGGTCAAGAGCACATGCCTGGGTAGCTGGCTCGGTCCAACATGAAGGAGGCAGCCAGTCAATGATTCTCTCTCATCATTGGTTTTTCTGTCTCTCCCTCTCTCTTCCTCTCTGAAATCAATATAAATATATATATTTTTTAAAAAGCTGTGGTACATATATGTAATGGAATACTACTCAGCTGTAAAACAACAAGAACAACAAAAGGAAATCTTACTTTTTGTGAAAGTATGGATGGATCAGGAAAATATTTTGTTAAGTGAAATAAGCCAGTCAGAGAAAGACAAGTATCATATTATTAGATTTCTATGTTGAGTTTAATGAACAAAATAACTAACAAACAAAATAGAAACAGACTAACAGATACAAAGAACAGACTGACAGCTGTCAGAGAGAAGGGAATTGGGGGATCTGGATGAAAAAGGTAAAGGGATTAAGCAAAAATTTTTTTAAAAATTAAAAAAAAAACTCTTAGGCACAAATAATATTATGGAAATGACAAGAGAGAAAGAGGTTTAGGGAAAGTAAAAGAGGGTAAATGGATAATAAATGGTGATAAAGACTTGACTTGGATGGTGAGCACACAATACAATATACAGATAATGTATTATATAATTGTAGACCTAAAACCTATGTTATTAAGCAATGCTACACCTAAAAACTATATGTTATTAAGCAATAAATTCAATAAAAATTTAAAAAATAAAATATCTGTAGGTTAGCTTTTTTTCTAAATGTCTGCATGTGTTTTCAAAGACATACAAAACACTCATATACATATATGTTATATATTATTATTGGCTTTAGTCATAGAGCTCCATCTAGTGTTTACAGATATTGTAAATCGCAGGTAGATTTGTTTCCATATTTAATAATAAATAATTCCAAAATTAAATTTATTTAATTATCTACATTTATTTTTCCCATCTGATCCCATCATGGCAGAAAAGTGAAAAATTTTAAGAGTATCTCAGATGATGACAAACTCTTGATATTATTTTGGTAATACAATAGAGTGGATTTATAAATGCCTAAATAATTATAACCAATGTATGTAATTGATGCATAATTAAGGTCATATAACCATTGTTGATTCTCAGAAGAAAATAAAATTATTTCTGGTTTAGTTGGACTTTATAAATATCTAGAGTTTTGTGGTATCTGTCACCTTTATCTATGGAAAACTCTCAGTTGCCACTGAAGTTAATTAAGATGACATTCAAAATGCTAAACACAAGATACCTACAGTGCTATTAAATATTCAATATAGTGTCAAAACTAGGTCACACTGACATAATAAAAATCAGTTTGATTAACCCTTTCTGTCTTGAAAATTCTTACTGTGCAGCATAGGATTTTGGTAAATAAAAAAGTTCCATTGAAATGAATCATAGTAATAATTGTATTCAGCAAAGTTATTGCAAATTCTAAGGTATAGAATCTGGTCATTTATCCCTTAATATCTAGAAAATATAGTTTTATTTTTATGTCAATAGCCATATGTAATTCTATTCACTCATTCAACAACAATCATTGTCCTATTATATGCTAGATTCTCCATTTAGGTATATTGGGTAAAATTATTAATCATTTTCCCTTATCCATTATTCTGCCCCTCCTTTTTGCACTATAATCCACTCTACACATAGGATTTTTTTGGCACCTAACTACCATTCCTAACCTATGTTGCAACCTTGAACCACGTTTAATCTAGTAGATGCAAGTGTAAGTTATTGTGTGAATATTGTGTACATCTTCCAGGTCATCTGTAATAGCACTGCCTCTTTTTTCATTCTGTGGGAAGTCAAGAAGATACGAGCCTCTTTCAACTCTGTAGATGAGAACCACAGACAAGGTGAAGGGAACGTAACACAATGAAAAATCCTGGCTCCCTAATAACTTCATAGAGCAGAGATTTTCAACCCTTTTCATCTCATGGCACACATAAGCTAATTACTAAAATTCTGCAGCACACCAATAAATATATTTTTGCTGACCTGACCAAAAAAATAGGTTTGATTCGATTCACACCAGATGGCTATTATGTTTGCCATTGCCATTTTTTGAATTTGACAATAAAAGGGAAAAGAGATTAGTGTCCCTGACTAAAGAGTCAGATATTGCATATTTTAAAAATTCTAGTGCATACCAGTGTGCCACTGCACACCAGTTGAAAACCCCTGTCATAGAGAATAGCCACCTGACCAGCTGGAATATATTTTCTAAGAGAAGAAAACCCCAGTATTACTCATGCAATTATAACATTGGATGAAATGTCTTGTTAGAATGGGTTTCTTTGTATAATAAATAAAAAACTAAATATAAAGAACTCTTTTTTTTTAACGAATGAGGCAGAAAAATGGGTAACTGTATATAACACTGAATCCTCATAATGATGGATGTCTGTACAAGTGATGTAGTCACCCAGAAAAATCAGTCTTCAAGAATTAGAGAAGGCTGCAAATGGGTAGTGATAGTTAAGCTTGATTTTGAAATCGTAGTTTATGATCAGATCATCACATTAAGAAATAGGCAAAAGATGGGTAGGATGAACTCTACAGACCAAAAGAATAACATTAACAAAGCATGGAAAAGATGATTTAGTGTAAATGAAGCATTTGGGAGATAGAAAGTTACAGATGAGCCGAAACCGGTTTGGCTCAATGGATAGAGCATCGGCTTGGGGACTGAAAGGTCCCAGGTTCGATTCCGGTCAAGGGCATGTACCTTGGTTGCGGGCATATCCCCAGTAGGGGGTGTGCAAGAGTCAACTGATCGATGACTCTCTCTCATCGATGTTTCTAACTCTCTATCTCTCTCCCTTCCTCTCTGTACAAAATCAATAAAATATATTTAAAAAAAAAAAAAAAAGAAAGAAAGTTACAGATGAGTCAGAAAGGAGTAAGTGGCTGGTATGATCTTGGGAAAATAAATTTGGTAGATTTTTTTCTAGTCTATAAAAATAATTTTAAATTCATTAAAATAAATTAATATTTTATGGCACAGACAGTGGAGTTTCAACAAAGAGTGATGTGAACTTGCATCATTCAGGGTTCATATGTTCTACATGGTGTCAGTGACAGTCAAGGACACTATGTTTAGGTTTCCTATTATATATGATATTCCTATATAGTGAGAATTCTTCACTGGTTTAGAAGATACTTTCTTCATTCAAATTAAAATATAAGCAGCAACTCAACTAGGATGGGGCAACTCAAAGAGATAAAAGGCATCCTGATTTCATAGATATAATTTATCTACCATTTACATTACAAATAGTAGGAAATGTGGACCAATATTGTAGAACTCTTGAGCTATTATTTCTTCTGCATTGGTCCACAGCAGTTGGTACAGTTGATATTCTGGAATAATCAAATATAGTATTGACTTTCACAATTTCAGGGTCATCAGCAATTGATAGCTTGAATATATTTGCATATGTTTCATTTCCTCATATAAACAGCAGGGGGGAAAAAAAACAGAAACAAACTTACTAAAACAATATTAAAAATAGTTTTAGCCACATAAGAGAAAAATGATGGCAGGATGACAAAAATGCCATAATTTTATATCCTTTTTCATTCAACCTCATTAATGTTCAACAAGGAAAGTTTCTACTACCCTCTCGTCTTCATATTTTTTACACTTAATGTCAACCAAGAGAATTCTGGACCCTAGAGTTTGATGGGTTACTTAGGCTCCCTCAAATTGGAAACCTGAGTCTCCAGCCAGAGGGAATTTAATAATACATGGAGTTAATGATTGTCAATCAGTGAGAAACTGTGAAATAAATCAGAGAATAGCCCAATGACATAAGTTTGTCAAATCAATGAGTTCTCACAGTTGGAAATTTAATTGACTATTAGGCCAACTTTTTCAAAACTGTCACATTATCAAAGATAATATCAGGCACAGTAAAGCTGTACATGAAGGCCAGACTGCAATCTAAGACACAGTAATTGGCAAACAGTGCAGATCAGCTGTCTATGCATTCTTGATCTCTTTTGGCTTCTTTGTGGTATAATTTCACAATCCATGAAAAGTCTTATAGTTCTATAGGTCACAGAGTTTTGAAAGTGTATTTCTATCTCCTCCCACAAAGCTTCTTAAAAGATAGAAAGACATTTTGAAATATATGTGAATATTTAGGCTAAGATTTAACATTCTAAAGGCACTCAAAATATTTTGTTCTCATTTAGAGACAGTTTGAAGTTACAGATGCAAGATTAATCTAAGCAGAGAAAATAAAAATGGTCCAACATTCTTTCCTCATTCCCTGGAGGATTAGTAGAATTAGTTTCACATTGCTAGAAATAACAGATATGAATAAAAATTCTTAATAAACAAGAATAAAGTCAATTGGCAATTCTCAATGAGATTCACATTGAAAGTAATTTTATTTCAAGAGCAGGATCCATACTTTTGGCTCAATCTAAACATTCTTTTACCTTCCACTTTCCAATTTTCCAATTTTATACTAAATCATATTTAACATTTGTGAAAATAAAACATGTATACTGTTTTTTGAGACATAAGTATAATATTTATGAAATATCAGAATAATAACATTGCTAAGATGTTGTACTTTTCACATGGAATCAAGTCACCAATTTGAATATATAGTCCTTCCTATAACAGGTAATCATCATTTCTCTCTAATTGTTTTTTTTTTGTACCCAACCCCCGGATACCATTAAAAAGTTTTAATGTTCACTCATAGAGAAAAGTAAGTTTACACAATCAGCTATGAAGATAGTGGATTTCCATTTAAAGATAGGGGGAATTAGTCCATTCAATTGCAGAACTATTAAATTTTTCATGGGTAAACTAACTTATCCATGTTTGTTTCAGTTTAATTAGTCTGTTGAAGATAAAAATACAGTGGTGCCTCGCATAAAGAACGCCTCGCACAGCGAACGCTGCACACAACGAACTTCATTTCATGATTCATACAACGAACTTCGTTTCACACAACGAAGTCGCCCGAGCTTCCAGGACCGCTTTGCCCGAGCTTCCACGATCGCTGCCGATGTATTGCATCCTTCTGCGCAGGCACTGCAGGCAGTCGTTAGTCACTGCGCTTAACTTAAGCACGTATCACGGCAATCGTTCTTCATTACGAATTAAATCACGCACGTATCACGGCAGTTGTCCTTTTAAGTTAAACTCAATACACTGTATCCGGATTCAGCTGAAGCAAACAGGATCAACGATCTTTACTCCGATACTCTTGTCCGTTATTTCCGGCAGATGTTGGAGAAAAGAGAAAAACAAACGACTTTGGACAGGTTTTTCATGAAACCATCGGCCAAAAAGCAGAAAATGGATGAAGATGTGCAAGATTCGGTAGACTCTACTTAGTCTGTCTTAAAATTAAAAAAATGTGCTTTTTTTAAAAAAAAATTATGTTTTTAGATGTATCTAAATAAAAATAATAACAAAAAATTTATCTTTTTTATGTCATCTTAGCATATTTTATGCTACAGAACGAATTATTTTTTTTAACATGTATTGTTATGGGAAAACGCGTTTCACATAACAAACTTTTCGCATAACAAACTTGCTCCTGGAACGAATTAAGTTCGTTGTGTGAGGCACCACTGTATCCAGGGCTATGTCCCTAACTACCTAAAGAGAAGTAAAATGGGTAAAAATGAAATGTATTTTTAAAGAATATATCAAAGAGGATATTAAAATTGTTAACATACCTACTTGTTAGGCACTTCAAGAAATCACAACTCTAATTGATGGCTAAATAAGACATATGGGGATCTTATATCTCTGCACAAAAGGCCCCTGAGATAGAAGTATAATATAATATAATATAATATAATATAATATAATATAATATAATATAGGACAATGCAGTGTAAAAGTTAACAGCAATTACATCCAAAAACTAGATTCTTTGTAGGCCCTACCAATCATCTATTAATAATGAAAGTAACCTTTGCATTAGATTTTACTCTGTGCTAACATTTTCCTCATTTATTCAAATATCACAATAAACCTCTAACTACTATAATTACCTCCATGTTGTGGATGAGGAAACTGACTTCTAGCACTTCTAATTTACTTGAATAAGCTTTCCTGATATATTAGTTTTCTATTGATGTATGTAGCAAACTACCACAAACTTAATGATTTAGAACAACACCCATTTATTAGTTCAAACTTAAGTAGGCCAGAAGTCTGGCGTGTTATGGATTCTTTCTTTTTGGTCTCAAGATATTGGCTGACCTGAGAGCTTATGTGAAGACCCATATGAAGAATCCATTTTCCAACTCATGGAAATTAGTGACAAGATTCAGCTTTTATTGTAGAACTAAGATTCTTGTTTCTCTGCTAGCCCTGAGCTGAGGCTGCTCTCAGCTTTTAACACTGCTGGATTTATTTGCATGTGACCTCCTGCATTTTCAAAGCTAACAATGACATGTTGAATCCATGTCATGCTTCAAAACTCTTTAGTGTCCTCTTTGGCCACCAGCCAGAGAAAACTTTTTGCTTTAAAAGGGCTCAGCAATGGGGTCAGGCTTACAAAAATAGTTTTTTGTTTTTTTTAATATATTTTAAGGTAAACTGAATTGAGATTATTTGTTAATATGTTTATTGATTAAGCTATTATATATGTGTCCTCATCCCTCTATTAACCTCTCCCTCCTCTCCCTACTCATGCCCTCACTCCCCCGATGTTCATGCCCATTGGTTAGGCTTATATGCATGCATACAAGTCCATTGGTTGATCTCTCCTCCTTACCCACAACTTAATTACCTCTTTAAGAGACCATCTGTAAGAGATCAACTGAAGGACTTATATGCATGCATATAAACATAACCAATCATACAAGACACTGGTGGGGGGCAGGTGAAGGCATATGTGGGGGGTAGGGGAGGGTTGGGGGGAGGTTAAGGGGAGGAAAGGAGACATATGTACTACTATTTATAATACTTCAAACAATAAAAAATATAATAATTTAAAAAAGAAAGAGTTCCTATTTACAAACTCTGGAAAAAAAAAACTATTACAGTAGTGCTTAAATTAGTACTTGGTTAAATGACAAGGAAATAGGAATCTAACAGGTGCCATCTTTAGAAATCTGCTTACCACACTTAGCTTGTGGGAAGTAGAGCCAGAATTAGAATTGTAGTCTATGAGCAAAAAAGACACAACAAAACATACATTTGTTAATTTATATAAAATCAGTTAATCTGTAACTAGTTTTTAAGTGTCTTGTACACACATTACTCTCACACCATTTAGAAATCATGTGGTAATCAAAAAGACCAAGCCCAAGGGGAGTTGTTTCAAGATCAGAGAATATACTCAAAAGGCCATAAGCCCAAGAAAGAATGACAGAAATCTGATTAGCAGTGGCAGAGGGAAAAAGATAAGACCTATTATAACATTGCTTAATGTTCCAATATTGGGAGACCCTTGTAATCTCTCTCCACCTCTCTCTCTCTCTCTCTTTGCTCTCTTGTCATTGAAGTATAAAAGAGACATATTTCAGAATATAAACTTATTTATAAAAGAAAATGTTCACCCTTGTATCCTTTGTACCTGGAATAGGTTCTAGCACATATTAAATGCTAGCAGAGAACTTGCATATAATATATTGGGTCGGCAACTAAGTAATTGCGGGTTTCACACACATATGGCTTCAGTTGAATTTTTAGGTTTGCAGACGTAGTACAAATGTAAAACACATTTTGTATTTGATAGTTGGCTATTCAGCTATTAATCAGTAAAAAAAGTTTTTTGATCTGTTTTGTAGTTTTTGTTTGGCGTTCGTTGAAAAATGGAAAATCAAAAGGAACATTTTCGTCATATTTTGCTTTTTTATTTCCGCAAGGGAAAAACGCATCACAAGCTCATAAAAAGTTATGTGCTGTTTATGGTGACGAAGCCTTAAAAGAACGGCAGTGTCAAAATTGGTTTGCCAAATTTCGTTCTGGTGATTTTTCACTCAAAGATGAAAGATGCTCTGGTCGTCCAGTTGAAGTTGATGACGCTCTAATCAAAGCAATAATCAATTCGGACTGTCACAGTACAACACGTGAGATTGCAGAGAAGCTTCATGTATCACATACATGCATTGAAAATCACTTAAAACAACTTGGCTATGTTCAAAAACTCGATACATGGGTTCCTCACGAACTGAAAGAATCACAGTTAACGCAACGCATTAGCAGCTGCAATTTGCTAAAGAAACGTAATGAAAATGATCCATTTTTAAAACGACTGATAACTGGTGATGAAAAATGGGTTGTTTACAACAATATCAAGCGGAAAAGATCGTGGAGCAGGCCAGGTGAACCAACTCAAACAACATCAAAAGCTGATATTCATCAAAAGAAGGTTTTGTTATCAGTTTGGTGGGATTACAAAGGAATTGTCTACTTTGAACTCTTACCACCCAACCGAACGATCAATTCTGATGTCTACATTGAACAACTAACGAAATTAAACAATGCAGTTGAAGAAAAGTGGCCCGAATTGACAAATCGAAAAGGTGTTGTATTCCATCATGACAATGCAAGGCCACACACATCTTTGGTCACTCGGCAAAAATTAATGGAGCTTGGTTGGGATGTTTTGCCACATCCACCATATAGTCCTGACCTTGCACCATCTGATTACTTTTTGTTTCGATCTTTACAAAACTCCTTGAATGGTAAAAATTTCAATAATGATGATGATGTCAAATCGTACCTGATTCAGTTTTTTGCTAATAAAAACCAGAAGTTTTTTGAACGTGGGATTATGATGCTGCCTGAAAGATGGCAAAAGGTCATTGATCAAAATGGGCAATACATTAAAGAATAAAGTTATTTAGTTCCATGAAAAAATTGTCTTTGATTTTCTTTAAAAAATCCGCAATTACTTAGCTGCCGACCCAATAGTACTAGAAAGGCTAAACTGCATTGTTTTTGTTTAATTAAATAGAAATGTAAAACAGAATCATTGCAAAAATAAATGACCTGGAAACAATTTCTAAAATAAACAAATATCATAATCAACCTTCTTTATACAAAAAAAAAATAAAAAATGGTGTTAACTGTAGTACCTAACACTTGGGAGCAGTGTAAGTGGGTATGAATAAATGTTTAATTCATATAAGTAGATATAAAAAAATGTTTAATTCCTCCCATGAATGTTTACAGATTCAGTTCTCTTTAATCAAAGTGCGGGAACTTGTGTTTCATCAACTGGGAGAAGTGCTATTGGGTAATGGCATTCCCACCTCCCCCCCCCGAACCTATAGCAATTAGAATCCCAGGAAAAGGACAGGAAACATATAGCAGATTTTAGAAAGTCTCTGTGTTGAGTAATATTGCTAAATTGTAATTCCTAAAATGTGAGTGTTTAAAAAGTGTTCACATAAAGATTTTTTATTTGTTTTCAATATTCCTACCCTCATGTATAGAAGAATAAGGCTTACTTGCCTAGGATCTCTCTGGGGGACTAGCTGGCTGACAAAATCATTTGATAGCTGCAAGTAGTAAAAATATTAATTCCAATTATCAAACAAATTTCCTTGATGATAGATTCCTAATTTTTTTTTATTTATTTTTTTATTTTTTAGCATAGACTTGTTGAGCTTTGGAGATCAAGAGAGCAACAGGAATTCAGAGATCACTTTAGTTGAATTTAATTCTGGTGATCTTGTTTCGCATTGCACTTAGACTTGAGTCAAATCAAATTATGCTGTCATAGACATGTGCTTGTAAAGTCTGCCTTTCCCCATCATGGGCCATACATAACCTTTGTTGGCTCTGCCAGTAACTGAAAACACGCAGGCAGAAATACAAATGGATTGTGGGATAGGGTGACCATAGATGAATGATTAATCCAACACTAGTTATCTATGTTAAAATCTGTGTGACCCATTCTTTTTTGTACAAAACTAATTAAACACAATATTTATCCCCAGCAAATTTCATGTATGGCTTGGGCAAGTACTTGAATATTTTTCTTCCTCTGAACAATTTGACTTACAATGAATCTCTCATTTTGATCATCCTTCACTCTGAAACGAAAGCTGCCAATCAAATTTCCACATTTGGGGTGCCAAACCAGAAGATTTTCACATGTTCAAATGGCAATAAGGTTGGGCCTGCCAGAATTGTACTCACTTGTGACCTAAATATCTGAAAAAGAAAAAGCCAGTGCCATTAAAAATTGTGTCATCTCCTCTCCATGATTCAGTAATGAAAGCCTGCCGGTCAGCAGTCTGTCAGCTGCATTCTGTTTAATCATCGGAAATTGTGTGCACTATATCTGTGAAGCCTAAATGGAAAAAGTTGCCACTGCAATTGCATCTTTCTCCTTCCAATAAATCAATGTAGACGAAGTAAGGAGAAAGAAGGCCACCTGACAGCTTTCCATCAAAATGCCAATCATAAATTAGCACTCACAGAGAACATAGCTCACAGAACTGTCTTTTAATGGCTTCTGAGTTAAATAATGAAAGAAGATACTTTAGTTTAAAAAAAGAATTACAGCTCCCAACATCTCAGATCCAAGTTTCATGAAGACAAAGAGAACCACACAGTGAGAAAGTTTACCGTATATTTAGGGGTAAAGCTGTCTACTTTTTCACAATTTTTGACACTTGGGAGAGTTAAGAGGTTGATAGGTTTTATAACTGCAACTGAAGAGACCCTGCTCCCTTTCACTGAAAGCATTCCTCAAGACTCTCCACAAAATCTAAGGCAAGTTCGTTGTTTTCTCATTTTTTGAAATAAAGTGCCATTGTGTAAAATATGATTTTCAACTTGATGGTTACATGCCCCAGTGACTTAGGTGATAGCGGATACTTGCATAAGTTTACTTCATAAACCCAGGGAAAGAATGCTGCTTTTGACAGCAAAGGATAATAAGTTTTATTCCTAAATAAGTAGGTTAGAAATATACTTATTCAAAACATGCAGCATTCTATGTTTCTTAGATTTAAAATATGGTGTTTAAAAGTGTTGGATATAAGGCCAAATGAATCCATATTTTAAAGAAAATAAAAGCTATTGCAACTTAAATCCAAATTGTATAAACTCAATATTAATTTGATAAATATATAAAAACAAAATATGAAATCACTGATTTTATAATAGTCCAACAATAACTTTAGGTGTCTTCTCTTCCTTCTCCATCAATACCTGCAAAGTTATCCAAATCTCAGTCTTTATACTCTTTTAATAAAATGTGATTCAGTCCACTATTTTTTTTCTGAAAGAATAAAAATAATATATAAAAGAATGAGTTATTGTAATATTCCTAATTTTGAAAATGTATACCCTGGGAATTGAATTTTTTATGTTCAAAAGGTTCAACTTATATTATGTCATGATTAGGGTTGTTAGGAACATTTTCCCACATTTCAGTTTGTTGGTTCTAGAAACACATACAGATAGCATCTTAAAATAAAAGTAAAAACTCAGAGTCATATAAGAAATCTGAGAACTCATAAAGTTCAACTTGTATCTAATATAGGAATATACTTCAAACAGCTCTGACATTAGTAATCGGGCCTCTGTTTGCACATTTCCAATGAAATGGTATGCATTTTATATAAGGTTTCCATTTTTTTCTCCCAATAATTATGTTCACTACCAATATTTTGCTTATTATTGAGGGAAATCTAAATAAAAATAAGTAAAATGTTGTGTGTGCTTTTGTTGTGTTAGCCAGAAGCTCTGGAGTTCATGCTTTCATCCACCACACTACACACTGTGCCTGCTGAAATAACCTACATGTGCTTGCAAAGTCTGCCTTTCCCCATCATGGGCCATACATAACCTTTGTTGGCTCTGCCAGTAACTCTCCTGTGCAGATACATTGGGACTGCTGTCACATTTTATCTGAAAAGAAAAGTACACTAAAATAATATATTTCATGTACTTTGTGTAGCATATAGGGTTTTGGAAAGAACTGGATGTTACTTTAAATGGGTAATTGAAGAGAGTTTAACAAAGGACTGTCATAAACTGTGGTCAGAATTATGAACAACCCATAAGAACAGGCGAAGAACTCTGGGGCTTACGGCATAGCAGAGCTCTTCCCTCCCTTAGGCCTGACAGGTACTCAGTGAGCATAGTTGTTGGTGTATAGGAGAAGGCTGCTTGGCAGAAGCTTTAACTTTTGGGAGAGACCAAGTCAGTGGCCCAGCTTCAGGGAGTTAAGAAATTAAATGCCTGTTCATACTATCTTCCTGCCTTCTGATTTCCTGATGACACCTCTTATTAGTTAAAGGCAACCAGAAGCCAGAAGCAGGATACTCAGCTGATGCAATCCATAAAGATCAGCCTCCCTGGGCATAGAGTTAGGCAAAAAAAGGTGAAGAGTGGGCAAGAAAATGCAAGTGAAATATTAGCACATTATATACTGGAAACTATGCTAGATTATTATGATAACCTCACAGACCACTGGAAAATATTAACATTTAATATATCAAAAACCAAAAACAAAAACATTTCTATTTTAATAGTCTTTAAAAATGAAATTACAGATGCAATGTGATTAATGATAGCGTAAACCTGATCTCATTGTTTTATGATTAAAATTTTGTTTTGAATGTGTTCCACATAAAATATTCAGCTCATTTTACATGAAATATTGCTAAACATATTGTCTCACTTCTAATACCTATGTTTATAAAGAGTATTGAAGTTTTCCTTCTATTATCATATTGCTATTATTCCATTACTAGTCTTCTAAACCTATTTCTCCTATAACTAGAATTCTACTTTGACTTTCAAATCTTCAGTTGCTATCATTGGGATCTATAGCTCATAACTTAATTATGCCAAACAGGAGTTCTTTATATGCCCCAGTATTTCATAAATTAGGTCTTTATCTTGTTTTCCATCTTCTCAGAGGCATGGTTTCTAAGGACAAGAGAATGCATACTCTTGAAAATCCCAGAGTCCATGTGACCATTTCTTTAACATCTTACCCAAAACCCAACACAATTTGTGGCCTGTAGTAAATGTTTGACATATATCTGCTAAAAGCAACTGAAATGCTGCCAAAATTGCAGAATCAACCCTCTAGTTCTCTCAGTTGCCCTCAAACACTTGCCACTCACACAGTGCTAATCATAGAGCCATTATTATTTCATTCTGTATTGAGGATATTTGGTTCAACTTGGACACTGGCCATTGATGTTTTTATCTCACTTGGCCTTTTCAATGAGTTCACTCTCTCAAATTCTGGCCTAGATTTAGATGTGCTTGTCCATGAAGCCATCCTCAGAATAACAATGTCCAGTATGAACACTTTTTTTCAAGTTTCTAACATCATCCAGTCCTTCTACTCCTGTCTACATTTCTTTGACTTAGTCTTTCCCAGGATGAAACTATTATTCTTTCTTCTTGGTTATTGCAAATCCCATTGAAGAGTGTTAATATTTTAATTAAATACTTAATAGCTGTGATATTTAAATATATTTTGAAGACATACAATGAATAGCACCAATACTTTTGGAGTTTCCTTTGTCCCCTTCGATAATTCTATTCCCCTGACCCTACTAACCACAGCACCTAAGGTAACCACTATCCTGAATTTTGTGATTATCATGCTAATTTTCTTGCTTTTTTCACACACACACACACACACACACACACACACACACACACAGACACACAGACACACACTCACATACACAGTGCATATTTTGTGTTTATGTAAATGAAATAATGCTGTGTAAAAACTTAAGGAACTATTTTTAATGATGAATATTATCTTCATTAGGTTTATCTATGTTGATATATCTACTCTATTTCCTTAATATACCAAAATGCATTTTAACATATATTCTGTTATTTATTGAATTACCTTTGTAGTTGTCTCCTAGTTCTTCTCCCTTTTAGAGATAAAAGGATTGCCTAGAATAAAACCAAGTTCAGGCCTTACACACCATTCAGTTTTGTGTGAGTGAAGAGAATAAAAATCTAAATGAAGCTAAATGCAAGCAATGGGTAAATTGGTCAGATGCAAGTCCAATGATAGACACTGACAGGTTTTGAAGTCATTTTTCCCTATCCAAATAAAATTTTCATATTGCCTGAGTTCTAGCTATCATCACAAGAAAGTCTGTTCCTCTTTTTTTTTTTTCTCTAAGTTTTCTCTTGTAAAAGGACACTAAGCTGATTTATACCTTAACATTTTATTTAGTCTTATATCATATAATCTATGTGAAATGCTTTACACCAGAGATTACAAACAAATCCTAGGGTAATTCTTCCAGGCATCAAACAAGTACAATGTAAGTGGAGAACTCAATTGTATAGAGGCCAAATCAAAATAGACATTTTTCTCATGTAATAAATACATTTGATAAAGTAGGATTTAAAATTAAATTGGAGTATATAATAAAATAATTTCTGCATGTCTTATATAAAATCGGTAGAAGTTATTTCAGCAATGAGAAATAAAGTACAATTTTAAAAGTCATTATGAAATCAGATAATTCATTAAGTGGAAGACACTTTAAATAGAAATAATATAGCATTAAATTCCTTGACAATCTAATTAATACAATTTTTTCACATTGGGAAAAATTAAACTTTTTACTGATTTGACACAAAGGTAAAGATAACATTTATAATAAGCTGCTGTAGTGAGGAGACATGATGACAAATTGTTTAATGAGTATTGTCAATTTAAAGTATTGCTGATGAGTTATTGCAAAGGAATACCTGAAATACTCATTATTTCAGGCCAGGCCGAGGGACCCCACTTGTGCACAATGTATATAAACAGATAGATGATTATGAATTTTTAAAACCCATACAGATGTTAATAAAAAAAGAATGGACATTTTTCTAAGTACCCATTTTTAACTTCATGTAGTCTCTACTTATGTTCATAATTCAGAGATATTTTCAATTATTAGCTTTGTATAGGCATAGATGAGCTTTTGATTATTAGCTTTGTACAGGAATAGATAAATAACAAAAATAAAGGCATAAATAATTTCAAATCCAAACAGAGTGAAAATAAATAGAAAGGTAAGAAACAATTAGTAAGGTTTCCATAACACTAATCATAAACACTATTTGCTTAGAATAAAATAATACTCTGTAATTACCTGTACTTATGCATACATATATAACATTATTAGAGATCTTTAAAGAAACTTGCAGTAGAGACCCCACTATTTAAAATCCTAAATTATCAATGTGAAAATATGCTTTTCAAATACAAATGCATCTGTAGATATATTATATTATGACAATTTATGACTGAAAGTTAAAATTTTTTACTAAATACCAAGGTATTCTATAAGCTTTTAAGTAATGAGTAAAATTTATATTAGAAGTCTATAACCTAAAATTCTTCTACTCATCCTATAAAAAAAATTATGTTTACTTCACTGTGTTGAATATATTGTCTTGAAAAAAAATGTTATCAATTTTTGAAGCTTCAAGAATGAAGTATAAAATAAAAATATAGCTTGTCAGAAAACCATAGTGTAGCTGCTGTTTATGGTACAAGAGTAGAATAAGAGTTTCATGTTATTAGAGCAGATGACAGTTCAATCTACTGAAAACAATAGCATTTGAAAAGTATTATATCCATGTATTATCTATTTTACATAAAATAGATTTTACATGAATATATACACAGCATGGGTATACATATAATTTAACACTTCAAAAATTAACTCTCTTGTCATTATTCACAATGGAAATTATGAAAAGCAATTTTGTGGTAGCTTTAAAATATTTTAAAATAACTATATGACAGTTATATCATGTTGTTTTATATATCACAAAGTTAGTCATTTGTCACAGCATGAAGCAAAGTGTTATTGCTGGGTCTACTACAAAACATTATCATTTGTTCAAATTCCTTCAAATAAGGAGTGATTTAGAAGAAAGAATTATAAACTCCAGTGTCAAAAGGCCTTACTTTAAATCCAGCCTTGTCCTTTAAAGCTTTGTGATTTGAAACAAGTGGACTACCTTTTCTGTACCATTTTCTTCTGCTATAAAATTAAGATTAAATCAAATATCAGAAGTTAAAGTATGAAAGAGTATTGGCTACATACTCTCACTTTTTTTGAATCCCTTCCACACAATCAAATGGGATAAAACCTACACTAATAAAATAGAAATATGTAAATTGCCCATCACTTCAAGGTGCCCACCAGCCAATCAGGAGTGAGTATGCAAATTAACCCAACAAAGATGGTGGGTTAGTTTGCATATGCAGGCACCCAGTGGCTGGGTGTGGGGTGGCCATTTGCGTGTACACCATCGTCAAGTGGACTGGGTCCCAGAGATGGGTTACCTCAGGACCCAGGTTGCTCTGAGCCTGTAGGCTTACACATAGGTACAGACAGGCCAGGGTCCTGGAACAACCTCTGGCCACTCCGGGTCTATGTGCGCAGGCACCAAGCAGCTAGGGCCTGGGTGCAAATGCAGCAAATGTTCAGTCCTGTTGACATTTGCATACGCACTGGCACCAAACAGCCTGCATCCCAGAGACAGGTGTCCTCAGGAGCCAGCCCACTCTGAGCCTGTAGGCCCAGAGCTGCCAGGAGTTAAGCAGGATGGTAATGTCCACTGCACTGAACGAGCAGACAGCAGGGCCCTGCTTGCAATTGGCCCCAGCAGTAAAGGGCAAGCAGGCCATTACAGAGAGAAGACAGTAGGGCCTAAGGTGGTATCAAGCAGGCAGGTCCACAGAGAGCAGAGAACAAGGGGAAGCAGGCCTAAGCTGTCAGTGGGCCCCTACTTATTAATAATCAAGACAAAAATAGCAATCTTAGAGAAGTATAATTTATGTACGATATTAGGCTATAGATTTTTTTTCCTAATAGAATTAACAGAAATGTTAAAATCTCTTTTCAAAGCTTTGTAGCTTTCTAGAGATATATTTTGTCCAATAATTTTTTTTATTTTTTTTTAATTTTTTTCTTTATTGATAAAGGTATCACATATGTGTTCTTATCACCCCATTGCCCACCACCACTCCCTTTTTAGAGATCTTAGAGAAAATTACCAAGGAAGCTGTTATGTTTGTAATAATATAATTTAAATAAGACATTGACAAATGATAATTCATATATATCTTAGAAAACTAGTATAGATATTATAAACTAGCTATGAAGTCTATTATTTTCTGGAATGGGTTAACTATATGTATGCCTCATAAAATTTCAACAGTACTGAATATTTTGGAGATAGTTTGGGATCCAATAGTTCCCATTTATCAATATGAAATTGCTCAGACTTTAAAGTTTCTTTCTCTCCATCATGATACATGAGTTTATTTATACCAGCTCAAAGTGAATTAAGAAAAATTAAAAAAAAAATCAAGCCAATATGTATCCCTGATAAAGAGCTAATCCTTCCACTTGGATCTGAGGGAAGAAAGAATAGTAAAGAAAACCCATGAACGACATATACTGAAAAGTGTGAAATATATATATATATATATATATATATATATATATATATATATATATATATATACACTAGAGACCCAGTGAAGGAAAATTTCTGTAAGAATGGGCGTTCTTTCCCTGGCTGCCAGCACTGCCTTCATTCTGGCTGGAGGGGCCTTTTCCTTCTAGCCCAGAGCTGACTTTCCTCCTTCCCATGCTGCCAAGAGGCCCAGAGTAGCTTTGGTGGTGCTGGATGCCTGAGTCATCACTATGGTGCCTGCATATTCAAATTTACCCATCATTTTGTTGGCTTAATTTACATATTCACTCCTAATTGGCTGGTGGGCGTCATGAAGGTACAGTCAATTTGCATCTTTTTATTAGTGTAAATATATATATTAGAGGCTCAGTGCACAAAATTCACACATGGGTGGGGGTCCCTCAGCCCAGCCTGCACCCTCTCTAATCTGGGACCCCTCAGGAGATGTCCCCATCTTAGATGGGGCCTAAACTGGAAGTCGGACATCCTTCTCTCAATCCAGGACCACTGGCTCCTAACCACTTGCCTGCCTACTGGCTTGATGGTAACCTAACCACTCCCCGGATGGCTATCTGGCTCCCAAATGCCTTCCCCTGCTGGTCTCATGGTCCCCAACTGCACACCCCAGCAGGCCTCATGGCTTCCAACTGCCTTCCCCGGCCAACTTGATCGCCCCTAACTGCCTCTGCCTCTACCCCGAAAACTGTGGTTTTGTCCATAAGGAAGTCATACGATAGGAAGATGTCTGGTCCCCTGGTATAATTAGCATATTACCCTTTTATTAGTGTAGATAGAAGCCTAAGTGACCATTATGACCGAATGATCAGAATGACTGGTCAACCAGTCAGTCTCTATGACACACAACCATGGGGCATATGCTCAACCCAGGAGCTGCCACCTTGTGGTCAGTGCACTCTCATAGCCAACTTCCCATGGGCCCTTCCCCCAGCCAGCCGGCCCCTTCCCATGGCTCCTATCAGCCCTAATAAGGAGGGCCAACTGGCCAACCTGCCGTGGCTTCCCCTCCCTGGCCTGTCAACCTCCCATGGCCCCTCCCCCCTGCTAGCCAGCCCCCTCCAATAGGTCCCCTCTGGCCTGTGGGGACCAGGCCTAGAGCAGCAGTTGGAAATCCCCCAAGGGGTCCTGGGTTGCGAGGGCACAGGCCAGGCAGAGGGACCTCCTCCCACTTCATGCATCATTCTGTGCATTGGGCTGCTAGTTTTAAGATAAAAACTCTAAATATAAGTACTGTTTACCTGTGTCTAATTTTTCCTTCTAAAATAGACTTGCAGAAAGCAACTCAAGTTAAACAGCACCAAATATGTCCTAGGCATATATGGCAATCATATTATACATGCTGATTCTTTAATCATCCCAAGAATTCTGTGAGATACCTTTTTTATTTATTGAGGTGAGGAAAATGAGGTGTGAAACAAGTATCTTGGATAAAGTTATTAGATTTATAAAATTAGAAGTATGTGCATCTACATTTTGTGAAATTTTGTTTATAATTTATATTTTTTCTTTAAATATTTGGTTGAATTCACTAGTCAAACTAGCAGGGTTGATAGTTTTTTTTATGTAATTAATGTTTTATTAATGTTCATTTCCTTTATAATAGATTAGTATGGTTAGTATTTTTTTCAGTTTTAAGTGTTTTCCAAATAATCTATTTAGAAAAATTATCAAATCTATTGATATCAAATTGTTTATATTATTCCTCTCTCATTTTTAATTTCCAGAGGATCTTTGATAATATCTTCTTTATTCTAGTTATTGGTACTCTGTGTTTCCTCTCTTTTTGTCTTGATTAATCTTGCTAATAACATTCGTTAACATTATTAACCTTTTCACATAATCACCTTTGGGTTTTGTTCTTATTCTTTTTTTTTTTTTAATTTCTATTCCATTGATTTCTTTTACTGCATTTTTCCTTCTATTTAATTTGCCCTTTTTCTTAGCTCCTTAAAATGGAACTACAGATTACTGATTTTCATCACTTTTTTTTACATGGACTTGAATTTATGAATTTCTCTTTATACATTGCTTTAGCTACATTAAGCTACATATTTAGATAAACTGTGCTATTATATGGATATTTGTAATTTCTCTTGTGAATTCTTATTTGATCCTTGAGTTATTTTGAAATATGCTTTTTAATTTCTAAATATTTGGGGATTTTCTAGATATTTTATCTCCTTGATTTATAATTAACACCATTGTGTTAAAACACTTTCTACAAAATTTAATTTTAAAATATATTGAGACTTAGAGAGTCTTATATACTGAGGTCAAATATATTATGTATCTTGGTTTTGATTCCATATATGTACTTGTAAATAATGTATACTTTTTACATGTTGAATTTTGTTTTATTTAAAAATATCTTGAATCGAGTCTCATTGGATATGGAATTCTATGCTAATTTTTTTATTTTTATTTTATAATGAGGTTTTCTTGATTTCTTGCTTCCACCATTTCTCATGAAAATTTAGGCATTATTCTAATAATTGTGCCTAATATATAATAAGTCTTGTGTTTTTTCTTTTCCCTTTTAATTTCTTGGGTTCTTAGGCCATCATTTTGCTCTTCACCCTGCCAATTCTCAGCTATGTCAGTATCCTCTAACCTTTTTTTTTTTTTTTTTTTTTTTTTTTACTTGGGGTTTTTTCCTTCACTGTTCCTGGAAGTACCCCACACAAAATGTCAGCTAAGACATTGTGTTCACTTGCTGTAATTTTTTTTCTTTACCATCATGTGCTTCCTACTGTTTACTCTTTGAAATCCATTCCTCATATATGTTGTTTAATTGTATACTTGTTAAGTAAAGGAGAATAAGTTCAACACTAGCTTCTTCTGTGTGGTCATGAAAATCATATTTTAATCAGGAAATAGACATTGAACAACATCATTAATTTTAAAACATCCACACTATGTACTAAGGACTATGGAAACTACAGATCAGAAACATGGATAGGAAAGTTTGTATAGGAGAAGGGAAGGAGGTGCTTTTTAAAAATAAAATTAGCCAAGAAAACCATATACAGGTCACACATCATAGAAAGGTATACTTGAAACCTACATAATCTTATTAACCAATGTCACTTCAATAAATTTAAGATGACATTAAATGTGAAACGAACATTAGAAAACATCTAGAAGAGTGAGCAATGCAGACTTTGGAGGGAAGGGTCTTCTAACCAAAGAAGTAGCCAGTGAAGAGATAAGTTGGTAGAAAAGTGAGATGGCCAGCAAGATTGGAGCTAAATGAGTGAAGAGGAGAGTGCTAAGAGATAAATGTAAGGATCTAAATGAGGAATTCATTGGAATTATTTTACAGCTTATTTAAAGATTCTATTGCTTTCTTTGAGAGAATAGGAGGCCAGCAGAAGGCCTTGGGAAGAGAGAGTTTACTAAGCATGTGATATGGGCCACAGATAGTTCTTGTGAACCAGTTCAGCATTCTGAAAGCCTTATGCATGAAATGCTGTCACAAAGCTTCTACATTTGGGGAAAACTTACATGCTATTTTGATTTGGTATGATGTTCTAATCTTTGAGGACCTTGAGCCTTCCTTTAGATATCTCTGGATCTTATTCAAGCAAATCTCTGGTAACCTTTGGTCAGTTGCCAAAGCTAAATTGTGTTAGTTAGCTATTGCTTCGGTAAAAATCACTTTTAGTTCTCAGGTATGAGGATTTCTCAGATAGGGAACATCCTCCTGTCATTTAGTCTTCTGGCTCTTGGTAGCAATTGTGCATTGGTCTTGGGTGATGAGTTTATATACACATAACATAGAAAGCATATCAGTTTGTTTGGATTATAAAGGACATGCCTATTCCTAGAGGCTTAAAAAATAAAGGGGAACCATTGTCTCATATAACTTGAAAGTCAATGTCCTCAAGACTCTGTTTTTTCAGACTCTGTTCTGCCATAAACACAGCTGACTTCACTCTAAAGTTGACTCTTCTGTAAGCGAAATAACCCAGAGAAAGATAAATATCACATGATCTCACTAATTTATGGAATAGAATGAACAACATAAACTGATGAACAAAAATAGATCCAGAGACAGAGAAACATCGATCAGACCATCAAACCTCAGAGGGACAGTAGGGGAGGGTGGGAGAAGGGAAGAGATCAAATATTGAAAACAAATATTGAGAAGTAAAGTAGCTACTTAGAGATGATCTATTACTTGAGTTGTATACTTATTGAAACTAAAGGAATAAAAAAAATATATACATGAAAGCTAGAATAGTATGGGAACATAAGAAGTAAATTCAGTACGGTGAATAAAATATATAAAAAGCATTATCAAAATAAGGATACAGGCTTGAATGAGATATAAAATTAAAAATTCAGTTAGGAAAATGAAAAAAATGGGGAAGGGTACAGGAACTATTAGGTCAAACATATATGCCATTGGATCTTCTTAAAGAATTAAAAAAGACAAAGAATGCTGGCCTCTGTTGACTTATAATGCGTAGTCTAGCCAGATCCATTTAAAGAGACAGGAAAAAAATAGGCAAACCTTGATACCCTCTAAATAATAACTCTTTCCTATGCAATCCTCTCCAAACCAGGAATATGGTACCATCCCATTATCTAATATCTTATTTTATTTTTACCCACTGAGATTCCAGTTGTACAGACATGTTTTACTGTTGCTTATTCTTTCAATCAAAAACTACTAGGTGCTTAGAGAATGTAAGGTTGTGTGCTTTGACTCTGATTCTAGAATGATGACAAAAAAACAATTATTGCCTTATTTAAATTAACAATCTTTTAAAGGAGACAGATATGTAAATCATGAGAAAACAATCCAATGAATGCCACGAAAGCAATACAAAAAAACAATCCAGTTTACTGGAAACTGGAAACATTTAATGAATAAATACTTATAATTAACATGAGATGAGATTAAAAAGAGCATCTGCTCACAAATCAAATATCCAAGAAAAGATTAGCAAGAAAGAAATCCAGCAAGAGAACCTGGCAAAGGGCTCTAACACTAGTAACTGGCTGCAGTCATAAACACCAGAGAGCTTGAACAGGTTTTCTTAATGGCACCACAAAAAGGGAACAGTAACAATAAAAACAAATGGCAGGGTCACCAACTCAGATATGAAAATGGCCAATAAAAAGCAATACATCAGGCATTTTAGGAAAGAAATTTTGATTTGGGAATGAATCATAGACCCTGGTGATCACTGAAGCCTGTAATATAATTCTAGAATAGTTCAGCTACTTATTATTCCATCCTATGAGATTTAGAAAAATGACAGGCTGAATGCTTAGCCTGTCCAACCTATTTCAGAAATTAAATCTAAATATTAAGCCCAAAACTGCAGCAACATATAAGGCAGCATACAAGCTTGCTAAGTCAGGATGGTGACAATAAAACTTACAAAGGTACTACAGTGCTATAATGAATGTCCAAATGACTTACTAATGAAAGAAAATATTTTGTCATATATTTTCTCTAGGTGACTAGCCTACTAACAGGAATTTATTTTTGTACTAAGGTTTATGGTCTGACTAAGCATTTGTTATAGGTTAAAAGTTCAACAGCTGCTTTAAAAATATACTATGCATGCACTTCTCATTGTAGTTAGCTAGTTACCAAATTCCTACGTATTTTTTTTCTAAATTAAGTTGATAATTACATTCAATCAGCATAGCACAGGTCCTGACCAATATGATAGGCAGTAAAATAATAAATGATATGGATACATTACCAACAAAATTAATGAAAAATACTAAGTTCTATTATAACTTGAATAGATGAAAAGCAATGCTATCCTATAATTTAAAAGTTACACATGGGAATAACTGCACACACATACATGCATGCATACATGTGTGCACTTTATTATTTTATTTAGGAAGCAGGCTTTTTTTCATTTCATTTGGAGATAGATTACTTTATAATCATATAAATTATATTATTTCATGAGTTAGTAAAGTAACATGTTTTAAGTCATTCTAAACAGATGAGAATTTATCTCATTTAAAAATACATTTAAATAATTCCATCTCAACTATTTACTTCCATATTGCAACACACACAAACTTCTTTGATTTGTGCCTGCATAGAATAAGCAGAATACAGTCCTAATTTGGTCAATAGCAGTTAATTCAACACATTACATGATTGCTGAGTTAGAGTCTGAACTTTCTAGAAATTGCCTTCTCCTGGCATACTACTAACATCAAAGACCACATGAGCGTGACATGATCCCACTAATTATCTATCATTATTTGACCAAGGAATGGGCGTCTTACTGAATCTGAGACCATCACAATCACCCTGGTGAACTCAGATTTGAAAGTAAGAAATATTATGTTAGGACCTGTGATAATTAAATCACATTACTGGTTGTTCTCTATACAGAAGGTTCAGAAATTCCTTTCAGAGTACAGGAAAAGATGCACTGTGACTTGGTTTGCCAATTCCTCCTTCAAGTATGCTTAGGTGTTTTAAATAAGCATTCTGTGGATAAATTTATTTTCTCTTAATGTTGTCAATACAAAGTAACCAAATTAATTCAAATGGTAAAACTGGCTTCTGTTTTGTCCAATTATTTGTCCCTGTGAAAATATAACCTATCTTATTGTCCCCACATTTCCAATTGTTATAAATCAAGAATCAGTTATTTTTATCCTTTCTGTACACAACGAGGATGAGGCATTCCTTGTCTCAAATCCTGAGCAAAGTTTCTTCTCTAGGTAAAAAAATGATAATCCCATTCCTTAAATTAGTCACTTTGCATAGTTGCAAGTTTCTTTTATTTACTTTACAGTGTTTTTTTGAATGTCGCTTATCTGACAACACCAGCAGCTCACCATCAAAGTGCTTCAACCACATTGTAAGCTCATATCCAAGTCCAATAGGTGCAAAAAAGAAGAGCACATTGAAAAGGGATAATTCTAGGACTTTTGCTAATCTACTATTAGCAAACTTACCTTTGTTTGATTGATTCCAAAAGAGGTACAGCCATTGATAGTCACTAAAAATAAAACAGGAAAAACAAAATTAGCTTCTGAACAAGCATCAGAACAACAGTCTATGAGGAATTATACTATAGTAACAGAGGCTAAAATTGGCTGCTTGGATCACCCTTAAGAAGGACTTATTCCCACCAGCCATGCACGAGGGTTCCTTTTTCTCTGCATCCTTGAGCCCATCAGTAGATGAGTGCATTAAAAAACTGTGGTACATACTCTACACAATGAAATACTACGCTGCGGTAGAAAAGGAGTTCTTACCATTTGCAAAAGCATGATGGAACTGGAGAGCATTATGGTAAGTGAAATAAGCCAGTCTGAGAAAGATAAATATCACATGACCTCACTCATTTATGGAATACAATGGACAACATAAACTGATGAACAAAAACAGATCCAGAGACAGAGAAGCATCAATCTGACTGTCAAACCTTAGGGGGAAGGAAGGGGAAGGTGGGGTAAGGGGAAGAGATCAACCAAAGGACTTGTATGCATGCATATAAGCCTAACTAATGGACATAGACAACAGGGGGGTAAGGCCTGAGTGGGGAAGGGGGGAGGGTAATAGGGGGATAAGGACACATATGTAATACCTTAATCAATCAATTTTTTAAAAAAAAGAAGGACTTATATTTCCACTTGCTGGGAATGCTACTGAAAGATGATGCTCGGTTGTAAGCCATTTCAGGGAGTTGCCCTTGTCTGGAGAGAGCTGTGTTGCTAGTTCATGCCTCCTCCCCAGAGAAGCTTATGTCCAATGACTTGGTTGATATGAAAGTGTAGGCCCTTCCTCACGATAAGAAATAACTCTAAAGGGATATCCCAGTTGAAGAGCTCCTCAGGGAGCGGGTTGGAACCTTGCTTTGACTGCACTGCTGCCTAACTTCTCCCACTGCCCAGGCTTGTTTCCATCCCTTCCCTCTGTAGGTGCTGATTCTGACTGTGCTAAGAACTTTCTGCACTCTAATATCTTTCTCAGAGCATGCTTCTGGGGAGCCCAATTTGCAACAAATCCCTAGAAGAAGGATGTTAGGGGGATACAAGTATATACACATTTAAGTAAGTAAATGCATAATGGGTAATAATACATACATAATAGCTACTTAATTTTTTTAGCTTTTATATGCACTAAATCTTTTCTTTGGGAAATACCTCACTTGCATTATTTTTGAGTTTTTGTATGTACATTTATACTAGAGATAAGGAAAATTATCTTTAGAAAGTTTGAGCAATTGGTCCAATAAGAAATAGCCAGTAAGTAACAGAAGTAAGACTCAAAACCCACTAACTGAAAATCTACTGCCTTTACCACTTTCATATATACTGTCTCAGACCTCAAATCAAAGCTAGACTTTCATTTCAGAAATCAGACTGCAATGTGCATAGGCCTTGTGCCATATTTTTTCCTTTCCTAAGTTGTTATATAAAAGCCCATGGCCAAGAAATACTTGATAATGTGTTTTAATATGCTACTTGATCTTATTTTGGCTCTTCATCACTTCATTTCTTTCTTTTGGGCATCTTCGGTGTGTTGGTGTTATATGTGGTCACTATAAGTTTAAAATATTTAGAGATCTAGAATATCATTTACAGAAGGCAGATAAGTAATAGACATAATGGGAGAACAGATTAATCAAGTCATTCATTACTTGGATAATTGGATGCTCACATGCATCAAAAACAAAATTTTCTTCTTGACATGTTTTTTCAGCACCATTTAAGGTAATTTTGAAAGATTTTTAGACAGAATTAATAAGGTTTATTATAAGTCTGGGAAATTTAATCAAGATTTAAGCAATAAAATGGGCTTGAATTCAGATAATTGCTCATGTTTTTTTAATATATATTTTCCAATTAAAATATAATTAACCTGTAATGTGTACTAATAATACATAAAGCCAATTTATACAAGTTTTTTTTTCCCCATTGGTCATACTGCTTTTAGTTTACTTGAAACAAATGTGTCTAAACACTACAAGCTTTAGTAAGTTTATAATTAATATGTAAAAGTTTAATGTTACCTAGAACAACTGATTGAAAATAGCAACATTATTCTTACTTTTAAAGATGTATTTAAGTAAAATGTTTTATTAACTAGCATTAAAAGTAATTTATCACTTTTTAAATTAAATTTTGTTATTATAAAATGTCACCCAACAACTCAACAAATGAAAAAAAAAAAAGTAAAATCAGTACGTCAAGTTATATATCCATATATTAGAGCAGTGGTCGGCAAACAGCAGCTCATGAGCCAATTGTGACTAATGAGTTTGCAGACCACTGTATTAGAACTACAATCAAACAAAATATTTTAAAAATATATTTTATTCTTTTTTTGTTGTTGTTACAGAGAAGGAGGGAGAGGGAAAGAGAGAAAAGAAACAGCAATGAGAGAAACATCAATCAACTGCTTCCTACACACTTCCTACTGGGGATGTGCCCACAACCAAGGTACATGCCCTTGACTGGAATTGAACCTGGGACCTTTCAGTCCACAGGTCGACGCTCTATCCACTAAGCCAAATGGGTCAAGGCCAAACAATATTTTTTAAATAATAAATATAGGGCTATAAAGAAGTCCTATGCTGAGTCTCCTTCTTAGAGGACTTGGGTAAAAGGATTACATGTCCAATTAAAGTACTTTAGCAATTAGAATGAAATATTTGTTCTTTTCATCTGGAAGGAAATAATATTCATTTTACCTTATCAGTGCAGAGAAACTGTATGTGCAATATGATCAAATATATTATCTGTCGAGCACAATCATCAAGCCATACAAGCCATGAAATTGGAGTAAATCTGTCTTCTGAAATAGAAAAAAGGAAATATAGAACTATTCTTATACGCTACCTATTGAAATTGGCACACGTGGAATGAAGAGAAGGTGTTAATTCTGAGAATTTATAAATATTTCAGTTCACTTAAATCAGTGCTCAGCTTATCAAAAGATCTGAAGTTATGGTCAATGAGACTATAGCACTCTACTGAGTTTCCCATTTTGACTCAACTGTCAGACAGACCTAGAAATTAAGATGTCTTATTCACAAGATCTAGGTTAGTCCATTGGAATAATGAAGCACGGCAGCAATCTATAAATGGATTAATGTCTCTGTATATTCAACCTAGATATGCACAAGGTTTCAGGTCAATTCCAGATAGAAAATGATGATTCAGTGTATTAACTAAGAAACCGTAAAATTCCCCCAGGATCTCATAACTAGTAAATATCAAAGTTCATGTACCTTCTAAAAGGAAATATTTATGTTTGAGATTTCTGCTTTCTGTTAAAACAGCTATTTTAATTACTAGAGGTCCAATACACAAATATTCACACAAGAATAGGCCTTCCTTTCCCAGCTGCCAGCACCGGCTTCCTTCTGGCACCCTGGTCCTGGGCTTCTTTCAGGCCGCCAGCAGGCACCTTGGACCAGGGCTTCCCTCACAGCCCCAGCTTCATCCTAAAGGATGCCCGGTCTAATTAGCATATTACACTTTTATTATTATAGATATGAAAATTCAGATTGTAAGAGGGAGGCATAAGTGCATTGCATTATTTTCAAAGAATATATGATTTGATATGGGAAAGCATGGTCATCTACTGGGCTTAGAAAACCATTTTACATAAATTCCAGGTGTTCAGTTAAAAAATATAAAACCTAAAAACAGAAGTAAGGTCTAGAGAGACAAACAATGTTAATAGAATTTATAGGTGATAGGACTTTAGAAGGCTAAGTGAAGACATTATTTAAAGACCAAAACATGTCGAATAAATCCATTGATACTAGTTTTTAGAATCTTTATTGTTGAAAGTATTTCATATGTCCCGTTTTCCCCCCAATTAACCCCTTCCAGCCCACCCTTACTCTCCACTCAAGGCCCTCACCACCCTACTGTCTGCATTATGCATATATGCATACAAGGTCTTTGGTAGATTATCTCCACCCATCCTCCCCTGCCTTCCCTCAGAGATTCTGTACTCTATTGACTAAAACCATTGTTTTCATCTATTCTCACTTTTAATATTATCACATTAAAATCCTAACAGTCTTAGGAGGTATATACTGTTCTATTATTATCAGTACAGATAAAATAACTAAAATTAAGAGAGATTAAATGTAACAGGATACAAAAATATTTAAGCCTTTATATCACCCTATTCTGTTTCCTAAGTAGGATGATTCCTTTGTTTCATCAAGGTACCTAACAAGATGCTTCCTTCACTCAGTTTTATGTTGTTTGCTTTTCTACTGAATTGAGTGCTGAGGTAATGTCTGAGTAGTAGAATTGGGGAAGTCAAGAAACAGAAAATTGTTTTACATGAGGTTGGAGACACAGATGAGTGAACAAAGAAGGGTTTCTGAGGGATGGAGAAGAGAGCTGCAGCCATTTAAAAGGGATCTGCAGTGAGGGAAACCAAGAGAGCTGGGAGAATGGCCTTAAGTGTGAGAGCAGCCATAAAGAACAGACATTTTGTCAAAAGGGCAGTCACATTCTAAAAGGATTTTTAAGATGTTTTGTGATGTAATGCATCTGTTTCCCCAATAATATAGAAAAGGCCTGTACATCCCCTCAATGGTTTGCATTAGGAAATGATCTTTGTTTTCATACTAATTAACTGATTAGATTAGGTTTAAACATAGCCCAACAAGGCACAAAAAGCTCTTTGATTGTCAATTTCATGAGGAAGTTACCCAAATTCATACTATTAGTAAATAATAGGATTGGCATCCCATTCATTGTCTAACTCCCCAGTCTCTACCATTAAACAATTATCTATTGATATACAAGTTTTGTCTCCCATGATTCTTTGTTTAAGAATAACAGTCACCGTATTATAGTAAAAGCTCTGTCCCAAAGCTAAGATGCCAAGAACACAAATAGCACTGACACAACCCAGCTCATCTCTAGATTATTCAAGTATTAAATCACCACCTACTTAAAAGAAATCTTAAATACTTCCTATAATATTAAAACTTCCAACTAATCATTTAAAATTACAAGTATTATTCTTCATTTTCACTAGCTGGGATAAGGTTTTTGCTATTGAAAATGAACATATCTCTTCATTCATGAAGGGAAAAATAATTCCAAATGTGAATAGGCAGAAAATACAATAGATAGTCAATATAATTTCAGGGTGGAAATAGAAAAAAATGCTAAATTAATGAATGTTAAAAATCTACACCAGGACAGAATATCATTAAAATCTCAGTAATATATGAGGAGGGTCTTAAGAATAACCATGATTTTGACAGAAGAAGGGTACTTATAAGTTATTAGAAGTACAAAGACATTTGTGCAAGTTACAACATATTTGAAGACTGACGATAAACTCAATGTACTTTTCTCTGTTGATAAACTTCTTTGGGTTTGACCCATAGATTTGAGATAATGTCATTTTATTTACTATGTTACTTCCTACAAATGTTGCCAGCATTCAGAATAATTGCTTATTGAAGGAGTTTTTGTTTACCAGGATTTATGGAGCTTCAGAGAAATCCAAAATGCTTAATTATGTTTGTTTGTAAATATTTTTTAATCAAATAAAACAATTAAGGACTAAATAATCTTGTACTCATATTACTCATCTCTCTCAATTAATCTATTCAGTCTTTTCTTTATGTCACCATAGATTTATGTATATTTATTTTTTACTTTAGCTTATAATCCAGTACTATGTTATTGATTTATTCTTTATTCTATTGTTGAAATTGTCCCAGGTCCAGCCTTTGGGAACTCTTTCAGTGTGCCTCCCTGTGTCCCTCTGACACATCCCATACTTTTGTACATGGAACACTTTCTTACTTTCTGGTACTACAAGATCCTCCTAGCTTATTGCATGTTTTCCCTGGCATAGCCCTGGAATCATTATTTAATTTCTTAAAATTAGTTGGTAGAGATCTTTGCTGAATTCCCACAGAAGCTGTGTTCCCTTATTATCCTAAAGTCATATAGAGGAACGGGAATTGTTGTCTTGCTGAACTTTAAGAGTCAGGCCATACATGCACTATTCCAAGCCTGACTCAAAATTCCTATAGACTCTAATATTACCATATCAATGCAATCTCCAAATCAAATATCTCTGTCTCTTGAGAGTCCTTCCTAGTTGTCAGAGCCCAAGAAGGAAATATATCATGCTCAAGCTGCTGATTTGAAGGCTTTGGTAAAGGAGTATTTATAAAAGGTGAGATCAGGGTTTAATAAAGGATAATACAGTATCCTAGGCCTAGTAAAAGCAGCCAGATTTGTAGGGCCCAAATTACTTAGAGAAGGGTAAAGAGTGGATATAGGTGTACCAGTTAATAATGCGGATTTTATAATCAAAGATACAATAATTTCAAGAAAAACATCAAAAGTGCTTTATTCAAAATAATGTCCATCACTAGCTACACATTTCTCCCATCTTTCAGGTAATTCGTTCCAATAGAACTTTTCTTGTTTTGGGGCAAACCATTCAGAGGCCCAATTTTCTTCTTCTTGGTATGTTTTGAAGTGCTGCTCAGAAAGTGCATGTCCCGTCGATCAGAGCAAGTGGTAATCTGAAGGAGCGAGATCTGGTGAATACAGCAGGTGGGTTAATATAATACTTCCCAAGAAAGATCTTTTAATGTGTCTTTCACTGGTCTTGAAGTGTGTGATGGTGCATTATTATGAATCAAAATTACTTTGCTCTGTCTTCTGACCCATTTTGGTCATTTCATGATCAAAGCATGGTTCAAATTGTTTATTTGTTGTTGGTAGCTATCAGTATTAATGGTTTCACCTGGTTTTAGAAGCTCATAACACACCACACCTTCCCGATCCCACCAAATGCAGAGCATTGTCTTCTTTCTGAAGTGATTTGGCCTTGCAGTCGATGTTGATGGTTGACCAGGATCAACCCATGATTTTGTGTATTTGGGATTCTCAAAATAAATCCACTTTTCATCACCAGTCACAATTTGATGCAAAAAAAGACTTTCTTTCCTGCCGTTGAAGCAACATCCTACTGATGACTTTTCAGTTTTCCATTTGTCTTTCATTCTGTTGATGTGGCACCCATTTCACTTTCTTTAAAATATTTCCTGTTGCTTGTAAACAATTGGAAATTGTTTGCTGAGCAACATTTAATCTTTCTGCAAGTTGTTTTTTAGTTTGACACACATCTTCATTCAATAATGATTGTAATTGTTGGTCTTCAAACTTTTTCAGTTGACTTGGACATTCTTTGTCTTTCACATCAAAATCATCACTTTTAAAACATTTAAACCAGCATTCACAAGTATCTTGAGATGGATCATGTTCACCATAAGCTTCCTGAACTATACGATAACTTTCAATAGCACTTTTCTTCAAAATAAAATAACGCATTAAAACTTCCCACAAATGCTCTTTTTTTTTTTGGCATGGAATTCTACATTTTAATCATAAAAATATCTATGAAGTTAACACCTACAGAAAATTTGACATGAAGTTTTTAAGCTTGCTGTCAATAAAACAAAATAGCATACATATCAATTGCATATATATCAACATATGTGTAACTCCATCTATTAAAAAAATCCTCATTATTAATTGGTACACCTAATATACCTAATATAGAGCCATGTAGAAGATATGGAGTATGTTCTTATTCAAATAGCAAGCAAAAAAAGAAATACTTTCTGTGTCTTTCTGTCTAATGCTCCATACTCTCATCATGTATCATCACATTCAAAGTGGTATCAAGTTCAATAACAGTGTAATACTTAAAAGTGTGGATTATCTATATTTCATGTGCCATAAGAACAGAATTCCAAATGGTAGAAGGCCTTTTCTTTGCCTATTTAATTTTGAACAGATTTAAAATATAATTTAATACTATGCCTCATTTAATGCATATTTGGTCTCTGATGCTTTATGCTTCTGCTATCTTAACATAAAATATTTCAATTTGCGCTAGGGCTATAATAATTTTCTTTGAAAATTTGCTTCCAATTTAATTTGCCACACCCTTTTATGTAAATCCAGTTTAACTATTAGTTCAATATGATAGATAATTTGTACTGTTCCTTATCTTTTTGGATTCTGAAACAAGAAAAAAACTACTTACTAGATTGCTGAGAAAAATAGAGAGTTTAATAACATATACACATATGTTGGCTGCAATGTATTTCTACAAATGAGGAGAGAAGAAGTTCTATTTCCTTTTTTAAAATTTGTCTTGAGTGTCCTAAAGTTAAGTAAATGTGAAAATTCAAGGCTTGTGCAATGTATCATGACTATCAGCTATATTATACTATCTCCCTAAAACCTTTACCTTCCCCTTCTATTTTCTATCTTATCTCTCTCAAAATGTCCAAAGCTTCACTAAACTCTCATTCTCTATGATGGCCTAACCTCATGGTTCATGAAAACCAAAAGCCATTTTACTGATTTCTCAAGAAAAAAAAAATAGGAACCATTATGAACTGGAACCTAAGCTTTATTTATATACTTAATTTTAAATACAGAAGATAATGGAATATAACTGCTTGCTAAGGAGAACAGGTCCATAGAGAGAGAAAAAGAGAAAAAGAGAAGGGATTTGACCCTAGTAAGATCAATTGTTTTTTGTTTTGTTTTTTTAGAATGATAAAATTTTTATTAATTGCAAATAGTTGGAAAAACACAGCATGTGAAAATTCAGACTAAGGTAACTTTGTGCATTTAGGGCTGTAAATTAAAGAGTAAGTTTCTAATTGTCTTTATGCTTCCATAATCAAGAGTTACATATATATCTTATTCAAATTCAAACAGGTTTTGATTAAGTTGGTTATTCCCAAATTCTTTATTCTTATTTACCTTCTTTGCATATCATTTCTCTACTCCACAGTCTTCTAGTCATTCCACCAGTCTTCATGGCTGACTTATCTTACTCTCTGTGGAGGCTGAGCATTAAAATATTCTAAAAATCTAGTTTGTTTCTTCTTCTGTATAAACATCTTTATTTTATCTGATCTATGATCAAGTCCATGATTTTAATTAATTGCTATGTAGAAATGATTCCAAATTTTACTTCCCAATTGTGATTTTTTTCCTGATGCTTTATAAGGAGAGACATTAGGAAAAGAAGAAAGATGAAAAAAATACATTTCTCTGCCCAATCTATCTCAATTAAGTATCTATGCCTTGATCAGAGAGCACTTTATTTCTCCCATAGTTCTGAACTAAATTTTGTCAATAGAGTCTAAGCAGAGTGTTTAAAGCTAGATGGTCAACTATTCAATACAATACTTGGCAAGAATATAACCTCAATCAATATTTCTAAAATAAATTACATGGCCAGTGCTAAGGTAGGAAATATATATACTATGGAATGCATGGGTAAAAGAGGAACATGTATCCCAATGTAACTTGTTATTTTTAATTTTATCTCTTTTTCCAGAAGTTTTCTATGCTCTCCTCTTTCATGAGTCACATTCCCTCAAGGCACACAATTTTTATCACATATGACCTCTTTCCCTTATATAAAATGAGGAGAAGTATGAGGATGTAGAGAGATGAAAATTATACAATTAACATTGCCCCGCCTTTGTTAATTAATGCTAACATCACTATTTTATTCTGGTATAATTTTTCTCTTTTCTACTCTTACCCTCATTCTATTCTCAATCACTTCATTTTTGCACTGCATTAGGTACTCATTATCCCTGCATTTTCCCTCTGATCTGTCATATACACTGAATGCTAAACTATATTTCTAAATAACAAGGTTTTAACAAAAAATTTAATGGAATGTTTGCCAAGACACACTGAAAAAATTACATAGACACGTTTAAAGCTCTTCATAGAAATGTGCACTTGAAACCTATATAATCTTATTGACGAATTTCACTCCAATAAATTTAATTATAAACAAATAAAGGAAACTCTTTATAATATGCCACATATACTGGACATGTCATATACATGCTGAATACTTACCGTCCCCTCTTAATGCTTTGCAACCTTTAGTATGCATTCCACCATTAAAATTTCATTTCTAGAAGGCATCCCTTTCCATCCACTCCCTTCTCACATTGTCAATTCCAATTATATGCCAAAGGCACAATATCTCTGGTGGAATCCAGTTCTTTTTAAACCTTAAGGCGTGCCCTTGATTCATAAAACCATCATTTTCCCTGCATCAGCCCCAGCACATGGTCTTTGAATTAACTAATCTGCTTACCCTGAACTTCTCCTATTTTGCTTTAACTTAGTTCCTGATCTGTGTGGATTCCAGCTTTGAGGCCCGCCTTGTCTTTTGGATATGATGCTTGCTCTGGGTTTGACCTTCTGCAGCCATCTTGCAGAATATTTTTCTAACTATGCTACTTGCAACTATCCTAGGTCAATATTCCAAGCAGCCTACCCAACTCTGCAATGCTATATCCCAGGTAAACTCTTACAGGTAGAATCTTTCTTCGTGAACTCTTCCTAAACTCTACAATTTTAGTCATCTTTGACTAGCCAACACATATCACAGTCTCTGACACTATAGTCATTGAATGGGTAGACATATGAATAAATTTGACAGTTTAATTTAATCTTTTCTTTGTTTATTGGCTCATTTTATTTTGATTTGCCCTTTATGATAACACATACTACTGCCTGTCTGTTTCTATATAAATCTGTGTGGGAACTATCTTTCATATCATGAGCCCTGGACAGGAAGCAAGAAAGGAGTCAGGGAACATGGGATTATTTTCTTATCTGGCACAGAACACTGCATGCCTAAGGCATAAGAAACAACGTTAATTTTTATTGAATTAAATGTTGAAATTTGCACATAATACCACATAGGAAACTAAATTTGCAAGATATGAATAGGATTATCCTGCTGGTAGAACAGTTCATCCAATAATTGTTTTAACTGGAAGTAGAAAAAAGCCTATGGCTTTATGTATTTAGCAGGTGATTTTTATTTTCATCAAGATGATTTAATATCTCTACTAGTCTTGGCCAAAACAATGTAGTCTCTTATCTGGCTGCCATTGCTTCAACTCTTCCATTATTGCTATCCCTTTTCCAAAGAAAAGTGCAGCCAGACATGGCCTTTCAAAACCTAGGCGGCATCATGTCATTTCTCTGATCAGATCCTTTAATTGAACTCCCAGCTCTCTCAGAAACATCCAAAGTTCTTATCTGACATCAGCTCCTATCACTACCTGGCAAAATATACAATTATTTTTTTTATTATTATCTGCCTGCCTCTCCTTGAATTTAAGTTCCAAAAGCAAGAATTTTATTTTGCTTGCTGCTTTCTCTTCAGTGACTAGAATACTTTTGGCACTGCTTTGAGTACTTAAAAATCTTACAAAATCATACATTCATTAAATATAAGATAAAATGGAAAATTAATACAATTTTGAACATGGCAAATAATGATCATAAAATCATAAGTATGTGTGAATATAAATTTCTGTGTAATAGACATCATGGCTCATCCTTTTCTGTTGTTTATTTTCTAAATAATTGAATATCAGGTATGCCCACATAAAGTTAAATTTGAAACCTAATATGCTAAATGTCTGGTTGTCCAGTAGGTCGTTCAACCAATCAAGGCATAATATGCTAATGATATGCTAAGGCCACTCAACTGCTTGCTACGACAAGCACTGACCACCAGGGGACAGGCACTCTGACCAGTAAGTTAGCTTGCTGCTGGGGTCCAGCCCATTGGGACTGAGCAAGATAGGCTGGACACACCCTGGAACCCTCCTGTGGTCCCACTCCAGCTGTCAACCTTTCATGTCCCTCCCCAGCCCTGATCATGCACCAGTGGGGTGCCCTCTGACAATGGGGACCCCTCAGGGGATGTTGGAGAGCCAGTTTTGGTCTGACAGCAAAATGATGTGCACTGACCACCAGGGGGCAGATGCTTAATGCAGGAGCTGCCCCCCCTGGTGGACAGTGCACTCCCACAGGGGGAGCGATGCTCAGCCCGGAGCTGGTGAGCCCAGCAGCAGTGCTGGGAGCCTCTCTTGCCTCCTTGGCAGTGCTAAGGATGTCTGACTAACAGCTTACTAGTAGGACCACTCCCCATGGGAGTGGGCCTAAGCCATCAGCAGACATCCCCCACAAGTAAGACATCTCCCGACGGCTTCCGAACTGCAAGAGGGTACAGGCCAGGCTAAGGCACCCCCTCCTCCTCAAGTGCATGAATTTTGTGCACTGGGCCTCTAGTCCAGTGTTTTTCAACCTTTTTTGGGCAAAGGCACACTTGTTTCATGAAAAAAATCACGAGGCACACCACCATTAGAAAATGTTAAAAAATTTAACTCTGTGCCTATATTGACTATATATAAAGTAATTATCTTGAATAGGAATCAAATAAACACAAAGAAAGTATTTTATAATTACTTTATTATGAAATATTAAGTAAACAAAATGGTGAAAAATTATAAAATTCTTGTCTTGTCTGCACCTACGGCACACCAGGCAACATCTCCGGCACACTAGTGTGCCGTGGAACAGCGGTTGAAAAACGCTGCTCTAGTCTAACATAAAAGTACTACTAGTTAATCTAAAATCACACTACTCAATACAATTATAATATTAAAATGTGTCTAGTACAAGTGAATATATATTGTAAATGTAAAATACATAACAGAATTTAAAGAGTTAGTATGGAAAAATATAAAATATGTTAATAATTTTATGTTGATTACGTGAGAAATAAGTCTTTTAAAAATGATTGATCAAATAAAATATGTTATAAAATTAATTTTACTTTTTCACTTTTATCTTTCTTAATGTGGCTTTTGGAAAATTAAGAATGACATGTGTGGCTCTATTCATTATATCTGCATTGGACAGCACTGATTCCGACCTTTGGACAGAGTCAACTGCTAGAGTCAAAATCTCCTGTTAGGGCACAGTTGCATTAAAGATGCTAAACATTTTTTTTAATTTATTAAGCCCCATAACTCAAAGACAATCTGTCACTTAATGTCAGAAAGTGTTTGTTTTTACTAATTTTCTGACAGGTTTGTTTTATCTAACAATGAAAATTATGTAAACTTTTTTATGCTTTCATATTTCTTCCATGCTTTAATATTTCTTAGCATCTGTTACTTAAAAACTGAATCTCAAATGTAACTCTCAGTCCTGAGCTTCTGAGCTTTTTTCCCCTCTTCTTCTGTTGTGATTTCTAAGTATCTTTTCATATTACTTTTTAGTATATTAGGTATAGAGGGATGCCATCTGTGCATCCACTTATTTTAAAAATAAATAGAAATTGTAACTTACTGACTTCAATAAATATAATTAGTGTTACCATATATTATATATTGAGTTCTTATGCTACCTACATTCAATAAATAAATACCTTTTATTTAATTGTTCCAGCAAACCCTCTGAAATACTTTTTAACCTGTTAACCGAGCGGGACCTATAAATACGTCAAACGTAAACAATATCGGGAACGGGTAGGACATATGAATATGTCCTTGAAATATATGTTGCCCCCTGAGAGGGACGGTATACATTTTTTTTAATCTTTATAATTGTTTGTAAAACTTATAATTTTTTAATTCGATATTTCCATTTTTTGTTGGTATTCTTTTCTATTTATTTGTAATTTTGTATTTTCCTTTGTGCTTTATATATAAATAAATGAGAAAATATATATTTCATTTATTTTAATTAAGTATAAATAAAAATAATAATAATATAAAATTACATCCGCTGGGCGTGACGTACCGACACGTCCTAGTGAAAGAGTATGCACCCCTTGTACGTTGTGTAATTAAAAAGGGAACTCCCCAGTTAACAGGTTAATAAAGAAATTAAGGCCTTGAGAAGCTGAATACATTTCATCATGCTTATGGCAAATTACAGATTGGATAAATAGATGGTAAATCACTATTCTTTTTTTTAAATATATTTTATTGATTTTTTTATAGAGAGGAAGGGAGAGAGATAGAGAGCTAGAAACGTCGATGAGAGAGAAACATCGACCAGCTGCCTCTTGCACACCCTCCACCGGGGATGCACCCCAACCAAGGTACATGCCCTTGACCGGAATCGAACCTGGCACCTTTCAGTCCACAGGCTCACGCTCTACCACTGAGCCAAACCGGTTTCGGCCATAAATCACTATTCTTAACAGACAGTCCTGTAAGTACAATGCAACATTAGGCTGCATTGCCAAGATTCAACTGGACCCAGAATTGCAACACTAATTTATATACCTGGTGTTATACACTGAATGGATTCTATCCTGTCTTCATTTTTAGTATCCATGAGACACATTGTCATATGTTTACTGTAAGCTCAGACTTTTAACTTAGTAGAAGTTTAAAATAGTTCATTGCTCATTGCTGGCAGCGTCTCAATCACCTCCACCTACACCCAAAGATTGCAGAAGAAAGCACAAAATTCCTGTAGAATCTTGACATTCTCAGGCAAAGGTGCATTTGGTCTTAAGTGGCATGTGTACCATCAGAGATACACTTCAAACTCCCTCTCAAAGCAGAACCAAGTCCTGATAACAGAGTGGATTAACCAGGTTGCCTTGCCAATACATGTTTGCATGCCATGTTAACTGAGCCACCCAAGGGGAAGAATTTCTGCCTTATATTTGTATTACACCTTTCACACAGAAGGATGTCCAAATGCCTCGTTGGTTTTTATCTACAGTGATCGCTTTCCCAGAGCTGGAATAGGCACCCATTGAGGCCAGTCCACAGAACCATGGCATTTAGGAAGGAAGATGAAACAATTAACTTCTCAAGTGAGAAAGGCAAGAATGCTTTTATGAACACAGAAGGAAATTCCACCTCTGGAATTCACCCAAGATGCATGTGTTCATACTCCTCTTTGTACTTAGATTAGGTTGGAAACCTTTTACACAGGGGTGGTGACTTCTTCTGGCCTCTATACGTGGCCTCTATTTGCTTAGTCAATGTAAATGTTAATAAAATAATATGCAAATAAAATGCATCCGGTAACCTCGCTCTTATTATACAGGCCAAGGTCTGAACATTGCATTATGAGTAAATGTTATTCTTGTCCTTTGTTCCAGAATTGATCACTTGTTTGAAATTATCACGTTGGTGTTAATAAGGGGCCTGTCATAGTAACATAGGGGTTCTTTAGTGGCTACCCATGTCAGGGTTAACCTTCTAAGTAAATAATCATCACTTCACCCAAGGGCCGCAGATGCAAGCTAGTTTTGAGCCGTTTTAAATAACCTGCTTGCACAGTTAACATCTCTCCTGCTGTGGAAAGGTTACACATTTTCCGCTGTAATTTTGAAATTTTTTTTATTCCCTCACTTTCTTTTCCACGGAATAAATAGTTTTTGACAAAGCCATAAGAAAAGAGAGCTCAATTATTGATCAGCATTGATGATTGTAGAATAGAGAAATGTATTTTATAGTCTGTATTTAAGGTGTTTTTAATTAATTGATCCATTATTTTCTAAGTTCAAAGGAGAACTCTAGGAAAGCTCAGCCTTGTCTCTTAGAATCTGAGGAAAACCATACAATAAGAAGCTGTGTTGAGCTGTTCTGTTGTAGAGTGGTCGAAAAGCACAGTGGAAATGTTTTCTTTCAAAATATGTTTTTAGATTTTCCTAAAAATGTGTTTGAACACATGCCAAGGCCCCCTTCAATGAATGAGTTTATTATAAAAACAACGTATAACTCCAAAGCAGAAGTTTTAATGCTGAACTTTAGTATTTATAGAGGGGAAAATTACAGGTACATAGTACACACACACACACACACACTGACATCCAGGATGGAAACGCATTCTATCTGAATTTGATAAAGAAGGTCATCTCATATTTCCAAACTGATTTCAATTGCTGTATCCTATCATTGTTCCCATTTCACTGAATATCATGAGAAGCAAAATAGTTTCTGCAAGGTGTGTTTAACAACATAACAAAAAGGACAAACAATTACCTTCTTCTGCTCTCCACTCTTTAGGTCCTACTCTTATGAACATTACTGTGTTTGAAAAAATCTTCTGGAATCATTGCTAGAGAGATATTACACAACCAGAACCTTGCACATCATGATAAAATTAATAATTTTATCTTTGGAATTCAGGGGGATAAACTCTCTCTCTTGTGTAAACAAATATAACAGTGATTATATGGTAGGGATTATAGTGGTGTTTATCAAAACAAAGAAATATATTTTCTAATATAGACAAATAGTAAACTTAAAAAGAAGGTTTCTCATTTAAATTTCAATAGCAAATTTCTTTACAAGTTAGTAATACTTGTGCACATTGACCTTGAGCAGAGAAACCCTATGTGATGTGGTGCCTGTCTGACTTGTGTCTCCATTAGTTTAACCTAGTGTCATCTTTTGTCATATATATAGTCTTTCACAAACTTTGATCATTTCCCTTGCTGTTTGTCAGCATAAGAAATAGTGAGAGTCCCTGTAAAAAAAGATATGAAAACCAAGAGTGATTTAGAGAAGAATAAAATGGAGGATTTCTTAAAGTACTATTCACAGGCCTTCTATTTCTCTGCCTTTTATCAGTGCCAGTTGCTGCATTGGAGGCTGACAGCTGTTTTGTTGGGTTTTTAATTTAAAAGTTGTCATCCCAAGCAATCAATTCATATTTATCTCATAAAAAATTAAAAGCTATTTTATATTATTAAATAGTAAATTCCCATATATAGTAATCAGAGATCCTCCATAAATGGTCTAATATCTAAGCAAACCACATTTGAGAAGATGCTTGTCAGTAGGCATAATAGCCTGTTAAGCATACACATAGCAGTTGGCAAAATTGGTTTTAGATTTTCATTTACCTTTTATATATGTAACATTTTTTTCTTATTGTAAATCTTCTAAGGGTAAGTACTATGGCTGATGTACCTGTATATTCTAGGTGCTAGCAGGTTATTTTGCATGACATGGATATCGATTACTACAAATGAGGATACTACACATGATGGTGATGATACACTCTTCAGAAAATAGCACAGAATATCAATATCTATATTAACCATAATGATAACTACAATATCTATGATTTGGCACTCATCTTTGCCAATAATTATACTTGGTTACTAGTAACTAAATTTCACATACCCTCTTACATCTAGGGTTCTAAATTAAATTAAGGTTAGCCATTTTCATGCACTTGCTTGAGATTTGGAAAGTAAGAGTTAGTTGAGGCACCTCCTAGTATTTTAACTTTTGCTCTTTGCAAGCAGATTGGTAGACATGAGTTTTTCTGTAGCAGCATTCCTGTGAACTATGATTCACTTCATGGGAGTTGAAGTGAAGTGATGATAGTGGCAGTCTTCAGACCCTTCAAGTACAATTACGGCCCTTTGTCCTTGTGACGCATGTGAGGCAGTGGTGGCTCCCTAACCTCACAACCTCTGGTTGTGCAGTGGAAGTAGAAACCTTGATACATTCATTAGTTTGAATTATACTTTGAGATGAGGTTATTTCTGTAGCCTAAAGTTTAGCATGCACCCCCAATCCTCCAAAGATGTTTCTAAGCACCTATTCGTATGTATCAAATGTGCTTCTTTTTAAAATAACTATACCTATTTCAATTTCCAGTACTGATCCTTGAATGACACAACTAACTCTTTCTAAATAATTAGAGGCCTGATGCATGAAATTTGTGCACAGGTAGGGTCCCTAGGCCTGGCTGGCAATCAGGGCTGATCTGTGAGGTGACTGGCAGGATGATGGGGGCAGGGGTGGGGGGGGCGGGTGCTGGCATCCACCTTGGCTGGTCTGGGGGCAGCTCCTGCATTGAGCATCTGTCCCCTGGTGGTTAGTATGCATCATAGCAACCATTCATTCCATGGTCGTTCTGCTGTTCAGTCATTTGCATATTAGACTTTTATTATATGGGATTACTATGAAGCAGATAACCCCCAAATCAATATATATGGAGATTATCACTCAAATCATTAATAGTATTTTCCCATTTTTACAGATGAGAACACTGAGTGCTGGAATGCTATATTGCTAGTAGATGGCAGAGTCAAAATGAGAACCTGGCCAGAGGCAGGATCACTCTTATAATGAGGTTCATTACAGATAGTGACACAAGTAATTTGTTATTAATCACAGTTTAGAGAACTAACTTTTGAGTAATTTACTTTAAAAATTCAAAGTAAGTAATGTACTTTATTAGAACATTTAAGAGGTCATTGTTTTAATGTGAGGCTGACTCATATGCTTTCTTGAGAGGAAGGCAACTGAGTGGAATTATAGCTTTGAAAATGCACATAACCAGCAGTCTAAATTAGTTATGTCACACCATTAGGAATGTGAGATTTATGTGAATTTATCTGACATGTATATCCCATGAAAGGGGTGAAAATTTTTGTTCTGTGCAAACACTTACATACTGATTAAAGCACAATTGATATGGGATCTTCAACTTACTTTGTAATTAATTTCATGGTAAAAAATACCATATTGAGAATGAGCCTCTGTGTGTATATGTATGTATTGAATTCAGACACACACACACACACACACACACACACACACACACATATATATATATATATATATATATATATATATATATACATATATATATATATATATATATATATATATATATATATATATATACACACACACACACACACACACACACACACACACACTCCTGGAAGTAAAACTGAAACACAATTTGCGACTAAAAATACAATGTCACTTCCCTAGCCAATTTTGCTAAGTGGTTAGACCATTGGCCCATGGATCAAAGGGTCAAGGGTTCAATTCCAAGCCAACATCATGTACCGCAGTTACTGGTTGGAGTGAATGCGGGTGGCAACCAATGGATATGTCTTTCTCATGTCGATGCCTCTTTCTCTCTCTCCCCTCCTCCTTCCCTTCCACTCTGTCTGAAATTTATGGAAAAATAATAGAACCTTGCAGGAGAATTGAAAAAAAAAGTCATTTTGATAATGCACAACCAGATACTTGTACTTCCAAGAACGATTTAGAAATTGAAACAGAGCAAGTGACTTATTTTCATGTATTTTTAAATTGAATTTTTTTGTGACATCAGTTCACAAAATCATACAGGTTTCAAGTGTAAAACACAACACATCATCTGCATACTGTATTGTGTACCCATTTCTCAAAACAAAGTTTCTATCCCCATTTATCTCCCCTTTGTCCACTTCCACCTATTCCCACCCCTCTTTCCCTCTGACTACCATCACAGAGTGGTCTGTGTCTATGAATTTACTAATGGAACAAACATTACTTGAGGTAAATACTGTGTGAAAGGAATGACCCTGGAATTTTTGAGATACCAAAAGAGAGATCCATTACAGAAAGTGTAGGTCCTGTGTTCAAGCAGAATGAGTTGTAGTAAAATGTTAAAGGTGTTTTATAGAAATACCTGTGGGGTTCCTCAGCCTGGCCTATGCCCTCTCACAACCCAGGACCCCTTTGGGGGATGTAGTAGTGCATGAAGTGGCAGGCAGCCAAGGAGGAGCCCAAGCCTGGGCAGGGCAGGTGCTGCTCTGTTCCTGCTCATCCCTGTTTTGCCTACCACTGCAGCTTGGTAGCACTGCTGTGGAGGCAGGGGAGGTTCGTGCAGCCCCAGCTGTGCTTGCCAGCCATGAGCCGGGTGCCCGGTGTCTGTTGATCAGCTGAGCAGCACTCCTGCTGTGGGAATGCACTGACCACCAGTGGGCAGCTCCTGCACTGAGCATCTGCCCCCTGGTTGTCAGTGCACATCATAGCGACTGGTCGACCGGCCATTCCGACGTTCAATCTCTTAGGCTTTTATATATATGGATAGATATTCAGCATATAGTAGGGCTTAAAGTAGGGAGTATTCATGTCAGTCTGGATTGTTATTTAGTACTTTGGGAAAGAAAAAAAATGATTTTATTTTTCCCAATCAAAACATTGATGGCTTTCAAAGATTGGTCCATCCCATATTTAGAATGTGTTAGTAACAATCAATCTACTGTTGATAATATCCTCCTTGCCATGCCCTAACTTATATGCATTTAGCTGGGCAAAGTCAGCAAAATCAGTTTTTAATGGAACCATTGTTTATATCAATACATAGAATACTCTTATAGTTTGAGCATAGAAAGTATAACCACATTTATGATACTTTTACCTAATGTAGTTATTTCTAACATAAAAATATTCCTTTTAAAATGGGAATAATTTGCAAAAATGTAAAAGATTCCTAATTTAAGTGTACCAGGGGGTGTATCTAATTTTCTCCTTAAGAGAATATTGCCACAATAATTATCTTACTATTTAAGAATAAGAATAATTAATATAGGAATCTCCTAATCTTATAGCACTCAGAGTTCAGAGGTGAAAAGATAATCCTAAATAAATTATATATTTTAATTATTAAGTTTATATGCAGATGCATAAATAGCAATGTTATAATACATAAACCTATATAGTTGTTTAATAAGTAAATATATTTATTTTCTTATTTTGTTCAAATGGTAACGTGTGGAAAAGAAAAATTAATTTAATATCTAAGGCAATCTATAAAGTTCAAAGAACCTCTGAAACAACTATACTATTTTCAAATTAATCTTAAAATTATTTCATTTGTTAGAAAAAGCTTTGCTAATTATTATATAACTTAACATCTAATCCTATAAACTTGAGTTAAACTTGCTCAATAGTTTATTCTATTTTTAAATGAATAGAGAGTTGACCCTTGAACAATGTGAGGTTAGGGACACCAACAGCTGTGAAATTGAAAATCTAAGTATAATTTTCCCACAAACCATGTCTGTCCTTCAGGATATATGGAGATTGGTTCTAGGAACTTCCATATATGCCAAAATCCACAGATATTCAAGTTCCTTATATATAAAAGCATAGATCAATGCATACAATTGGCCTTGTGCATTCATAAACATTCAACCTTTGATTATAAAGAGTAATTATTTACTAAAAACAACAATTTACGTATAAGAGGACCTATTCAGTTTAAACACTTGTTGTTTAAGAGTGAATTGCATAGTAAATGCTATTGATGCCTAGATATGTCCATATATTAACAAAATGATATTTACCCACATATCAGATTAATCTTTTTCAATTTACCAAGTACGTATGCATACATAGATGACCATCTTTTGTTCCTTAGTTGTGATTGATATTGAATATACTTCTAGTAATGGACAAAGATTCCCCCCCCCCCCTTTTTTTTTAGGAGAATAAAATAAAGAGCGATATTTGAGGCTCTCAAACAAATTGGATTGTAGTTACATAATTTTCAAAATTTAACTGAAGATGAACAGAAACAGACTGTGATTTTAAATATCACACACACACACATGCACATACACAAATATATATCCTCAATTTAATAAAATCCTTTCTCTTCTCCCTTCCTCCCTCTTATACTGTTCTGGTTTTCCCTCCTCTCTCAATCTCTTTCTGTGAGGTGCTACAAGAGAATTTTGTGCTTTATCCCTACTATCCTTGAGGTATTTCCTATAAAAATGACAACTACCATTACAATGCACCAAACAAGCTTATTAATTGAATAAAAATTTTAATATTTTAGATGATAAATGTTAAAAATCAGTTTTTTTTTTATTTGGGCTACAAAAATTTTATAACCAGCGTCCAAGTGATGGATCCTTTCTTTAACAAGGTTTTGTGGGTCACATATCTGTGCAGATGCAATGACATGCATCGGGAATACAGCAGGGAATAGGAAATACCCTGAAGAGATCATAATATAATTGGAAGCCAACATTTGTTAGCTTATAGAATTGGATTACAGTATTCAATGTTTTAAAAAAGCTAAAGATAATTTCCCATATCACTTAATCTCTCTGATTGCATGACCTCACTTTTTCTACTTTTACTCCTCCCCCTTCCTTTGCTCCAGCCTCTCTGACCTCATTGCTATCTCTACCTTTGACCTGGCATAGCTGTTCCCTCTGCCTAGACTGGTCTTCCTTCAGATATTTTTCAACAAAATCCCTCAGATCTCCAAAATTTTGCTCAAAAGTGGCTACCATGTCTTGTATTTCCTCAGCTCAAATATTTTTCACCTCTTCAATTAATTTTCTTTCTCCATGGTAATATGTTATTTTATTTATTTATGTGTTTTTAAAATATATGTTTATTGATTTCAGAGAGGAAGGGAGAGACAGAAACATCAATAATACATCGAGAATCATTGATTGGCTGCCTCTTGCACACTACACACTGTGGATCAAGCCCTCAACCTGGACTTGTGTCCTGACCAGGAATCAAACCATGATGTCTTGGTTCATAGGTCAATGCTCAATCACTGAGCCACACTGGCTGGGCTCTTATGTATTTTAAAAACTATTTTTGCCCTGCTACAAGGGCAGGAATGTGGTTGTATTCTTCCCAGGTGTTTTCCAAGAGCCTAGAAGAGTGCCTGATATATAAGTATTGAATAAATTTAAAACTATCTCTGAGCAAAATGGTTTTTCTCTGAAGTTTTACTTTCAGCAAAATGGCACACTGAATCAACCTACAGATTCTCTAACTACTAACTATTGGAAATACTGGAAAAGATATAAAATGATGCATGGCAGAAGAGTTCCTGAGATAAAAGAAGAATGTACTCTGACAGATCATCAAACCCACAACCTTGATGTATCAGGAGGGTGTGCTAACCAACTGAGCTACCCAGTGAGAGCAAGAACAAGAATCGTTCAATTGTAGTTCCTCTCTCCTTGAGCTGAAACTAACCATAGGAATATAGCAACATAGGTGTTCTTGGAGCTGAATATCATCCATTCATTTATCCTATAGTGTTTTCAGTCAGTTGATAAGCAATAGAAACTATCAGTGAGTAGTGAGATATTCACCCAGTCTTATCTTTTTCTTCTCTATGGCCCTCAATGTGAAATTTCACAAATATAACTGAAGTTATAATGCAAATCATAAAACTCAATTTATTAATTAGCTCATTTATTCAACAACCATTCACTAGGGCTTCCATAGATCAATTACTACATTTAGAATTAGCTATTGAAAGCCTTTACAAAACAGCAGTCTGTAATTCCAGGGAATTTGCCTTTAGAAGGGAAGACAGACCTTAAGTAAATCACTACACAGTTGAAATGAAAATTATAAATTATCACAATGACTATGTCAGTTTACCCACTGACAAAGCCAGGCATTTACTATGCTCTAGGAACCATGCTGGATGATATACAAATGCTGATTCAGTTTAATTATCATATCATAATAGATTAATAGATATTTCCCCATTATTTGCACAACTTGTGGCTTCTAGAGGCTAGGTAGCTTGCTGAAAACAAGGTGGTAGTCAGAGCAGAGATTGAGGCCATATTTTGAGTCCAAATGCCCAACTTAAGACAATGTTACAGTAAAAAACATAAGAATTTTTCAGTTTTCAGAGACATTCTATAGGCATAGTCTTATATTTGGAGAGTCATGATTAAACTCAAAACCATTTGAACTCTATCAAATATTTCACAGATGTTCACTATTAATTTAGTGTATGCTAAATGTTAGCAGGAATGCAAGAACACACTATGCAGCCTGGGTCTAGTAAGCAGAGTTTCAAGATTTTGTCTTTCTGCTTTAATCAGGTCAGATGCACCAGAAGCCTGCTCTAAGACAGTAGCACAATTCTAAAAATAATCTGAAATTCTGGGGGGAAAATAAATTCTGAAAAACAGTATGTTTTCTATATATGAGCCATACAACATTAAACATTGATAATAAAATGAATTTCACTCCAAACTTTCTACTTCTTAGTTATGCCAAGTGATAATAGCAACTAGAGTGCCACCTTTGAAAATGTATATTTGTAACAATATTACATAAAAAAAATCAAAATCAAAGATTTTAAAGAAGTTTACAAAAGATGAATGTTCTACATGCATTTGTAGTTAGGGACTGGAATTGATTAATGTATTTCTGATTGAATTTTGTCTATATTACATATAATAAAGCTTTTTGAAAATAACTGAGCCCTAGCTGATTTGGCTCAGTGGATAGATTATTGGCCTGTGGGATTGAAGGATCTCGGGTTTCATTCAGGTCAAGGGCACATGCCAGAATTGTGGGCTTGATCCCCAGTGGGGAGTGTGCAGGAGGCAGCCAGTCAATGATTTCCTCTTATTATTGATTTTTTTTTTATCTCTCTTCCTTCTCCCTTCCTCTCTAAAATCAGTAATACATATATATATTATTGATTTTTAACAGAGAGAAAGGGAGAGAGATAGAGAGCTAGGAAAGTCAATGAGAGAGAAACATCGACCAGCTGCCCCCTGCACACCCCCCACCGGGGATGTGCCCGCAACCAAGGTACATGCCCCTGGCCGGAATCGAACCTGGGATCCTCCAGTCTGCAGACTGACGCTCTACCACTGAGCCAAACCGGCTTCGGCAGTAAAATATATTTTAAAAATAAAAAAAATAACTGAGAACTTAACAACCATTAGATAAGGTAAAAATTTTCTGTTTATTATAATGACACAATAAACTGCATTTTGACCCTTCAAATATATAATATTATTAGAGTATTACCCATTATCCTGAATTCTATGCATATTTACATAGTGAAATATATAGAATAGGATCCTGGACTTTGTAGTTAGAGAAAGCTGAATTCAATTCATTGATCTGCCACTTATTACCAATGTGATATTTAGCAAATAAAATAGACTAAATTGACTTCCCAACATTTGCAGATTAAATTCCAGTACCATGATTGTACTTGAAGATAATTTTTTTGAAGAGGTAACTAAAGTTACATGAAGACATAAGCATGGGGTCCTAATGTAGTATGACTTTTCCTATAAGAAGAGGAAGGCACACTAAGAATGCACATGCATAGTGGGAAGGTCATAGGGGGGCACAGCAAAAAGGCAGACATCTGCTAGCCAAGGAGAGAGGCTTCAGGGGAAAACAACCTGCTTCCACCTTGCTCTTGCACATCCAACTTCCAATACTAGAGACAATAAGCTCCTGTTGTTTAAGCCACCCAGCCTGTGGTGTCTTATTATGACAGCTCTAGCAAGTAACTTCATAGATCAGCTTTCTCATCTATAAAGTGAAAATAATAGTTCCCACCTTCAGAGTTTTATTGGAAAAAATATATTATATGCAAATTTTCTGCCACATGGTAAGTCAGTTATTGAAAACAAACAATGCCTTTGAAGTGTGTATCTGAATATATATCAGTACGTGTAGGTACTTCCAATGCCATATTCAATACAAAAGATAGAGCAAATAAATGTCAACTCAAGTTAAGACTTATTTGACTCTCTTCCTTACACTCTATTTTATGTGAATCAAGTCATAACATGACAAGTTATTAACATAATGGAGAAGGGCCTTAAACTACTCGCAGAAGCTCTCTGTGAAACCTACCATTTTATTGACTTGTCACAGCAAACAACATGTATGCCATTGTAAGCTGTAGCTCTGGATATGGATCTCATGTGTGGCAAGTAAGGAACCAATTAAGTATGAAATTACCTTCTATATCTAAAGCTGTGTTAGCTCACCTTTAGGCATTTTGGGAGTCCACCTAATGAGATATGACTTTTGCTCCACAGGACAATCACAAAGCTCATTAATGTTCATTAAATCATGAGTAGTATTGAGTTGATTCGGCAAAATCTTTACTATATTTTAATGAGCAGCTGAATTATCCAATGGAGCAAAACCCTATTGTGGAAATTTCTTATTAATTCAAAAGAATGTACAGGCTAATAAAGACAGTAAATATTTTAAGTTTGTCTACAATATAAATAAACATCCATGACAAAGAGAGAAAAAAAACATTTCTAGAAGTTCGCCTGTTAACATTTGAAGATAAATCCATCTAGGGTGATATGCTAAAGATCTGAAATACCATGGAGTATTGTACAATTACAAGGTTAGCAATCAACAATGAACCTTTAAATTGATTTTGACACTCTGAATTTAAGGCAGTTGAAAACTTCCTATATTGTACCTTGTTAAAATGGCATAGGTAAATTATGAATACTTATTGACTAAGTAAATAAGTGGCATTAATTTTTAAATTCATTAAATGCACTTATTTTATGCCCCATTTTATTTATTTTCCACAAATATTTGAATGCCTACAGTGTGTCAGATATTATACTAGAAGTAAAGATAAAACAACTAAAATAGATAATTCTCATCTCATCAAACACATTCCTGAGAGAAAAAAAGAGAGAGAAGTAATAAACAAATAAACATGTAAATATTGAGTCATTTAATAGTTATAGAAGAAATTAAAAGCCTAGTAATGTTATCAAGTCTTTGTTATTTCTTTTAGAAGCAAATGGGAAATTTCCATTGTATGAGGTCAGCATTACCCCAATACCAAAACTAGACCAAGATCATGAAAGAAAACCCTAATTAATGTATCTCATGTATTTATATGCAAAAATAATCAGCACAATATTAGCAAGTCAAACTAAATGAAGTATAAAAATAATAGTATACCATGACCAAGTGGTATTTACCCTGGGTCCATCACATCAACAAGCTGAAGAAGATAAATCACATAATTATATCAATAGATATAGAAAAAGCATAGCAACACCCAACACCATCAAATATACAGAATTTCAGAGGACTGGGAATAGAAGGCAAATTTTCTTTATTTGATAAAGAATATCTATAAAAATCTATGGCTAACATCATATTTAATGGTGAGAAACTTGTTGAGAAATTCATAAACTTATTTCTAAGATCAGAAACAAAGGCAAGCATGTTATTTTCTCATCATGACTTTTCAACAAAACACCAGAAGTACTAGCTAATGCAATGATTAAATAAATGGAAATAAAAAAGTACTCAAAAAGGGAAGGAAAATATAAAATTATTTTCATTCACAAATTACATGGCCATATCTGTAGAAAATCTGAAAGAACCAACAAATATAATTTATTGAACTCATAAGTCATTATAGCAAGGTTTCAGGATGAAAAGCAAATGTACATATGTCAATTGCTTTCCTATATAGCAGTAATAAAGTATTTTAAATTAAAAAACACAAGACTATTTACATTAGCATATAGACAAATAAAAACTTAGGTATAAACTCAACAAAATATGTATGCAAGATTCGTGTGAGAATTAATAAAATCAAAGAACTACATAAATGGAGATATATTCCACTTTCATAAATAGGAAGACTCAATATTGTTAAATTGCCAGTTCTTCCCACCTCATTCTATAAATTAAATGCAATTCTATTAAAAACTACAGCAATTTATTTTGTAAACATCACAAACTGGTGCTAGTGTTTATATGAAGGGGGATCAGAATATTGAAGGAGAATAAATATATTGAGGAATGACACTCTCTGACATTAAGAATTGCTATAAAACTACAATACAAACATTGTGTTATTAGCAAAAGAATAAACAAATGGATCAATAAAACAGACTATAGAGCTTAGGATTAGGTCCAGGTAAATGTAGTCTACTGATTTTGACAAAGGAGCAAAGATAAATATGGTATCTGCAACAGATGGTGCTAAAGCAACTGAACATCCACATGCAAAAATAAAAAAATAAATTGAATCTAGCTCATGCCTTACATCCTTCACAAAAATGAATTAAAAAATGTATCTTAGATCTAAGTGTAGAATGTAAAGCTATAAAGATCTAGAGGATAACATAGAAGAAAACCTAGAGGACAATCCATGGTTAAAAAATAAATAAAGGGGGTTTTATTAAAAGTAAAACGTTTCCACCAGGAGAAAGAGAAACTAGAAAATGATACAACAGACACAACTTAGGAGAAATTATTTACAAAAGTCATATCTGATACAGTAGTTATTCAAAATATACAAAGACCTCTTAAAATTCAGCAATAAAAAAGAAAACAAACAACCTGATTAAAAAATGAGCCAAAGACCTTAGCAGACACCTCACTAAAGAAGATGTACAGATGGCAAAAAAAGCATATAAAAATATTCCACATCATATGTCATTAGGCAAATGAAAATTAAAACAATAATTAAATACCATTGCAAAGCTATTAAAATGACCCAAATCTGGAACACAGACCATATAAAATGTGGAATAACATAATCTCTCATTCATTATTGGTGGGAGTGCAGAATGATTCTGTCACCTAGAAGACAGTTTGGCAGTTTCTTATAAAACTAAAGTTAGCACACAGTCCAGTGATTACACTTCTTGGTATTTACTCAAAAGATTTAGTAGTTTGATTCATAATTATTAAAGCATCCAAGTTGTTCTTCAGTAGTTGAATGGATAAACTGTGGGACATCTATGTAATGGATTATTACTCAACATGAAAAAGAAATGAGCTGTTAAGCCATGGAAAAAATATGGATAAATTTTAAATATATATTACTAAGTGAAAGAACCCAGTCTGAAAAAGCTGCATATTGTATGATTCCATCTATATGACATTTGCAAAAAAGGCAAAATGATGCAGGTATAAAAATATATGTGGTGCCAAGGGTTTGAGGGGAGGAGGGTGATGAATCAGCAGGTCAGTGAAAATACTCTGTGTGAGGTCATCATGATGGATAAATGCATTATACATGTAGTTTATAAAGGCCACAGACTGAACAACATAAAGAGTGAACCCTAATGTAAGAACTATGGAGTTCAGGTGATTATGATGTGTTAATGTAGGTTAATCAATTGCAACAAATGTAGTATTCTGGTTGGGAATGTTAGTAATGGGGAAGGCTATGCATCTGAAAAGCAGAAGGCATGTGGGAAATCTCTGTACATTATGCTCAGTAATGCTGTGAATGTAAAGCTGATCTAAAAAAATAGTATTTTTTTCATTTTTTAAATTTATTTATTGATTAAAGTATTACATATTTGTCCTCAACCCCCCATTCCAATCCTCCACCCCTCCCCACTCATACCACCAGGCCCCCTATTGTCCTTGACCACTAGTTAGGGTCATATGTATGCACATAAGTCCTTTGATTGATCCCTTCCTTTTATCTCCACCCTCCTTTTGAGGTCCAACAGTCTGACCCAAGGCTCCTTATCTCTGGGTCTATTCTTGTTCTTCATAAATTTTTTTGAAAACCCCAGTACTTAGTTGGATACATGTAGTACAGGGACAACAACAAGTGCTGTCAGAAAGAATAAATAGGAAAGACCTCTCTAAGAAGTTGATATTTGAGTCAATACCAGAATAAAAAGAAAACCTTGGGTGTATGTTGGGAATGAACTTTATAGGCAGAGGGAACTGTAAGTATGGATGTCCGAAGGCAGCAACAGGGTTGAATAACTATAAGTAGTCTAGTATAGTTGCAATACAATGAGTGATGAAGAAAAGCATAGAAGGTGAGCGTAGAGACATAGTTATGAATGGTAGCAGAAACGATCTTTCAGGCTGTCATGATGGATCTGGATTTTTATCTAAGTATAATGGTATCATTTGAGAGCTTTGTATGGGGAGCAACTTGATTTGACTTCTGTGTTTAAAGTCACTCTGTGCTATCTACATAGAGAATAGGTCATAGTTGGAACAATGGTTATAGCAGTTGAAACAAATGTCTGAAAGAAAAGTTGGCAGAACTGAGTAAGATATTAAATGTGGTATGTGCTAGAAATGGAAGAGCCAAAAAATTCCGTAAAGATATTTAGTCTAACACATTGATCGCATGAATATAACATTGACATTTTCAAATAAGGGTTTTTATTTATTTCTCTCAGATAAAGTAACTATAGAACTGACAAGTAAATATTTCATGCAAAAATGAAGTATAAATGGAGCAGTTCTCATGGGTCAATATCAGGCCCATTTCTGTTCTCACTCAGGATGTTCTGCCTTAGAAAGCTATTCTATATTCAAGGTTTTACAAAATATAAACTCTAACATCTCCCAGTTGTATGTTTATAACTGCTTTTTTTTTCTGAGATTCAGAAGATAACTCAGAATTCTTTTTTTATGTATCTCCAAATCATAATAACTGAAGGTGAACTCTTATTGTTATACTATCAACATATCCTCCTAAGACTTACCTTTCTAAATAAATGTCACTTTCTTCTATCTATTATAGTACACTGTAAGTCCATTTAGATATATAGGGTGTCCCTAAAAACAAATATACATTTTAACAGCTAATAACTCACTTACTATTCACTCCTTTTCAAGTTTAACTGATTTAAAATAATAGATGAACCTAAGAATTGAACAACTAAAATTTATCCTAAAGTTTATCCACTGGACCCATGGTCAGCAAACTGTGGCTCGCGAGCTTTTCCACAAAATACCATGGCCTGGGCAATTAAGTTTTAAAAATTTGGCTCTCAAAAGAAATTTCAATTGTTGTACTGTTGATATTTGGCTCTGTTGACTAATGAGTTTGCCGACCACTGCACTAGACCTTTGTTATGGGGATACATAAAAGATAAAGTTTACAGTACAAAAATGGTAACAGTGGATGAATTGAGGGCACACAAATACCAAGGGAAATGGTTCTTGATGTTTGAGATTCCATTGCTTCATGTTATTACAAGTGCCTGAACTAGAATGGTCATCAGTTTGAAAACAGGCATTGACAGAAAATGTTATTCATATATGTAGATTCTTTTAAATTTTTAAAGTTAACTGTATATTAATAAACAATGACTTTATAAACATTCAAAGTGTGTATGTAGTTTTGGAGACAAGCTGTATTTCTTATACATTACCAACCTATTTATCATAAGATCTCTGACCAAGTTCTATTGATTCTATTTCTAAAATATATCCCAAATCTAACTATTCTATCTATGTTGCCAATGACCTACTCAAAGCCATCATTAGCCCATGTCTAGATTGCTTATCTACCTCTCCACATTAAATTTGACATGGCATTTAAGAAGTAAAACCAGCCGAAGCCGGTTTGGCTCAGTGGATAGAGCGTCAGTCTGCGGACTGAAAGGTCCCGGGTTCGATTCCAGTCAAGGGCATGTACCTTGGTTGTGGGCACATCCCCTGGGGGTGTACAAGAGACAACTGGTCGATGTTTCTCTCTCATCAACATTTCTAGTCCTCTATCCCTCTCTCCTCCTCTCTGTAAAAAATCAATAAAATATATTTTAAAAAGAAGAAGAAGTAAAACCATTATCCAGAGAAAACAGTTAGGGGGAAGTGTAGAAAGGAACAGGAAATATGTCATGGGAAAAAAATCAGAAAATAGGAAGCTATCTAGAAAGAGACATAAGATTGGCAGTGATTTGAAGGTATTTACTAGTTTATCTGAGAAGACTTGGGGTATATGTTGAAAGAAATATACAAGTAGTGTTTGAAGATTCAGTTGTGAGAGGTGAATAACTGATGAATCAAAGTCCCTGAAATGAAGGAGGGAATATGTGGAATGCAGGTGTAATTATTCACTTTAGATCAAAGAAACAAATTTTCCACCAAAATTGAAGGAAAAATAGATAAAATTAGGACATATCTGGATAATTTAAAGCCCTGTGGTGTTGATGACATCACTGGTACAAAATAAAATTTGTGAGAATTCTGAAAGTAGGAGTTATGTGAAAATGTCTTTTTTCATTGTATGTGTACAAGAATGTACTAGAGTCTAAATCAAAACAATGCAAGTATCTGGATGACTTAGAAACCTAGTTAATTTACTATGAAAAAAGTAATTTCTAGTGGTCTATAAAATGTGACTATATTAATGTTATATTAGCATAGATGACTCATCCTTAAATGATTTTTTATGGAAGTGATATATTGTTCACTGACTGTATAATAGAATTTAAATGAATTAGGCCTCAGCTGTTATCTTCATTTCTTAAAAAATAGCTTGTATTATAGCAGAAAGAAACAAATTATATTTAAATAACAGGAAGTTCTTAATATGACTGAAATTATGTAAATTCCACCAACCATCAATTTTCTAGGAATGTCAGTCTTCATGCTAATTTACAAAAATCAAACACAATATAGTTGCAGCTGGTGCAATTCTCCACCAATCTCTCACAAGGAGAGTTAGTTAAGAAATGTACGTGAATTACAGAAAGAATATGACTCACTGAACTAGGTAGTACCAGGATGGCATGGATCCTTTAATAAAAGGTCAAAATATTCGGGAAATATCAGTACTATCTTAGAAACATCAGCTCCTTAGTATAGCAATATATAATATTCTATATAATTAGTAGTACAGGCCTATATTTGAGAGGTAATATGACATTTTAGATACTGGATAATGCAAAAATATCTTCTTGCAGCCCAGAGTTTTAATGTCAGTACTCCAAGGGAGAGACCCTCACTATCACTGAATCTTAATATCCTCAAGGATAAAATAGTAATGATCATAATATCTATAATCAGCAGTATTGTTAACATCAGAAGATATGTATGTTTCCCCTCTTTTATATGGTATATATAATTGCATATGTTTTAATGATTGTAAAAAGGATAGCAGACAAGGAAAAAGTAAAGATTAAACACAGAGAATATTTATTTTACTTTACAGTCTAGGAGAAGTCAGGAAGGGATAGAATCTAGAACATGGAAATGATAACAGCCAAAGAGGAGATGATGTGTAAAACACCTTAGGTGTAGGTTGACTAAATAATGATATATTTATTTTTAAAAGAAGATTATTGAACTAACAGTAACAATGCACAAAAATCGAATTGGCTCTCTTAATGCCTACAAATTTATAATTTTTGTCTCTATTGGTTTAATTCTTCAGCATTTGAAACTAGTGGTAGGAAAATCACTACCTCATTTTCTTTCCCTATATGTGTATTATTTTTATGAATAGATAACCAATGCAATGTTTGAGTTAATTTTCTAATTACAATGCAAAGATTCATGTACATTTTCTGATTTCTATTTATTCAAAGAACAAATACACGACATGATACATCTGACAGCTATCACTTAATCGCTCGGTCAAATCTTCCAAGACTTTACTATGAATTTGACAGAATGTTTCAAATACAACCTTCTTCAAAAAATTCAAACTAAGAGGGAGACATGAGCATATGTTTATAATATCTTCAGTTCTTGGTTCCTGACCAAGCAAAATTATTTCTTTTGTATTAAGCACACAATAACTAATATTTTACAATTTAGAGAGCATTGCCAATATTCAATGTATTGGAATAACTAAGCTACAGAAACAGACTGGATTCAAAGAAATCAGAAAATATTAAATTGAGTGCAGGAGAAACTGGAACATAAAATTAAAAATAATACCAACAACATATTACTGATTTGTCCCCTTTAGCATTAGGGAAAACTTTTTAAATATTATCTTTAATCCAAAATATTAAATTCTAGATTTCCAAGGAGAATAACACTCTCATAAAAAAATGAAGAAGCTCTTTAACTCTATCCACTGCCAACTGGCTAAATCAACTTTCAAATATCTCATTCTCATGATTAGGACATAGTAGGAACTTTTATATACAGCTGGAGTATAAAATATAAATTGGTATAAGTTTTCTAGGAGTGATTTCAAAATATCTATATCAAAATTATAAAAATATGTCTATCTGAACATAACAAATTTATGAAGATAAGATTTTGCACAAAGAATTGGCTATGGAGATGTTTATTATAATATTATTTAATAAATAGAATATTGGAAATAAATGTTCAAAATAATGTATTTTCAAACTAAATGATAAAGCATTCATACAATGAAGCATTTACTTAAGAGACATTCAAAAAAGGTGCTAAACTATTTCTAGTGGTAATTGATTTTTTTCAAGGTACACAGTTAGAGGAAAATGACAAATTACCTAAAATTATGTTAACAGCATGGTATTTTATTAAAAAGGCAGTATATAAGTATAAAAATTGTTATATTGTAAACAAATAATAGCAAAGGTAATAAATACCAAAGGTAATAATATAGTGATATTAACAACAGTTAATAACAGTAACTGTATTTTCTCTTCTCTGCCCTCAAACATATGTGCATGCACACACACACACACACACACACACACACACACACACACAAAATGCTGATTATCATTTCCAATGTGCAGATGATAAATGTTAGTCTTAGTCTGGTTAATTGATCAAGAGTACTGGAACTCATAAACTGTTGAACAGGTTTTAAATCTAGATTTCTGTGCCTCCTAACCATATCTCTATATCACACAATAAATTCATCAATATTTTAATAATAAATAATTTGGAAGCTTACTGGTGTTTATTTTCTTTATTTTGCTTATTAGTGCTGTCTAATTTTCTTTAGCAGACATATATTATTCATAAGAATAAACATTTTAAAAGAATAAGTATAATGTTGATTGGTATGAAAATAACCAAAGGATCAAATGTAAACAAAAGGATAAGTAGTTGCCAGAAATTGGAATGAAACACAAATATACTGGTAGAACATAAGAGGGATTTTTAGGGTGGCAAAATTACTCTTAATGGTACTATAATGGTGGGTGTATGTCATTATACATTTGTTCAAAAACATAAGATGCACAACACCAATAGTGAACTCTAATGTAAACTATGGACTTTGGGTGATAATGAGGTGTCAATGTAAGTTTCTTGATTTCAAGGGGTGGGATTTTTATGGGGGGAGTCTGTGCATATGTTGGGGCCGTGGATATATGGGGACTTTCTGTATCTTCTACTCAATTTTGTTACATATAATATATATTACACATTTAAATATATATTATATATGTTTGAAGAATGACATAATTTGATTTATAGGTATCAGCAATCACTTTGGTCAAACACCAATAAATGAACATGAGACCTAAAGCAAAGAATGTTGAATGTTGATCACAGCTCTTGAGCCTCTCTAAAATATTTCCAAATTATTTGACTATGGTTGCCCAGATTCCAAAACGTTCCAAAATCTAAACAATGCAATCCAGCCATTTTATCTCTATCACTAACCCCATTTTAGGAAGAGCTTGCAATTTGGTGTTTTCAAAGTATGGTAAGCTAAATAACTACCAGGAATGTTGTTGTTACTAGAATTAGAAAAACCTTCTTTTATTGTTATTTTTATTTTATTTTATTTATTATTTATTTATTTATTTATTTATATTTTTTAATATATTTTATTGATTTTTTTACAGAGAGGAAGGGAAAAAGATAGAGAGCTAGGAACGTCGATGAGAGAGAGACATCGATCAGCCGCCTCTTGCACATCCCCTACTGGGGATGTGTCCGCAACAATTGTATATGCCCTTGACCAGAATCGAACCTGGGACCCCTCAATCAGCAGACTGACTCTCTACCACTGAGCCAAACCAGTTTCAGCTGTTATTTTTATTTTAGAGAATATAAATTTCTCAGAGAGAATTTGCTTTCTAGGGAATATTAAGGACATCTTAGATCTTTCCGTATTTCTATTTTTTAGAATGCAAAAAAAAAAAAAAAAACAAAAAAAAAAAAAAAAAAACCCACAAACAGAAACACAAACAGATAATAAAGACATTGGCTCAAAGCTTAGAGTGTTGATATACAACCCTCCCCAAGGTGGAATTGTATTTAATGGGCCTCTTTCATTAGACTTCCAAAGACCTGCTGCAGCTGGCCATCCTTTTTCCTCTCTACCACTCAGAAACACTCACAAGTCATTTTTTCTAATGCTGACCATTCTGCTTTGTGTATTGAGATCCTACAGCCTGCTAATTACCCTGGCTGGAATTCAAAATCTGATCTACTTTGCCAGGAATAAGACAGAGGTCCCTAAGATGCACGGAGGGAAGAAGCTAGCCTTCAGCTTGTTAAGCCACCATGCTGGCCACTTCATCATAGGAGCCTTTATGTCCCTGGAAGCCAGGGAAGATTTATGGAACTGCTTACAAATTAAAAGAGATGCTGAATAGGCAAGAACAGTGGCTTCAACTCACCGTGAGCAGTTTTGGAAAAATTAGTTGTTTACTGGACTGGAAAGTTGCAAATCCAATTAAACACAACAAAAATTACAATGGTCTATAATGGCAACATACTTGCAAGAAATACACACACACACACACACACACACACATATATATATATATATACATGTAAATATGTGCACATGCACTATATTCACACACACATATATATGCATGTATAAGTACATATATTCACACATATATATGTATATATATTAATACACATATAATGTGTGTGTGTGTTTGAATTTACATAATACTTTTAAAGCTTTCAGAGCTAAAATGATAATTGTGATACACTCAAAATACAAGGAAAAAATATTTTTTTAAATATCTAAATTGCTAGGTTTTAAAGTGGAAATACTATATGCCAAAAAATGCTCCAAGGTACTGGTTCAAACATTTTGTAAATCTTTTATTAAATGTAAGAACACATTTGGATCCTTATTCTTTTCCCTCATATACATGATTAACCAAGTTAATTTGCAGAGTTGAAAGTTTAGTTTTGTCTTTCTTCTTCAACAACATTGAAGATTTCTAGCCAAGTCATTGCTGCAATTGTCAAAAATCTAAATTGTTAATAAACCTTGCTGTAGTTTCATTCGCTATACTAGTAATTCATGTTAACAAATTCAATGAATATTGCAAATGATCATTTTTCTTGTTATTCCAAAGCTCCTCATTAATTTGTCCAAATTTTGCCCACATCAAATTTACTTAATACCTGAGTAAAATGAAATAAAATGAAGAGAATTATATATTAGTAAAATGTTTAATTTAGGCTCATGAGGCTGCTGATTCAGGCTTTCCAAAGAAGCTGGCTGCTGGGGGTTGGCCCCCAGATAGCAACCACTCCCACTCTCTTCCCTCTTCTTTTTATCATGTTCCAGGATAAGCCCCTCTTCCTTCATTCAGAGCTTGGACCTTGCCATGGTTTTCTACATATTTTTTTTCCTTTCTGGACAATTTTTTTTAGCACATTAGAATTTATTATTTTTTGTCTTTACCAACAGTTTCAAATAATAATAATAATAATATAGAAAATACTTTTTAAGTGCCTAATGTTTTCTTAGTAGTAAGTTAAATGGACTCTAGCTGGTTTGTAAAATAATATGGTAAGACTGTATACTCTATTATCAAAAACATACAATTTAGGAACAGAGAAAATATATGTAAAAACTAATGGCAATGCACCAAAGGCCCTATTCAGTTAAGTCCTGAATTATCTCCTGCAGTGTATGAGCTCTCAAAGTTCCACAAAACACTGTCAAACATCTACAGCCTAATGTAGTAATAAATGTATAAGATAGATTTATGATTAATGCAAATAGATTTGATATTAAATCTCTTGAAAACCTGCTAATAATAATACATTTAACCGCAAACTACTCTAAAACAATAATTAAAACATGGAAGTTTTCAGTGACTTTAAACATTCTGGAAAATAGTTATAAACCTAGTTTTTTTTTTTTAAAGCAAAAACAAACAAAAAAACAACAACAACACACACAAAACAAACAAACAAACAAACAAAAACACATTGTTTCCAGATTGAAGAATTCACACAATTTTAAAAATCTCAGGTAAAAGAGAAGGTCTGACCTGCATCACCACCATTTGTCCAAAACTGAAATATGATTGCTGACGTACACATTAAGAACTGTTTGACATAGAAGTTGGGACTCAAAAGAACTTCTGGCCCAAAAAGAAACTCACTATAGACTTATTTATTTGCCTCTCAGCATAATCATTATGGCTTGTCTCATTTTCGGTTCTTATAAGTGTATGTCTAGTATCACATGAGCTTTCTCATCTAGGGGAAATGATGAACAACATAGACTGATGAAGAAGAACAGACCTGGAGACAGAGAAGCATCGATCAGACTGTCGGACCTCAGAGGGAAGGTAGGGGAGTGTGGGGATAAGGGAGAAAGATCAACCAAGAGATTTGTGTGCATGCATTTGAGTCTATTCAGTGGTCATGGACAACAGTGGGATGGGGGCATGCATGTGGAGGAGTTTGGGATGGGAATGGGGGTGATGAGGACAAATATGTGATTCCTTATTAATCAATAAAGACATTTTTTTTAAATCTCACGTAAAGAAAATATTCTACTGTTTTCCTTTTCCAGGATTTTTTCCCATGGATCTTTAGTATTATAAACCTCTTCTGTATTTTCATCATTGTTCCATTTTATCATCACAGTTTTGTTGGGGAGATAGAAAAATGTTCCTAAATCTCTCTTATTTTGTTTTTTTAATAAAGTACACAAGTGCAGCCATCTCACAGTTCTTCAGAAGCATATGTTTACCAATGTGAACTGAGCCCTGAGGTGCCACAATGTTGAAGGTTTGGATAAAGAGAGAGAAGGAAGCAGGGGGGACTTAAGGGAAAATCTAAGAAAGCTTGTAACAGGGGCCAGCTGTCTAAAATCTAAAGGAAGGCATAAGTATTTCAAGGAAGGGAGATTAGTTTATTGTGACAATGAAAGGTACAATAAGTAGAAAAGGAAAAAATCTCCCTTAGTTTTGTCAACATGAACGTTGCTGTCGATCACGACAATAACCATTTTTAATGTGTGGTGGAGGGAAAAAACTAGGCCGAGTGTGTTTTGGAGTGAATGGAAGTTTTGAAGTGAAAATCATAATTGTAGAATAACCAAGAAATTTTGCTTTGAAAAGATTTGTAAAATGGTGCCTGGAGCAGTATGATGGAGCTAAAGGAGACTGTTGTTGTTATTTGTGTTTTCTTAAAATGGAAGACTCCATGGTGTATTTCTATTCTGATGGCAATAATCTACTATTGGTAGTTATATCGTTAAGTGTCATAGGTGGTCATGTTTAAGTCATGAAAAGATTCTGAATTAGGACACTAGCTGAGGGTTTTGAAAAGATAAGATTCAAGAGACATAGAAGGTAGAAAAATCAAAACTTGATTAATGCATTTGAGTGGTAGTGGAATAAAGAGCAAAACATGTTAAGAGACAAGAACAGTTTCATATAATGGACTTTAGGTAGAAAGCTCTAGAAGTACAGATAATGTACCTGGTATATAGGTTTATAGGTTGATCTTGCATATGATAGAAATAGCGCTGGAGAAAAGTTAACTAAGATGAAAGGGAAAATATAAAAATTTAAGGGCAAAAAGAAAGAAGCAACAAGGCAGAATGAGAAGGAGAATCAGGAGTGGTGTGCAGAACTGACTAAATAAATCTGAGAAAGTTGAACAAAGTTAACAGGTGCAAGAAGGTTAGACTAGACTACTTTGGCCCTTAGAACCAACAGTTTTGGATAATGTTAGGGTTCAAATGAGATTGGAGTTGATTTTATAGCAAAACAAAGGGGAAATGTATAAGTAGAAAGTATAAATCTGTTTTAAACGTTTTAAATTTAACTTTAAGAGGGAGTGGTGATATAAGGTTTCAGCATGCTTTTCTGTTAGGGAAGGAGTCAATGAAAGCTATAATTAGCAGACAAAAGTGAAGGAACATAATTTCATAAGAAAATTGTTGGGAAGAAACAGATGCTTCCTTAAGGTTCATGAAAAGATTCTTTATTCCCAAGTCTATATGCCTAAATTAAGGAGTGATTTATAACATATAGAGTGGTAAGTACTACCATGGATATTAGAAATAGATTGAAATTTGACTATACATTAAAAAAAATAGTATCTTGTTTATAATACCATAATATAAACAGCCAGACCTCCCATAAATGTGGTTGAGGCAAATTGCAATTTAGTCATTGGGCGAGCTGCTAAATATGAATTAAGACAAGGTAAGATGCCCTGGCTAGTGTGGGAGAATAGGCCCAATAGGTGGTGAATTTAATTCCTGGTCACTGCACAGACCCAGGTCATGGGTATGATCCTCAGTTGGGGAAAATAAGGGAAGCAACCAATTGATGTTTCACTCTCACATCAATCTTTCTCTATCTTCTCTTCCTTCCTCTGTCTAAAAAACGAGTGATACAACGTTCTGCTATTATGGGATTGGCAGTTAACATATTTTAATTATAGCTCAAATAACTTGAAACATTTTCAAAATTGTATGCACTAAAATACGTTTCCTACACTTATTTTCCAAGGTTCACGTTTAAATAAATATAACCCTATCTATAATAATCTACAATAATAAAAGTATAATATGCTCATTTGACCAGACATCCTTCTGGACAACCTTCCAGATGATGCCTGGGCTGCAAAGAAAGTCCGGGTCCTAGGTGCCAAGGAAAGCTGGTGCTGGCAGCAGGGGGAAGGAAGGCCTACTCTTGCACAAATTTCATGCATCGGGCTTCTAAAACTATAATCCTATCTAACAAAAGAGTAATATGCAGATTGACCATCACCCCAACACACAAGATGACTGTTTCTATGTGGTCAAAGATCCTGCCTCCATGTGGACACAAGATAGCCACCACAGATGGCCAGCAGGGGAGGGCAGTTGGGAGGGACCAGGCCAGCAAAGGAGGGAAGTTGGGGGCAAACAGGCTGCCAGGGGAACAGTTAGAAATCAATCAGACTGGCATGGGAGTGGTTAGGGGGTGATCAGGCTGGCAGGCAGAAGCAGTTAGGGGCAATCAGGAAGGAAGGCAGACAAGCAGTTGGGAGCCAGCAGTCCTGGATTGTGAGAGGGATGTCCGACTGCCCGTTTAGGCCCCATCCCACTGGGCAGTCGGACATCCCTTGAGGGGTCCTAGATTGGAGAGGCTGCAGGCTGGGCTGACGGACACCACCACCCCCTCCTCTACCCCCATGCACAAATTTCATGCAGTAGGCCTCTAGTGTTTTAAAAAAGTGTAAAACTTATTCTCTGTCATCCCTGTTTTCCAGTCTCCATATATGGCCTCTCAGATAATCAGTGAGATTAGTCTTATTTGTGTGACTTGAGATAATATATGTTCTCCAAAGGAGAATACTTACAAACACACATGAAAGTGCACATATAAGCTTGTGTCTTGCTATCTCATTTAACATTATATCTAAGACTGTTTTATATGTGTGTAACTAGGTTTCCCAATTTTTTTCTGCTGAATCATATAAATTTGAATAATTTATTATAACAGATTTATGCAGTTCCACATAGATGGATATTTAGGCTATTTCCAGTTTTAAGTTAATGTGAATAATACTGCAAAGAAATGTGTATGTAATTTTACTGTCTAATTTTTAACTTTTTCATGACTTTCGACTTTATTCTTTTGCTTGTCTCATGTTCCTTTATGACCAATTTATAGCTCTATTATACTTTTGGTTAATATCCATTTGAGAAGGGTAATTTTTTTCCCCCTACTACATCATGCTTGCTTGCTTTTTCTTCATTTTTACCTTTTGCCTTTAACAGATTTTTATCTCTGCTTTGTGCTTCTATGAATCAACACAGTTACCTCAATTTTTCTTAATTTTTGGCAAAATGTTTGGCAGCAGTTGCATCAGCTCTCCATGGCAACACTTTTTGTTTTCCAGTTTGCCATTTGTTTTTCTTTTCCACCATCACTCTTATTGTTTTGTCATGTAGGTCCACAACTGGCTACTTTTTGAGTAACCATATTGAATAAAGTAAGTTTCTGTTGCCTCACCTATTTGTTAGAGGCAGTAGCCAGGGCTAATCTCCAGGGATCAGACTAGTTTTCAGGTGACAGAATTGTGTAGGTGAGTTCTTTCAGATTTCACTTCCCTCTGCAGAGTTCATATTCTATTGGGACATTAAATTAAGTGTCTCTCTTCTTCTTTTCTTTTAAGGGTTAGGTGCTACCTGAAAATATGACTATTTTTGTACATTTTTCTCAGTTTTACTTCCTTGGAATTTCTGAACTAATCCAGGTCTGCCTCCTGATTTCATGTGTTTTTTTTTTTACCCCATTTGTTCAATGCATAAAATAAGGATTGAACCTCTAGTGTTTACTTCTCAACTTGAACCAATATTCTCTGGGCTCCTCTGAGCTCTCTCAATCTGAGTACTTGCTTTTCTGAAGGTACATTTCAAGATAGCTATACCATTTTCTATCTTAATCTTGGGCTATCATTTTACTTTCAAACCTAACCAATCATAGCACATACCAAATTCTTCATAGTGTCTCAATTATATTTTGCAATATTACATATTTTAGAGATTAAGAAGCCAAGTCATAGAAAGATCAGCTGACTGCCAAAGTCAGACAAATCATAAATGCTCGGTCAGATATTAAAACCAAATACATGTCTGATGTTAAATATGCTTTTGGCATAAACAAAACTGTTATAGAAGCTCCCTGATCATAAAATAACATTAAGTTTGGATGTTGAGAGTGTAACCCAATCTATATCAAAGATAACAAATATAACATTATGATATTTGTATTGGAGAAGTATTTATAATTTTTAACCATTATCAGTTGAAGTATATGCTAATACAGATTACTTATTTTGCTACCCACAGAGAGCAGCTATGTACCATTGTAAAAGAAAAATTTTAAAAATGACTCTATAACGACTAATCAACTGGCTAAATTCTTAAACAGAGAAATAAAAATCAGCATCCCACCTTAAATTGGACCTAGGAAAAAAGTATCATAACACATCACAGTAATACATTAAAGTCCTTCAAATTTTCCTGAAGAAATACTACACTGAACAAAGCACTCGGATTAAGGCAAGCAGTTGTTTAAAAATTTGGACAGCATCTCTCTCACAGAAAGTTGTCTTTCTCATCAGGAACTGCTTAAATTCTAGTGTTATCTCTTTCTGAAACAATGAAATAGGCAATTTGATTTAAAGTCTGCCTCGCCGTAATTTAGAACAAGAAGAATGTATTTCCCCCTTGTTGGTTCACATGTTCCAGTTAGTCTTTGTTGCTGCCGTTGTTTTTGTTTAATAAAGATTTTTGGGGTGCAGCCTAAAAGGAAATGCTTTCCATTTTAGAAAAATGCCTGGAGTTGCTTTGGAGTTTGGGTGATAAGGCGCTATATAAATCCAAGTTGCAGTTGTTGTTAATGAGATCCATTCTCACAAAACATCATTGTATAAGCTGCCTTTCTGTGGAGGCTGCCTAGAGGAGGGAGGGAAGTGGAGATTTTACTCCTGCTTTAAAAGGAAATAATCAGTGTGCAGGTGGCTGCCTAGTAGGATAAGCAAATAGCACTAAGTGCAGCACACGGTCTTCCACACAGAGTAACACCAAACAAGAATGAAGGAGATAAATATCTTTTGTAAAAACAGCATTCTTAAGAGAAGCTTCTGGTTCCTCACTCCACATGTTTATGCAGGAAAATCATGGTATGCTTAAAATTTGATTTTTCTCCACAGGAACTGTGAAACTGGAGCGGTACGTAATTTTAACATTTCTGTCCCTCCAGATCATTGAAACCAATTCTGAGTCTGTGTTAAGATGTTATGGGCCAAAATAAATCCACATTCTACGATGAGAGTCAATTCTTTCTTATCAAAGGAGTTTGTCTAAGGTTCAGAGTTAATGTATACTTTCTATTCAGCTCAAAGTAGGAAATGAGTTTTTAAGAGGAGGAGGTAGGCTTAGAGATGTGTTAGTCACAGAATTTCTTTATTTCAGATTTTTTTTTTTACATCCCATTATTCAGCTCACTTTCCCTGCATAGTGGAAAAATATATGGCACTCCCATGAAATTCAAAAAAAATGTGTTTGCTTCAATCTGACGTTTTACAATGAAATCAGGATAATTTCAACTCAGCCTGATTTTCAAAGATAAGTACTTTTTTTGAAAATCACTGCCAGCTACCACAGCTTGCTAAGGGAAAAGTGAGAGGTGCTGAAATTTATTTCAAAATGCTCCCTGCCTGGGTCTGGGAAAAGGTATTAACAACAACAAAGGTGTTTGCCATTGTAAGATGTTCAGCTGCTTAGCTCTGGCTTCAGAGAGTCTATTCCCTGTTCTTGTCACCTACTCTAATATCGGGAGGCAGCTGAGTGGCCTTCAGGATAACCATATTGCAGGACAAAGGAAAGGAGATGGGGATGGAAGAGTTCCAATTTCAGCCCAATGAAGCCTGTGAGCTGGTGCCAAAGATAACAGAGGAGCATCAAAGGCTGGAGGGGACAGCTGCTCTGGCAGGGAACTCCAGAGGCAAAAGAGAGGAGTGAGGGAGAGAGAGAAAAGGAGGAAAGGAATACTGAAATCCATGTATGCTAGTGCCTTACAGGACTCCTAAAGAGAAGGGAAAAAAAGAAGAAGAAAACAGAAGTCGGGGAGGAACAGGGTTGGTAGTAAAGAGAAAAGAGAGACAAAGGGGAAAAGGGAAGTAAAAACAAAAGAAATGAGGGCCTGTGGGGAGAGAATATTGTGGGAGGGTGACCGTCAGCAAGGTTGCTAGACTGATTTAAAGAATTCTAAAAGCAAACAGGAAAAAAAAAAAAAAAAAAAAAAAAAAGAAGGAAGTTGACCATAAATTTAGTTTCCTTCCCCAGCAATTAAAGACTGACAATCAGCTCTTTTTTCAGAATGTAGATGGAGCCTTTTTAAGTACTATATACATCAACTGCCAAGGCAATGATTTTAAAACTTAAAGTGAATTCCCTGCTGAAAATGAATCAGTTCTAATTTTATTAGGGAATGTATGGGGATGCAAAGAAAAGGGCAAGGCAGTGAATGAGGGATGTGTGTGTATGAATGTATGTGTGTGTGTGTGTGTGTGTGTGTGTGTGTGTTTCTTTGTGTGTGTGCATTCCATGCTTCAAGAAGTTGAATCAAATAAATTATGGAAATAATCAATTATGAAAGATTAGGGAATGCTTATACTAGGTAGAATGGCTAAACTTCATTTGTAGATGGTTCTCACCAGGCACAATTTTTGCCCCCAGGAGACTTTAGGCAGCAATGTCTGGAAACATTTTGACTGTCATGACTGGGGAATAGATCTGGTATCTAAAGGGTAGGGGCCAGGAATACTGCTAATCATCCTGCAATGCACAGGACAGAGCAACAAAGAATCATGCGACACAGAGGAGGTTCGGAAACCTTACTCTATAGTTAGAGAGACCTGTGCTTCTATTGGGGTTCAGCACGTTGCTAGCTTTGTGACCTTGTACTAGCTATTTGAGATCTTTGTGTATTAATTGTATTACTGTAAAATAAGGATGGCAATATTAACATAGAATTAATAATTCTAAGAATTAAATTAGATTTTAGTTATTATGAAAATTTGTAAAACTATGAATGACACCAGATTGGTGTACAATGGATATTATTTTATTTTCCTTTCCTTCCAGTGTATAATTTGAGAATGGAGTAATATAAAGCAATAACAAATAATGGATAAAGTATACATTGATTTTTTCCTTCTACTTCGTATGGCAAGGTATATGATTTGAAAACAGTGTCATGCTGAAACTGGTTTGGCTCAGTGGTAGAGCGTCGGTCTGTGGACTGAAAAGTCCCAGGTTCGATTCCGGTCAAGGGCATGTACATTGCATCATTGGTTGTGGGCACATCCCCGGTAGGGGGTGTGCAAGAGGCAGCTGGAAGGTGTTTCTCTCTCATCGAGATTTCTAGCTCTCTATCTCTCTCCCTTCCTCTCTGTAAAAAATCAATTAAAAAAATATGAAAACAGTATCATGATTTTCATAGTACATAAAGATCCCAAAAATTCTTGCCCCAAGAAACCCCCAAATAATAAAAATAAATACCTATGAGGTAAAAATAAGAGGGGAAGATAAAATAAGAGGGGAAATTTCTTCATATATATATATATATATATATATATATATATATATATATATATATATCAATGAATAAAATATAAACTTTTAAATTGTTTCAACATCTAGAATTTTCAATTCAGTGGCTTCTCTTATCAACTAAATCTTAGTTTAAATTCCCTTTATAAGCACAGTTCTTCTTTCTCGTGATTTATCACATATATACTATATTTGTCACTACATTATGACTGTGGAAATAAATAAAGACTACCCAAATGAGAACAAACACAGGCAATGTTATCAGAGCTTGCTAAAGCAAAGGAGCCAGCCAACATCATTTGCATTTGGCAGAAATTCAAGGCAAAATACTACCAATAATAATAAAATATAATAATAATAATAATAATAATAATAATAATAATAATAATAAAAATGGAAAGTGTCAGGTATGCCCTGATAGGGGTTGTTGACATGGGGAAGCTGGAGGCAAGCAAACTAGAAATGGGACATTACATATAATTGACTAGGGAGGTACATTTGGCTTTCTCTGGTTGGTCCTAAATTGGAAGCAGCAGCAAAAATAAGGGAAGTTATCAGTTACTGATTAAGTCCTGACTATTTAGGGCCAAAGGCTACAGAGGGTGTGATTTGGGTTCCTGGGCTGGTTGCTGCAAGTTTTGAGTCAGAGTTTTACTTTAATATATAGTCTGGCTCTTTTCCATTTGAATATTAATTCACTCAAATTCCTTCAAGATAAATACCATGCTTGCCTTGAGTTATTTCCAAAGTTGAGTTGATCAAGCTAAAAACAACAATAAAGAAAAGAAAGCAAAGAGCTGCCAACTGTGAGTAATGAGCTTGTATGCTAGTTTCTACTTCTTGCTTCTTCACTCGTCTTAGAGATTTTCAATAGAATTGATTGAGATTAAAATAGAATAAAGTGAAAGCAGGTCTTCCTTTTTCTAAATAAATCACATGGATTCAGAAAAATGCATTAATTTTATTCAAGAAATATTTGTTGAGTACTAAATGTGGACTAGATCATTTACCTTCAGGGGGTTCAAATTTTATCAAAGAACATAGACCCATGGAAGACAATTATAGATTTCTGCTCCTGGCCATGATGATGTAACAAGCTAGATTTACTCTCTTATCTCAAAGAATTAAATAAACAAACAAAATTGGACAAAATATGTAAATTATTTAAATTACTGGACAATAGGAATCTCAGCATAATGAGCCTTAGAGAAGGGAAACAGACAGGGTAAGTAAGCTCTACAGTTGCCCCACGTTACTGCCTGAAGGAAGAATCGGGCCACAGAGCATGGAGGTAGATCCAAACAGGACCCAGTGATGTTGGGCAACAGAACTTATACAGAGCGATCCCTCAAGTCTTTAGCTGAGTACTGGTCAGCACATGTGTATAAGGAAAGAAACACAAGACAGAGAAAAACAAGTCAAACTATCATCAAAATATACAGTGACTAGGAATAGTTTGTTCTCTTCAATCAGAACGGAAAGATATCACAATGCAAGCAAAGTAGCCTAAAACATTCAGAAAGATCCCCTTAGTAGTTAAAAAAAATACAATATTAAAACAAAAAACAAAAAATCTGAAAAAGAAAAAATGGATATGTTGAACTTCATCAAAATTTAAAATGTTTACTTATATACTATTAAGAAAATGAAAAATCAAGCCACAGACTTATAGAAAATGTTGGCAAAAAAAAAAAAAATTCTACAAGGATCTGTATCTAGAATGTATTAGCATTTTTCAAATATAATACTAAAGAGACAAATATCCTCCCTTACCAATAGGAACACAATTTGCATACTTTCTCAAAAATGTATGGATAGCAAATGAGCACATGTAAAGGTACTCAGCATCATATCTCATTAGGAAAAGGCAAATTATATTACAATCATATACCACTACCTATTTAAAAGGCTGGAATTAAAGAGGTTGCTTATCTAAGAGTTTGCAAAATGTAGAGATTGGAATTCTGACATAGGATGTAAAATGGTACAACTATTTTGGAAAACAGATTAACATTTTATTTTTAAAAATCATATGTCCATAATATGACCCAACTCTTTCACAATCTTATAAGGGAAATGAAAACTATAGTCTCAGCTAAACAAAACAAAAAAGAATTGGACTGAAAAGATAAACTAGGTCCAGATCTTGAGTGCCTGTCATTTCAGTAGTTTATGTTGTGGAAGATAACAGTCAAGTGAAAGTCTTTGAGCAACAGAAAGACTAATCAGATTTCTGCTTTAGAAAGGTCATAGTGTTAACAGTGTGGAACCGTGATATAGGAAGGAGACAAGAAGAATTAGATGTCTTCAAGGAAGCAAGCCTGAACTGAAACTTCAGTAAGAGAAGGGAAATAATCTTAATTATTATATATTTGGTAGGTTGAATTGGGGGAAGGAAAAAAAAAAGGAATTTAAAGAGGAAAAAATCTGAATACATGAATCCCTGGAAAACTTATAACCTCCTTTTACACTTTAGTGCTTTAATGGTCTTTTTATTCCCTTGAAATAATGGAATGGGAAGAGATTAACCAAGGAACACATATGCACATATGCATATATAGCTCATGGACGCAGACAATAGTGTGGAGAAGACCTGGGGTGCAGCAGGCCCTGGGTGGAGGGGGGCAGAGGAGAAGAAAATGGGGGACAGTTGTGACACTGTCAACAATAAAGAAATACAATATTAAAGACCTGCATATGTGGATATGATTTCATTGGCCAACATTTTTTTCCCATTTATTTCTTTTAAAATTGTAACAAAACACTACTTAGTTATAATCAGTTTTTAACTTGTATTTTTTAACTTCTTCCACTCAAATTGAGGCCATGTTTAGTGACTTCCTCAGCTCTGTATCTCCAGCAAACACTCCCTTGCCCAATGTAAATTTTCATTAAGTATATATTGTTTCTTTGACAACCACATAAGGAAGTCAGTTATTCTCAATCTTCAATGTTCAGATACTTTTCATCTTTATGAACAACCTTATTGCTTTGAGTTCTCCTTGGTTTATAAAATTTTGTTTATACTAAATTTTGGTCACCTCTTTCCTTCTGACAATATGAAGTATACTTGCCTGTTCAATTTACTAAAGTTAACAAGATTAATTAGTATATTCTCTACTCCAACAATTAGAAAACCTATCAGTAGCTTTATAATAAGATCCATGATGTTTGAAATATTTCTGCACATGGTTGAGTAAGTGATTAATTTACCTTGGAGAGTAGATAATTTTATGATGTAAAGTCCAAAACCATGAGGAAATAAGCATGGCAAAGACTTATAAATTTTAAATTGTGTATAAACTTTAATTTGAGATTCATAAATGTATTTTAAGAAGTTGATAGAGATTGACTTCATATAGTGACTACTATTAGTGTGGATTGGGTTTAAGGTACAGACTATTTCTAACAAAATTAATGAATTGTTAATCCCCTTACCTACAAATATTTGGTATGCAATAAAAAAAAAACAACAAATTTATCTATCATGTCATAATACTGGGCAAATTACTTAAATGATGAAAACAGAAAGTCTTTGCCAAAGGTTACCTAGAAATTTCAGGCAAAAGAATCTGGTTAGCCTTAAGTGTCCCAGTTGCTGTTTTCTACACGTGTTTTGTGTTCAGACTCTGTTTGAAAAAGGGGAAGAGCCAATACATATCTATATCTTTGGCATTTCTAAGTAGTTCCTCCCTGTACTTTGGACACTCTAACCTTTTATTTGCTATGCCAGATTAATAACTCTGTTCTAATAACAACCTAAAACGTTCTCCAGGCAACTTCAATATCCTAAGTAAAACATAGTCCCAGCAATCTATTTTCTGACACTTGTTTACACTTGCCCATCCACAGTGATGGGAAAAGTGACACAGTGTAGATCTGAAAGTGACAGATTCCAAGCCAGGTCTGTTTTCCCAGCCCCAACATCCCTGAGCAACCCACACCAAAGAATTTACTCACGGCATCCTCTACATATAGACACAGACTCATGTTTAAACACATTTTGTTAAAATCAAAATAACGCAAATATCTTACAAATCCATACATGAATAGAAAGCCTTTGCAAAATAGAAAGAAATAAAGGGTAACTCTCCAAATCAAACTCCCTGGTGTGTCCAGCTTGTCCGAGCTAAATAAGATGCATTCTGTTACCTATAGTCTGTTGTCGCTCTATGTGTTAAAACACATCCACAAAACTAAACAATGTTAGGAAAAAAAATATCAAGTAGAATTTATACAGGAAATAATTAACAAATTGATAGAAATCAACTAAGTAATTCTGTAACGAGTATATGATAGAAGATTGTAAGAGAGTGATAATAGAATCAGATGACAATAACTGATTAAACAACTTAATATTTTCAGAATAATTTGTTTAGCAATGTTGCACAAATCTCTGATCTAGAAAAGACAAAGCATCTTCATAATCTAATTACTTCAAAATTCTGTCAACTCAATTCAACTCGTTTTTTTGCATAGTATTATCATTGAGAGCTTCAGTTGCCATGGTGGCAACATCATTAGAGAAAATATACAGAAATGAAATATTTCGATTGAACAAAAATGGATGTTAATATTTAGTACAAAAAAGGAAATAGTCTATAAACAATATCAAGACAAAAACTATTAAGTAATTAATTGTTTGATATTTGCAATGGAATAAAGCCCATTAAAAATACCAAACTGCAGTGTCATGTATAATCATTTCTGGTATTTTAGCTTATTCCTAAAGTTAATATTCTGAATGTGCAGTATATTACATATGATATACACCCATTTAAATAACAGTAAATTTTAAGTTTATATTTATCCTATTCTCATTAATATTGAGTTTAAGAATACATTTTGCTATCAATTGTACTTTCATATAATTTAATAGAAATTGGAAATAACTTCTTATTTATTGTAATAAAGATTTTAAAAGATTGAAGTAGATACATTTCAAAATGAAATGAAATCTGTAAGAAATTTGATCAACATTTTATACTAGTAGATTGAAAGTGTTTTGTTTGAGGTCATTGAAGTCCAGTTTAGAGCCAAACATACTTTATTAGCTAGAGACAAAATTTTTATTAACATTTCAAGAAGAGATATAGGGGTAAGAGTGATGTAATGTTGTGATTAAAAATTTACTCATAAATCACAATGTACCAAAAAGGCATACTTTTTAGAAAAACTTATTATATACAAAAAATTTTTTAAATTACAAAATTAATTTTCTTAACTTCAAAGGGAGATTATTGAAAAACTTCTATCACACTCTGTCCAAAGGAGATAATTAACACTCTGGAGAGCAAACCTTTTGCTAAACAATATTCTAGGTATTTTATATGCTTTAACTCTTAATTCCTGCAACAATCCAAGGAATTACCCCCATTTTATAAGGAGGGAAAGCTCTCTATATTGATCCCCTGGCAATCTGGCTTCAGATTCTGTACATCTACTCTAAATCGCTCCTAGGTTATTCAAGTTTATGAGGTCTAACCTCTTATATCTTGGCAGAGATTTTATGGTACATTTTAAAATTTTCAATGGGCAAAAACTAAAAGCTATTTTTGGCAATGCAATTCCTGTATAATATCTCCATATTTCAATATTCCTATGGTGTATAATTTCAGGCATTTTAAAAAGCATTATTAAATGGTATTACTATGATCCAGTTTGAGGCACAGTGATATTTTTCATAGCATCTCTGGGAGACATCATATGCTCATTAGAAGGGAAATATTCTGACATCAATACCTTTAGACAGTTTGATCTAGAGAGAAATGCTTTGGAATGTGTCCCATAATATCGACAGTCCTAGCTGCATTTCAAGTTCAGAGGGAGGAAACAGTTCTACTCCTAAATACATACAGATATTTGTCAGAAGGTTCAAAAATCCATGTTCATTAAAAGTTACAATCTTCAGAAAACCAGAAAAATAAATCTGATATAATCCAAACAAAGATCCCTGTCTGTCACATAGCCTTGAATTATAATATGGCAACTGTAATTCCACCTAATTAGAAAAGGTGAATCTAATTTTGAATTGCAAATTATCCCTATTATGAAAGCTCAAAGTAAAGCATCATCAGACTCACAGACTCAGACAGTATGGATTGCGGAGCTCTATAATGCAATGTTTATGATTTATCAGTGAGCCATCCTAAAAGACTCTACTTGGAACCATTCATTGGTTTTAATGCTAGTAGATACAGATTTCTAATTAAGACTTGTATTATAATATATGAAGATTAGCACTCTTCTCCTTTCCAATCTCCTTAAATGTCTATTTTCTCATTTGTAAATGGGGATAAAAATACCCACATTTCTATGAAATAACAAGGGATTACACTAGAAAACATAGGAAAATAAGTGTACACTTAAGCATTTTAACTGAATTCAAGTAATTTAGGACTGTACACTTTGGGAGATACAAAATTCTACCAATTTTTATTTTATTAAAAATAAGAGCTTTAATCATTTTCTAGGTTCTACAGAGAATGAATTATTGTTTAATCATGTAATTTTGCATAATAAAAAACAAATGAGAAAAAAGTGTTAAATTTCTAAGATATATGAAATGACTAGCTATACCAAATTAATTTTGATTAACAAAATACTGTGTTAAAATATGGATGTTAATAAACTACTAGTGATCTATTCAAAGTAGTAAGTATGGGACATTTTTGAAAAATAAGTCACCATAGCCCTGGCCGGTTTGTCTCAGTGGATAGAGTGTTGACCTGAAGAAAGAAGGGTCCCGGATTTTGTTCCAACCAAAAGCACATGACCAGGTTCATGACCAGGTTATAGACCTGATCCCAAGTAGAAGGTATGTAAGAGGCAGCTAATCAATGATTCTCTCTCATAATCAATATTTTTCTCCCCGCCCCGCCCCTCTTACTCTCTGAATTGCTTCTGTTCATTGCAAATAGTTATCAATAAAACTTGAATGTATCAAATGAACTCAGCCATTCTTAAAATTTTATAGACTAATGGTACAGCATGAAACATCAAAATAAAAAGCTTCTACATAGCAAAAGAAACCATCAAGCAAGAAAGCCTACTCCATTGTAGAACATATTTGCCAATGCTACTTCTAAAAGGGTTAATCTCCAACATTTATAGGGAACTCATACAACTTACCAAAAGAAATATAAACAACCCAATAAAAAAAAATGGGCACTGGACCTAAATATATACTTTTCAAAAGATGACATATAGAAGGCCAAGAGACATGTGATAACATGCTCAAAGTCACTAATCAACAGAGAGATGTAAATCAAAACTATAATGTGGTACCATGTCACACCTATCAGAATGGCTGTCATCAATAAATCAACAAATGACAACTGCTGGCGAGGATGGAGAGAAAAAAGGAACCCTCCTGCACTGCTGGTGGGAATGCAGACTGGTGCAGCCACTGTGGAAGACAGTATGGAATTTCTTCAAAAATTAAAAATGGAATTCCCGTTTGACCCAGTGACCCCACTTCTAGGAATATATCCCAAGAAACCAGAAACACCAATCAGAAAATATATATACACCCCTATGTTCATACCAACACAATTTACTATAGCTAAGATTTGGAAACAGCCTAAATGCCCATCAGCAGATGAGTGGATAAAAAAACTGTGGCACATCTACACTGCTGTAAAAAGAAAGGAACTCCCACCATTTGCAACAGCATGGATGGAACTGGAGAGCATATGCTAAGCGAAATAAGTCAATCAGAGAAAGATAAATATCACATGATCTCACTGATTTGTGGAATATAATGAACAAAAACTGATGAACAAAAACAGATCCAGAGATAGAGAAGCATTGATCAGACTCTCAAACTTCAGAGGGAAGGTAGGGGTGTGTGGGGATAATGGGCAAAGATCATAGGACAAGTATGGATGCATATAAGCCTAACCAATGGACAAAGACAACAGGGGGTGAGGACATGGTTGGGTGGTGGAGAGTAGGGGGCTAGGGACACATATGTAATACCTTAATCAATAAATAAAAAATTTAAAAAAGAGTTTAAATAAGACCAAATAGTGAATGGACAAATGGAAATTTCTACAGTGGATCAAAACAAGCAAAATGTAACTTCTACCATCAACCACCAGGCCAAAAACTAGGTGGAAACATTAAACTTTAGTTAACCTAAAATTTGTTTTACCCCATTATAAAGTACAATAAATTGGCTTTTTATATTTAATTATTTGATTACTAACCAATTATTTTAGTATCATAATTATATAGGCAGTCCTTGGGTTACATCAGACTCAACGTACCTATGTCCTTTCGTGGTTACATCACCATCTCCCATTTATTTATTAAAAAAAAAAAAAAAAAAAAAAGTTCCATCAATTCGACGGATGTACATATGTTCCTTGTGTTTTTCATCATTTATTTACCACAAATAGAGGTCAGGAGTTATCTTTCTTTTAATTTATTTTTTTTAACTCTTTCACTTCATTACTGCTGTGTATGTGCTCCATGTGAGTGATGTAGGTGCTTCTGTAGGTGGGTTCCGACTTATGGCAAAAATCTCATTACGTCGCCCCATAGGAACAGACCTCCGATGTAAGCCAAGGACCAACTGTATATAAAAACAATCACTCTTGCCGAGACCGGTTTGGCTCAATGGATAGAGCGTCGGCTTGGGGACTGAAGGGTCCCGGGTGCGATTCCGGTCAAGGGCATGTACCTTGGTTGCGGGCATATCCCCGGTAGGGGGTGTGCAAGAGGCAGCTGGTCCCCGGTAGGGGGTGTGCAAGAGGCAGCTGGTCAATGACTCTCTCTCATCGATGTTTCTGACTCTCTATCTCTCTCCCTTCCTCTCTGTACAAAATCAATAAAATATATTTTAAAAAATAAATAAATGAATAAATAAATAAATAAAAACAATCACTCTTAAGTATTGATAAATTTAGAGTTGAGGATTTTAGAGAAATTAGTGCTTGCTTATAATGATAAGTTGCATGTTATTCCCATGCTATTTTACAGGACTGGAAGGTAGGCATCATATATTTAACAATCTCAATAATTCTACTTCAGTTCTTATTTAGTCACTATCTCATTTTAATCAACTCTGCTGGAATTACTTGCAGAGGGATTAAAAAGGTCTGGCAGCTATTTTGAAGAGCCCTTGCCATTGAGAGCAAGAAATTGATGGAACTAACTTTCTTGTGAGGGCTGCAACTGAATTTTTACCTAAGGATGATAGGCTTTCTGTATAATCTACTCTTTATCCATTTCTCTCCAAGTACATTACACAGTTTATCCTACCCAAAATGAAAAATGTATTCATGGAAGCAAAGAGCAGCTGCATTTCTCTACCCCAGGGCTAACATAGATTTTAATTATTTTAAAATCCTTGAACAGATCTTTAACTGGAATTATGTGACTATATCTTTTTGACATTCCAAATTGACAAGAAATATAAATGTCGGCTTTGTTGTATCCTTCCATGTGTCCGTGCTAAGGATAGAAAAGTGAAACAATTAAAAGTATATGGAAAGCAAAAGCACACTCACAAAGATTTTCCATCTCTCTGAAGTCTGCCTTGGTATAGGTATCCCACATGGAGAGCAGAGGCAGTGGGAAGGTCACAACAGGAACTTTTCTTTACAAAGGGCTTTCAACAAGTATGCACTTTTTAGCCTCAAGAACATTACCAGTCTACAAATGGCAGGTGATGAAATCACAGGATTAGGAGATGTAAAACGGAAATGTTCATGATTCCTTCTCTGCCGATGCAATGAATCAGCATAGTGAAATATCCATCCCTGAGTTGTAGCTAAGGTTTGGCAGCTATGCTAAAGCAGTTTCCAATTTAAGTTTATACCTACCTAGAATTCCTTTCAAACAGCGGTGATGATCCCTTAAAGTTAATCTGCAATGTTTAGCCAGTTTATATGTTGTTGCGACAGAAGCAATCATATCATTTTGAGAATATACTAGGCTTCAATGCAACTTTTGAAAACAGCCTCTTAATGAAAATGAAATTAACCAGTAATGTATGACATGATGTAGCTTGGTTTATCTAAGTATACTCAGAAGATGTAAAGAAAAAACAAGAAGGGATTAATATAAATATATATATAAATTTGCCATACCCAAATACCTGACAACCCCACACTTCCCACTTGGACTATTTTCAAAGTATTAGACAATAATTGAACAGAGAATAAAATTTTATAAAGCTACCTTAATATTTTAGAAAATCCAAAATTGCTAATACAGGCAATGAATGCCAAAGCTTTGCAATAATCCTACAAACATAAGCATATTCATGGGCACCACCTGGAAATTGGAGACAATCGTATATAAATTGCAGTTTTTCTTCTCATCATGTCTTATTTCTCCAATCAAATCTCATGAATAATTTGGCAGTCTGATCTAATATAATCCTGATTTATAATGTTTGGGGCATTAAAGTCTGATGTCTAGCTGTACTTTACCCAGACTAATAAAACAAGGGTACTTACCCATTTTTAGTCACACTTTTTTGCTTGAGTTTTAAATAGATTGCATGATGTCGATATTAGAAGCAAAGGTTTGGAAAATGCCAAACTATATTTTCCCTTTGCACTGAAACTTAAAGATCAGATGTATTTGAATTAGATTTAAAAATACTTCATTTTTCTTAGACTTTTTTTTTTCTTGTTTTGTAATTAATTTAACTTTAAAGAAATTATAAGCAATATGAGAATTGACTAAAGTAGAAATAAATAGATATTCATTATATTTATCAGGGTGTAGGTAGAAAGCAGAAACCATCCCAAGTTGTTTCAACAAGTGCAATTAAACATAAATAATTGCTGGACTGAAGAACTGAAACAGCAAAATGTGGACAATATTGAGGTGACAGGAGGTAGCAGCTGCAGGAAGCAGCTCCAGCTCTAGGACTGAGAGAACAAAAAGAGGAGTTCTAACTTCTTAATGTGTAGAGGCTTAGGGGAAGGCTCCCTTGTAGTTGAAATTCAGACCTTTGAGAAAGAGTGCTAGTACTGGTGTCTCTGAGATCAGAGATATGTGCTGTGAGTCTGGAATGCAGATCCCTGACAATTAATTGGGATTGATGTCCTTAGGGTGGTATGGTAATTAGTAGTGGGGGAATATAAACTAGAATAAAATGCCACTGTGAATACATGTTGATGTGTGTTACCAACAGGAACAGACAGCAAGAAGGAAGCACCTAATAGGAGCAAATCCTTCTTCCCACAGGTGTGTAGTCTCTTTCCTGTGCCCTTCATTGGCATAGCTAAGAAGAAGGCCAGCTGGCAAAGCAGAAATAAGGGTTGCCTGTCTCAGGACCAGAGTTACAAAGATTATTTCAGAAAGATGGATTTGAAGCTGAGAGAGCATGGAATAGTGTAAGCATTTTGCCAGTATTCAAACTTTGAAAAAAATGGAAAAATTCTTTGAAAAATGCAACTATCAGCCGAAACCGGTTTGGCTCAATGGATAGAGCGTTGGCTTGGGGACTGAAGGGTCCCGGGTTCGATTCCGGTCAAGAGCATGTACCTTGGTTGTGGGCATATCCCCAATAGGGGGCCCCAAGAGGCTCTCTCTCATCGATGTTTCTAACTATCTCTTTCCCTTCCTCTCTGTACAAAATCAATAAAATATATTTTTAAAAAAGAAAGAAAAATGCAACTATCAGAGCTCATTCAAAAAGAATAGGTAATTTGAATAGGCTTTTGTGTACTGAGGAAATTAAATTTGTAACATAAAGCTTTTCCACAAACAAAACTTCAGAAAGAGATGATTTCACTGATGAATTCTACCAAATATTTTAAGAATAGTTTTCTTCACAATCTTTTCCAGAAAATTAAACAGGAGGAAACCCTTCCCTCTATAAAGCCAGCATCATCATTATACCTAACAAAAAAAGGACTATAAAAAAAAATAGGCACACCAACATTTGTCATGAACATAGAAACAAATATTCTTAACAAAATGTTAGCAAATAAACATCCACCTTATATAAAAAGGATAATGCATGATGGTCAAGTGGAATTTGACCAAGTTAGTTTAATGTTGAACAATAAGTCAATATAATTTATCATATTTACTAACTAAAAAGGAATGAGCATAGGGCCATTTACAATGGACAGAAAAAAAAATGACAAAATTCAACATTCATTTATGTTAAAAAACTCAGCAAATCAGGAATAGAAGGGAATACACTTAACCTGATTCAGGACATCTATGAAAAATTCTGAAGTTAACATCATACTTAATGGTAAGAGAGTAAATGATTTTACTCTAATATTAGAAACAAGACAATAATGTCCATTCTCACTAATTTTTTAACATAGTGATAGAGTATCTAGCCAGTGCCATACATAAAAAAAGGAAATATCAGTTATACAATTTTAAAAGAAGATGTAAAACATTCTTTTTCAAGGATAACATGCTGTTCTTATAGAAAATTCACTGTAGTATACAAAAGTAAAAGCTATGGAAAATAATAATTAAGTTTATTGATGAAGTTTGCAGAAGATCAATATAGAAAAGTGAATTTCATTTCTATGTCTTAAAATTAAAAATTTGAAATTAAAATGTAACAAAGCAGTAAAATTAGATTAGCACAAAATTATGTGAACTAGTTAGAGATAAATCTGAACAAAAAATACAATATCTGTACCCTATAAATTATAAAACTGTTGAGAGAAATGAAAAACCTAAATATATGTACATTCTAGTCCACTTTAATACCATAAAATATAAATGCATATGTGTCAATTGACTGTGCATTATTAACAGTATGTCTTCTAGTCAACAGAGACATGATAATAGTTAAGTATTTGTAAAGTCAGTAGCTATAGGGGATTTTCAGCTGCTCAAGGGTCAGTGTTTCTTGCCCCCTACATTGTTCCAGAGTCAACTGTAGCTTGTTCAGAGGCTGGGTGACACACATGGTTAAGACATCAATTCTCCCCAAATTGATCTATACCTTGAATACGCTCCAATAAAAATGTCCACAACTCCTTTTGTTAAAACTGACAAACTGATTCTAAAATTTAAGATGGTAATGTAAAGAATGTTGTGTTTGCACAACAAAACTTACTTTTACTACTTATTTTATTTAGTTATTTCTTTTCTTTTTTATCCTCACCCAAGGATATGTTTTATTATTGATTTGAGAGAGAGAGAAGAGGGGAGAGAGAGGGGGGGGAGAAACTGATGTGAGAGAGAAACATTGATCAGTTGCCTCCTGTATACATCCCAACTGGGAATCGAACCCGGAACCTCCTTAGTGTATAGGATGATGCAGCAACCAACTTAGCCACCTCGCTATGGCTTTAAGTCTTATTTTAAATCTATAATTACAAAAGCACGGAACTAGCATCAAAATCAACGATTAAATCAAGGGAATGAACTAGAAAATCCAGAAATAGTGTTATCTCATAAATTCACATTTGATTTTTGAAAAAGGTGCAGAGGTAATTCAATGAAGAAACAATCTTTTTATTTAATGATGTTAGAACAACTCGGTATTCAGGTGATAAATAGTGGAAGCTTATTGTTAGTTTAATTTTAATTTTTTTAATGATTAATATATTGAGCATCTTTTTATATGCCTGTTTGTATATTTATTTGTCTTAAATTTAAAATGTCATATATATTCACACAAAATTTTATTTTATTCCTCTTATGAAAAGAAGATAGAACTGGAATATTTAAATCACATGTCTCTTCTTACACTGTGATAATAATGTACATGGAAAAGTAGAAACTATAGTATAAATACATACGATGTGTTCCTTTCCTCGTTGCTCCTTTATTCTCCCCAAGCCTATCACATACATGCTAGGCCATACACCTGTTCAATCACTCTGTAACCAGTCTGTCACTTTGAAAGCTCAACGTTGCTCCCCTACTTTGCAGTGCTATTCACACCCTGCCTAAGTCAATCATAGGGAATCATGCTGTCCACCATGCAGTATCCCTTACATCTGTCAAGAGAACATGAAAAAAAGAGAACTGCACATCTCAGGAAAGACTCGAGTTAAGGTCAAAGTCATTCAAAGTCTCTTGCACTGTCTTGTTATTAAAATCCTTTTTGAACATGCACAGTCAAGTGGGTCTAGAGGAAGAAAAGCTCTCTGTTCACTCCCAAACGGTGTCACATTCAGGAGTGGACAAAAATATGTTTCCTTTTTCCTAGGAGCTTGTAGAGGAAGATTTGCAGGTCAGAGGTTCAAACACCCCCAAATGAAAAGCTCTTATAAAAACTACTTAATGCTAGGTATATCTATTAAGTAAAATAATTACTGATAAAGATAGACATCTAGTGTTGTCATTTATCTGAAAGTCATTATTTAAAAGATGAGTTCTATTTCTGTCTAGAGGATTTAAATGAACATTAAGTCATGTGGCTAGAGAAACACAAACAAAAAATTTATAAATTTGATAAAACAAAAAGTAATCATTGCTATTTTAATCAAATATTATTTAAATGGTTAATATCCATTTATTTTTCAAAATAATTTAGAATAGAGCCTAGCCAAATCAAGCATATCCATAGGCTATCTATTTTAATTTAATTAATAAGCAATTTTCCTTTCAATCTTCTTCTTTAATTTGGATTAGTATAGAATTTTTATTTATAAGTCTTCCTGGGGAGATTCCTGCCTCCAAATTTAGCCATCTGTACTTGTAAGTCATGGTAAATTCACAATTTGTAATGTTTCCTGTGACAGACATAGCAGTATGACTGCCTTTATGCATTTACTATTTTAACTAGGTCATTATTCACAGGACAAAACAATTTGAAAATAGCAAAGTTAGTAAAATAATGAATTTCTTTTTTTTTTTTAATAGAAAGATTTGATCCTATAAAATGGGAGTTTCTCACCTTTTATGGAGACAATTCATTGACCTGAACATCTGATTAATGCTCAAGCTATTCTCCATAAAAAATATCTATGATCATGTACATTTAATGTTAAAGTAATTTCAGGATTTTTACAGAATGCTGGGTCCATGGAGCAAATTAATTAGTTCCAGAACTGCATTATCCAGGAGTATAAATTAAGCCCTACAAAAAGTTACGCAGATATATATGATGATGGTGAAATGTGTGTGTGTGTCGGATGTGGGGATAAAACAAAGCGTCAGCCTGCTCTCAGCTCACCAACTCTTATGAGGTTGAAAAAGATTATAGTAAGAAATCACAGTATATGCTCCCCAGATGTCTTACCTACCCTCTATAATAACTATGTTAACCAGTAAAGTTTTTTCTATTTACTCACATTAGTTTAAAATTATATATTGATCAACACAAGATTTTAAGTCATATAAATAGCTGAAATAGTCAAAAAAGGCATGACTTTGTTCAGGATTCCCCATGGTTATTTTAGGTCTATATGATAGATAATAATAAATCCCAAGATTAAGCTAATTAGTTTTTTTTGTGTGTGTGTATGTGTGTGTGTGTGTGTGTGTGTGTGTGTGAGTGAGAGAGAGAGGGCGAGAGAGAGAGAGAGACACAGACCAGTGCATTTCAAACTAAAGTATATATCCTTGGTGAAATTCAGATCTCTATTTTGTAATACTTTTATTCTTGTTTAGCAACAAAAAAATGAGTATTTATATTCTAAATCTAGAGTTCTCTATATCTTGTATAAATCCATACAAATAAGAATTTCAGCCTATGAAACCAACATATTAATCATAAATTCAGAAAATACTGAAATTATCCATTTGGATTCATTTCCTTGTTTTCAAAATATTGTAATTAGAATTTGCAATATTATGGTATACAGATTAAGTTTATTCATTTCTACACAAACAAATTTTACCCAGTTCCATTTGAGTAGGTCCATGAGATACTGGGTAATGAAAATGGAATATGAAAATAATTACTACTGGGGAAGTTTTGCTTTCACACTACACAATATAATCATCCATACATGTTATTTTCCTACTACTGATAGCAAAAGAAAACTTCAGTACAAAACAAAAATTCTTGAACAAACTTTTTCTCTGTATAAAAAATACTATGTAGCTTAGTTCTGGGTTTAAAAAAGTCTTTGTGAATCAATCTGTACCCAAGTACTAAGATATTAAATATATATGTGAGAAATAAAATGAAAATGGACTGAAGAATAAAGAATTAAAAGCAACAAAAAATAAAAAAATACATACATTGAAACTTATTAGAATTGGCACCAACTTTAATAAAATTAGCATATTAATTATTTCTATAAAGATAATGTGCTACAAAATTTTAGGTGAAATCCTATTTAATAAAAGAGTAATATGCAAATTGACTGTCACTCCAACACAAAAGATGGCTGCCCTCTTATGATCAAAGATGGCCACCCCCATGTGGACACAAGATGGCCAGCAGTGGAGGGCAGTTAGGGGTGACCAGGCTAGCAGAGGAGAGAGGTTAGGGGCAAACAAGTTGGCAAGGGAGCAGTTAGACATCAATCAGGCTGGCCTGGGGGTGATCAGGCTAGCAGGCAGAAGTGGTTAGGGGCAATCAAGCAGACAGACAGGCAAGCAATTGGGAGCCAGCAGTCCTGGGTTGTGAGAGAGATGTCCACTGGGATCGGGCCTAAACAGGCAGTTAGACATCCCTTGAGGGGTGCCAGATTGGAGAGAGTGCAGGCTGGGCTGAGGAACACACACACCACCACCACCCCGTGAATGAATTTTGTGCACCTGGCCTCTAGTAATAATTTATACAACTATAACTTTTGTTTGTTTTACCTCTTCTTTACACTGTCATGATTCACCAATTTCAAATGTCCTTTAAATTAATTTTCTTGGTCTTCTCTTTATGAATTACTTTTGTTGATTTTGCTTCCCAGCCTCTATTCATTCCGTGTTCAATCTTATCATCTCAAACACTGTCTGAGAAATAGTTCTTCTCCACTCTGTATGCACTTAGAGAGGGGCTCTGATAGGTGCTTCATAACTAAAGTTTATAACCTCCATTCATTTTGGCCACATTTATCAGTTTAGGATGAGCACATGGCAATTTGTGCCATTAATACACTCTGGATATATTTATACATCTTTAACCTTAAATATTTAACTTAAAACTAGACATTTATTCAACAATGAGCTTATATTTTGTAAATGTACTAACAAATTATGCCTTGCATACAGTTCCTCAAATTCACCAACTATTTAAAGTTATTTATTTAAAGTGAAGAGAGAAGCAAAGGGTACTGTAAGTTTATCTGAATGCACAGTTCTTCTGCAGTGTAATGATTGTAGTAATGTCCTCAATTTGTTCATACCTCACTTTTATCCTCATTGACTCTGAGCTTGGCCATGTGAATCCCTTCAGTCAAAGGGACAGTCACAGATGCAATAATGAAAACCTGCAAAGTGTCAGTACACTGGGGCTTACTTTTTTGCTGTTCTTGGAAATTTGCCCCAGTGACAGTAAATGGGCCAGCCTGTTATAGCAAGTTCTTACGAGTTTATTGGTTTCAGATGATAGGATTTTATTATCTTATGAATTTTGGAGGTCCAAAATCAGTTTTGCTGGTCTGAAGTCAAGGTGTCAGAAGTCCTGCAATCATCCTGAGACTCTAGGGAGAATCTAGATTGTTTCTTGATTCTTTCAATTCTGGTGGCCACATCATTCTGATCTCTGCCTAGATGTTCACACTGTGTCCTCCTTTCCGGTATAAATTTTCCTTCTGCCCAAAATAATTTATAATTTATGTTTGCATTTAATGCCCACCCATCTTATCTAGGATATACTCCCACCTCAAGTTCCTTAATTTAATACATATGCAAGGTCTTTGATACACAGACAACATTCATAAGCTCCAGGGACTAAAGTGGGGTCCATTTTACAGTTTATCATAGCATCTTTTCCTTCTCTCATTATATATATATATAACAATTTCTTTCTTTTTTTAAATATATTTTATTGATTTTTTACGGAGAGGAAGGGAGAGAGATAGAGAGCTAGAAATGTTGATGAAAGAGAAACATTGACCAGCTGCCTCTTGCACACTCCCCACCAGGGATGTGCCCACAACCAAAGTACATGGCCCTGACCAGAATCGAACCTGGGACCTTTCAGTCCCCAGACCGACGCTCTACCACTGAGCCAAACCGGTTTCGGCTATAACATTTTTCTTTCTTTTTTTTCTTTTTTTATTAAATTTTTATCTGTGTACATATTTTAACATTCCCCCCCACACACACACATACCCTCCCTCCCCAAAGTTTTGTGTCCATTGGTTGTACTTATATGCATGTATACAAGTCCTTCAGTTGATCTATTATCTCCCCCAGATCTCCCTATCCTCCCCGCTGTAATTTGACAGTCTGCTTGTTGTTTTACTGTCTCTATATCTATCTTTTGGTTCATCAGTTTATAATGATCTTTATTATCCATAAATGAGTGAGGTCATAATTTTATCTTCTATTCCCAGTTTGTGAAAAGCTTTTGTCTGGCCGTTGGTATGTCCTGGCAGTTTCTGTGCAGCTTGGGGAACCAGAGTGACTTGGTACTTGGTGATGAAGCCAGGCATCCCACCCTGCCCCTGGCCACCCCGCCCCCGACTGCATGGTGGCGAGCAGCTGGCCCACCCCTGGCCTCTCAGTGCCTGCTTATGCAAATTAACCCACCATCTTTGCTGTGTTAATTTGCATACTCACTGCTGATTGGCTGGTGGGTGTCGCAGAGGTATGGTCAATTTCCCTCTTGTTATTTTATTAGTGTAGATTTTGTATACTATACTCTACCACTGTGAAAAGTTTTCTAGTTATGTTCCTAAAATCGGCCCTTCTATTTGCTCCCTAGACACAAATCCATATCATCATTCCTTCCTTCTGCATATTTTTTGTTTTGTCCCTCCCCTCTATTAAATGTCTCCAGTTTCACTCTTCACACTGGATTTTTCCAAACTGCAAAGAAACATACAGCAATAGGTCATATTATAAATAAATACATACTATCTTGACTTATTATTTTTTCTAAATAATATTTATTTAGAATGAGAACAGATCAATACTTGTCTAGGGTTAAGTATGGAAGGAGGTTATTATGAAGAGTAAACAGCTTGTGCCTGGCCAGTGTTGCTCAGTGGTTGAGCATTGACCTATGAACCAGGAGTTAGGTTCCTGGTAAGGGCATATCCCTGGGTTGTGGGTTTGATACCCAATGTGAGGTGTGCAAGCCAATTGATGATTCTCTCTTATCATTGATGTTTTTATCTCTCTCTCATTCTCTCTTCCCCTCTTAAATCAATAAATATATATTTTACAAAAAAACTAAACAGCCTGAGGAAGTTTTTAGGTAATGAAACTATTCTATATCTTAACAATAATGGTGGTTTTTGCAAGTCTACATTGCATTAAAATTTATAGAATATATACCAAATATTATTTTAATATATGTTTATGAAAAACATAAAATAGTATAATCATAATAGCATTATGTCAATAATGAGAGTAATATACTAAAAAAGAAAGAATATAAATTATAACTGAAAAGCTCATAAATAGTAGAAGTTTTAAAAATTCAAATGTGTTAAGAGGATTTAATGACATTTTCGAATCACTGTCAGTTAGGGAAATTAGGGTGTTTAGACCATTAATGTTTAATGTAATTATTAATTGTGATTGAACCAAATCTATCTTGCTTTTGTTTTATATTTCCTGCAGAAAGCTTATTCCCTTTTTTTGTTGTAATTCTTCTACCTATTTTGGGTTAACTACTTTTTTTTTATGATGGAGCTCTTTTGTTGGTTCATTAGTTACTACTCTGTTTTTGTTCTTTTGAGATTGCTTTACGATTCATATTATAATTTAATTATATTTGTCTACTTTAAATAATATCAAATTACTTCTTATATATAAAAGTCAAGCAACCAGAATGACGGAATGACCAGAATGAACCTTGACATGACATGCACTGTGGTGGCCAATAGGCCTAATTGGGCCTCCAACTTCCTGCAGCCCCTCCGCACTGCTGGCTAGGTCCCAATTGGCCCCCATCAAGGTTGGCCACCTGGACCCCACCCATTCATGAATTAATGCACCAGGCCTCTAGTATTGTATAGTAGTAAGAACTTTAAAACTTCCATTTCTTTACTTCTGAATTTTAAGCCATTGCTGCTCATCAATACGCATTTACACCTTATAAACTTCTCAATTCATGGCTATTTTTTTTTTTTCACATTCAACATTCACTTATCTTCTAAATTGAATCGAGAGGTAAGAGCCCCATCTGGTTTGGCTCAATGGATAGAATGTCAGCCTGCAGAGTGAATGGTCCCAGGTTCATTTCTGATCAAGGGCACATGCTCAGGTTGCAGGCTTGATCACCAGTGCAGGATGTACAAGAGGCAGCCAATTGATAATTCTTTCTCATTATTGATTTTTCTATCTCTCTCTCCCTCTCCCTTATTCTCTGAAATTAATAAAAAGCATATTTTAAAAAAGATGTAAGAAAAATTAGTCTTATATTTACACAAAGTCTTCCTATTTCTAGGGCTCCTTATTCCTCAAGTTTCCAGCAGCTAAATTATGTCTTATCCAAAGTTAGAACTATGAAATGGTTTAAACAGAAAAAAAATGCAGTTACAAAAGCAGTTTAAACATTAAGTTTTCTTGGTATGTCTTATAATCAAAGTGCTACCAGCTAATTAGAAATACTGATGAACAGATAGGTATGAGATAAATAAATTGATTAATTAACTTTATGCTTATTGTCATTTGTTTTCTTGATTCATTATTGCATAATGATTTTTAAATATCCATGTATATATTAAAATATGATGTGTGGTTAGCACACTAAAAACAATAAAAATTAGCAGTAGCAAGAAATACAGTCTATCTTTAATGTAAATGATGCATATTTCATCCATAATTATATTACTATCAATTTCAAATTTGAAATATTTGAATATCTAGTTTATAGTCTCCATTATGTGAAATGGTCAGTATGACTGCTTTCATAAATAATACCAATCAATCCTATCTATTTGATTGTGTGGACATCTATTTTCATTACTAAAATCATCATAAGAAATATATTAATCCTTACTATTATAGTTTATTGACAGAAACTCAGGAATACAATGTAGTTAATATCAATAAAACTAGGTATCAATGCCTTATAGATTGGTTTTCTATATGTAATTTTTTCTTCCTCTCACATATATTCCTCTTTTAAAATTTTATTTTTTAAGTTAGTTTTTATTCAAATTATTCAAGAAACCCAAGATAAAAAGAAAAATATTTATATGGTCTAGTAAAGAGAAAGAAGAATACTAGATTATGAAAAATCAATATGTTGTATGCAATTATTCCTTTTCAAACTAGTATGGCAAGAGTACATTTCATTTTCATTAATAATCTTTTTTAAATTAATCTTTATTGTTGAAAGTATTGCAGATGTCCGTTTTTTCCCCCCTATTGAGCCCCTCTACCCTGTACCTTCCCCCATCCCCAGGCCTTCACCACATTATTGTCTATGTCCATGGGTTTTACATATATGCATAAAAATTATTTGGTTAATATCTTCCTACTGACCCCTGGCTCCCCTATGAGATTTCAGTCCGTCCCATGTTTCTATGTCTCTGAATCTATGTTCAACAGTTTATTTTGTCCTTTAGATTCAACAGATGAGTGAGATCATATGATAGTTGTCTTTCTCTGACTGGCTTCTTTTGCTTAGCAAATACTCTCCAGGCCCTTCGATGCTGTCTCAAAGGGTATGTGCACACAGTGGGCTAGGTGTTGGGCAATTCTAAAGGATGGTTGCTTTGTGTCTGTGATTCCTGAGAAGGTGGGATTTTACAGCCCGCTCTTATACAAATTGCAAACTCAGTGACAGGTTTTCCTTCTAAGGCTGTCATTTGAGATGTAGTCTCACACACAAAGTGAAGTGGAAAATTGAGACAAATCTCTAGACAATTAAGTTTTTTATTTAGGGTTGCATTACCAGAAAATTGTCTTAAATCTCTATTTTACCTTTCATCGGTAGGCAGCTTGCTACTGGCATAGAAGTTTACATGTGTATGAAGGTGCGTGTATTTTAAACAATCTACAAAATAGAAGGATATACGCTTTGGTAAGCCTGTCAAATGATTCTTAAATTCCATGGAAGAATTTAATCTTTTATTCCATTTTAAATCCTTGTAAGGTCATTACCAATGATATACTTGATGTTGACATGTTCAGATCTTCAAATATTTTATTAAAAAAAAAACTGTCCTATTATTTTCTTTCAAAAAGTCAGAATTTAAAGACAAAACTACTAAAAAATAATGTTTACATATTGAAAATGATAAATGGCTACCATTGAGCTAATTCTGATTTTCCATTTCAACTTTATGGTTACTGGGGCATATAAAGCTTATACATGAGAAATGTCCCAAATCAAACAAATAAACAAAAAGGACTCCATTATCAAATTAAATATTAAAAATGAGTTTACTTCCTGTAGAATCATTTCTCACCTTGAGCCATGCATGAAATAAACATCAATGAAATAATGTGAGATAACCATGCAAGTCTTCTTTTAATGAATTATGTCTTAATAAATACCATATTCATAAAAAAATCCTCATTTGAATATATTATCTACACCTTCTCCATGCCACTTTATTCTGATTAGAAAATTTCACATTACTAAAGCATGAACAATGAATGTGAAGGGAACAGAATACTAAAATATTGGTTACTGTTTATAAACTTACATTTCTTACACTGCTTTGGAACATCAAAAATTTAGGTGAATATTTTTGTAACTTTGAATTTTCTTTAGAAATGTTTCAATCTCTTGATTTTATTTTATGCTTAGTAAATATAAATAACACATATGTAGCAATGTATAATAATATGTTTATAATATATAAGATATAATATTATGCATATATAAATATCTCCTTTGAAAGTTTTCCTCTTTTGGGAACTATCTATCAAACCCCATTGTCTTATCTTATCTTATATCTATATCTGTCTATATATATATGCATATATTCATATATATATGTATATATGTATATCTACATATATATAGTTTCATTATTTAGTTTATTGGGTTCATTTAAAAAATATTTGTGCATTGAATTGAGAAAGGGGTAGGGAGAGGGAGAGTGATGTAAACAGTGATGAGAAAGAAACATCAATCAGCTACATCCTGCATGTCCCCTACCAGGGATTGAGTTCGCAACTAGGCATGTGCCCTGATGGGGAATCAAAATGGTGACCTCTCAGTGCATGGGCCTATGTTCAACTACTGAGCAATATGAGTTTTAAGTTATATTTTTACTTTAAGTGTTTGGTCCATTTTGGAATTTCTTTGTATGTGAAATAAGGAAGGATAAATTTGTATCTTCTTTTCAAATAATTAATATTATTTATATTATGGATTGTTAAATAATTCAAATTCCTCCCACAATTTAATGCACACAAAAATTTAAGTATGATAGCTACACATTTGAAAATCCTAATCCCATTGTATTAGGATTCATTAACTTAGTACTTAAAGCCTCAATTAGATGTATTAAAATATAGTCAGCAATATGGATAATAATGATAATTATTAAACACAATAGTACTTAAATATCAAATAATGTCACTTGTATAATACACACTATATCTAATTCTAAAAACTTTTATCAAATCAGTTATTATAAGTCTTCTTTACTTTATAAAACTGTTATTACAGAAACCACTAGCTTTCCATAAAACCATTTGGAAATACACACAAATTATATTTCCAAACTTCCATTTTAGGTAGGTGTGGTCATGCGACTAGATTCACACATGCTGAGTGGCCAGATTATTAAGCGTTCAGAATTCATAATAATCTGGTCACTCAGGATATATAGATAGATGATGTTAGATAGATAGATGATAGATAGATAGATAGATAGATAGATAGATAGATAGATGATAGGTAGATGAAAGATAGATAGATAGATAGATAGATAGATAGATAGATAGATAGATAGATAGATGATAGGTAGATGATAGATAGATAGATGATAGAGATAGAGATATGTGGTACTATCATAACTATTAAGAAGACAGCCAGTAAAAAGAAATCAGGCCTTGTCTGGCTTGGCTCAGTGGATAGAGTGTCAGCCTGCAGACTGAAGGGTCCCAGGTTCTATTCTGGTCAAGGGCACATGCATTGAGTGGGCTCAGTCCCCAGTGGGGAGCATGCAAGAGGCAGCAAGAGAGTGATTCTCTCTCATCATTGATGTTTCCATCTCTCTCTTCCTCTCCTTTCCTCTCTGAAATCAATAAAAACATATTTTAAAAAATCAGAAATCACAGGCAAGATCGGCAGACTGATTTTATGCAATGGCAATATATTTTATAAAACTTCCACCTGCAAAATCATAAATGTCAGTCAATGTACCTACAGCTTTAGGGAAAGGAGTTGAAAATGTCAACTCTTCATAAGTACAGATATTCTTTACTGATTTGGGCAGATAGAGATGAGTTCAGGGAAATCATTATTCATTGATAAAGCAAAGCTTAAACCTATAAAAGATTGGAGAAAACAATTGACTTGAGACCCTAAAGAGTATAAGATGTGGCTGAAAAAGGTTCTAAACAACATCCCTTAGCGCTTCTTAAAATACATTTAGATATGTGGCAAAAGTAAAATAAAGGGTTTATCTTTCCACTTAAGACTAAATTTTTAGATGATCTCATAGTGGTTACCATTAAATATAGAGCATGAGAAAATGGGGTCAAACACAATAAAAAAAAAGCCTAAAGTCTATGTCTAAGAGAGAATTTTGGGTACAGTTCCCAGTACCTGCAAATGACTACTAAGAAATATATCAGCAATATGTCATTATTTTAAGGGAAATTGTATTCTCAAGGAAATAAAAAGACATCCATAATAAATGTCTAATTGTTTCAACTCTAAAAAGACTTGGGACATCCAAGGTTGCACCAGAAGGAATCAGAGAATAAAAGTAAATTAGATGTTCAACACTCACTACAGAAGTAAGCATAAAGACTAATAAGCAAGGAATGAGTCCCAGAGGGCAAAGTTGGAGGCAATTGAGAATGCTGAGATTTTTTCTTGAGAGGACATTCAGTTTCTCAACAAAGAATTTCCTCATTGCCAGAGTAGGATTCTTCACAATGCTCCCCTCCAAAAACTATATTTTCCCTACCCTTGCAATTTCAGTGCTTTTCTTTTCTCACTTTTCCAAATGTAACTAGTTTTATATGCACACTAGAGGCCTGGTGTATGAAATTTATGCACAGCAGCGGAGAGGGGGTCTCTCTGCCTGGCCTGTACCCTCTCACAATCCTGGACCCTTTGGGGGATGACAAAGAGCAGGTTTTCGGCCAGGACAATGGAGCAGCCAGTTGCTACGACATGCACTGACCACTAGGGGGCAGATGCTTAATGTAGGAGCTGCCCCCAGGTGGTGAATGCAGTCCCATAGGGGGAACACTACTTAGCCAGAAGCCAGACTGATGGCTGGCAAGCACAGCAGCAGTGGCGAGAGCCACTCCTTCCTCCACAGCAGTACTAAGGATGGCCATCAGGGCTCGTGGACTACAAGAGGGCAAAGGGACCCCCCAAGTGCACAAATTTTGTTCATTGGGCCTCTAGTATGCGTGTGTGTGTGTGTGTGTGTGTGTGTGTGTGTGTGTGTGTATAATGAGTTAAATCCTTCATCATGGGGAAATATTTACATGTAAAAACTTTTCTGTTATTTGTTATGTTTACATTTTAATTCTCCTATATGAAAATTAAATACTATAATTGAAATTTTTAAAAGGATAGATTTTGGCATGTTATTATCTTGGCTACAACTGTTTCTTTTTGGAAAATCCATGTTAAATTATTGTATTGTTTTGTTTAGTGATGTTTACGGCTCCGAGAGATTTCCTTTGACTAGCAGCATGAGCCTTAGCTATCATCATAAATGTTTTTCTTTCCATGACCTTAGGGTATGAGACATCAGCAGTTAAAATAATAAAATCATGTGAAAATGTTTTGAAAGGCAAATCCAAGTTGACTTATTTCACCTCTTTTGCATTTATCTAAGCATCCTTCTGTTCATGAAGATTTCAATAGAAGTTAAAATTTTAAGTCAAAGAAATTCTACATTTAAAAGTTTATTTTACATTCTTATTCTACTTCCCTATCACAAGTAGAGATGCAAGCTGCCCTTCACAACATAATCATGCATATAGATGAAGAAAATATTTATGTGGTTTTCTTTAAGAAATTTCACTATGTGAAAGAAATACATGAAGTGAGCAAACCGTATAGAAAAGTCAACACATTAACCCTTTTGTAGTATACATAGCAACATTTTTAGTGGTCTGTTCTTCTTTATTCCTTTCCTTTCCAGTCATTTTCTGCTATGATTGCGTAAAGTCAGATAGACAAATATTGGCTAAGCATATTGCCAGGTAGACAAATATCCTAATATCTCTCTATTAGGAGGCACAGAATCAAAGAGAGGAAATGGCTTTTTAATGGCATAATGCAATATAAACCCAACCCATTGGAAGTTAAAAGTGATGGCCACTCATTTCCTTGGATAATATCATTGGTCAGGAACTTCTCAAAGGAACTAAAGTCACCACCATAAGAAATGTTTTAAATGCAATCAAGTAAACCAGATATATAAATTTTAGTCATTCATAAAATTCATATTATACTGCTATCATATAAAACATTAATATATTTAACATAATGAATTCTATTAAGTTTCAGCAAAGGCCACTTTTGTGTGCATTAGGGATATTATCTTTGATGATATCCAAAGCAATGTATGACAAAATAAATTTCACTTATGTGGCAAATAAACTGACTTTTATTTTATAATCTATCATTATTTCTTTTTTAGTTTTTCTTGAATACCTTAATTCTAACAAGGTATTTACAAAATGCTTTAATACATTATGAATTAATTTATTAAGGGTCAGACTCACCCTACCCATTTATGTCACAAGATTATTAATAAACCTTTTTTTTTTTTTAAAGAAAACTATATTGTAAATTGTACCAAGACTGTGTTTCAAATCTTGATTTTTAAAATAAACATATTATTTTTAGCACTTTCTTAAAAATAATGCTTTGGGCTAGAAAATTGGTTTTATGAGGATAAGTTCTTCCTTAAAAATTATATAACTTTAAAAGGAAAACAAAAAAGAATAAGTGGAATTGGTATTATACATCCCTGTCCTCTAAGTCCATCAAGAAATACCTAAAGTTCCCTAGATGATTTTTATATTAATGAATTACCATTAAGAAATGAATGAGTGGCTGTGCTTTTATGTAATATTCCATTTAAATGGGAAACCACATTTCTGACTTAATTCAATCAGTACTTCCTTCTGATTGCAACTATTCTGATAGGAAACTATGTTAAAGTAGAAATGAAACTTTTGAAATTAAAGTTTCCTGTCTATAATAGTATAAAAGTATTAGAAAGGAAGAAAAGTATGATGAAGTAAAGAGGCATAGAAAATATATAAAGAAAAAAGGAAGAGTAAAAAAAAAGTGATAGGAAGGGTCAAGGTTCATATATATTGTTCATATTCTTTGCCCTAAATCTTGTACTTAGTGCTTTTCCATAAGCAATCTCAATTAATCTTAACCACCTGAAGGAGGCATCCTATATAATAAAACCCTAATATGCAAATTGACCAAATGGTGGAACAACCAGTCGCTATGACATGCACTGACCACCAGGGGGCAGACACTCAATGCAGGAGTATCCCCCAGCTTGCAGGCTCCAGGCCAGCCAAGGCGGGTGCCAGCAGGGGCCCCCATTGGCACCCGCCTTGGCTGGCCTGGTGCTGCCTTCTCACCATCTCCACCCCTTGCCACTGCCACTGCCAATCGCCCTGCAGAGAGAGGAAGCATCTGGCCATGGTGGTGGCAGGGGATGGAGTTGGTGAGAAGACAGTGCCAGGCAAGCCAAGAAGGGTGCCAGTGGGGGCTCCCTGATTGCCCTACCTGTCATCCCACAGATCAGCCCTTGATTTCTGGCCAGTCCTAGGGACCCTACACATGCACGCGTTTTGTGCATGGGCCTCTAGTGTCTTAATAATGCTGTTTTTCAAATGGCACTACTAAAGCTAACTATAATAGAATAGAAGCCCTCTTACACAAGATCATAAAAGTATTACTGCTGATAGAAGTCAGGTAAAGCAGACAATCATGAAACTAGAATAAATAGGGTATACATACATTCAATATTTCATTTTAATTAAAAGCTTCTTAGGGTACATTCATTATTAGGGGGAAAGGCATTTGTAGAGGATGGGTCCCTGGTTTTAATTTCTTCAAGTCAAGTCTCACAAAGAAAATTAGAACACAATTTTACAATTTTTAATTTAATATGCTAAAGTATGAAATGATGAAGCATTCAGAATTTTGGCTTTTTATTATTTGTCTCAAAACTTTTCACTCTTCTTGCTCATATCTTATTCAAAATCAATTTTAGAGACATCTTTTAGGTAACTTCCAAACCATCAAATGCTTTCATAAAACAGGATTTTGTTCTAAGAAATAATAAACAAATTTACACTAACTTTAAGTAGTTTATCCAATTATATGGCATGAGAATATTTGGGAAATTTTAAAAAAAAAATGTTTTTCTTATTGCTTATAAAGTGTGGCCTCAGGGGACCCCAGCAGAATGGATGCTTTAGAGAGAAATTTAATATTCTCAAATATCCAGCATGCAAGGGCAACAGTAAACGGAGGACAGTGGAAGTTGGTTTTTAGAGCTTCAATTGTAATAATAATAATAACATCTATTTATTTATTCACCTGATAAGGGTTAAGTCCCTAATACGTGTTATCTCTTTGATTGTCATAACCTTATGGAATAAGTTTATTACACACCCTTGAAGATGTAGAAATGGAAGCACAAGTACCCTCTCCAAGTTGTTGTCACTGGCATAGGATGGTTAGGTAATTGCTCAAAGACACAAAGATAGTAAATTGGCAACTAGGATTGAATCACCTATCAGTTTGGTTCCACAAACCTCCCTACTACAAGTAAGCAAGGAAAATAGGGTGGCTTCTAATGAAGAGGGTGTCCTCAGTGAGACAGCCATGGCTTCTACCTCTCAGATTCCCTAGTGCAGGGAGCATAGGTGATTACTCCTGCACTCTGCAGTGCTCAGAAATACACTTCCTTATTTAAACCAAGGCCATGCTTTATAAGTTGCTCCTGGCCAATGACTAAAAAGGATACCAGAAAACTAAGGCAGGTTCATTGCCAGGAGATACAGGATTTATAAAATAAAAAACTTTGACTCTACATCTACTATTTTACTTTTGTCCAAACATTCTTAAAGCTGTGTTGCAATCTAGGACTTTCCACCTTGGCCTCCCCACTCTCCTTCACAGTGTCAAATATCTTGCAGATTCATGATTTTTCCAGACTCCACTCCTCTCCCCCATTTTTCTGCAGTATATCCCCCAACAAATATTTTGCATGCATAACTCCTTTTTTACTTCTGATTTTTGAAAAACCCAGACAAATGTACAGAATAACCCTACAACTAAGAATGAGGAGAAGGCTACTGTTAGGATATCTCAAGGAACCTGCCTGTGTAGAAAAAAATAAAATAAATAAAAAGTGTTTTATTGCTCAGCCTGGTCTTCCTTAGGAAGACCTCTAGTCCACTCATACAAGTTAATGCATATAAGGACCTACATGCAATTCACGCTTGCTTTCATTTGATTCTCATGAATTCTGAATTATATTGACCCCAATTCGTCTAGTCTCTTTTATTATATCTTGTTTTCCTGTATACCACTCTTACAAGCTGAGTTAAATGTGCCGGGCCTATGTTATGAGATGAATGTGAGAGTTAGATAAAATGATAAATGAGATGATCTTTGGAAATGTTTAAAAGCAACCATATAAATATTAGTTCACTTGAATTCCTTTACTACAATGTAGATGCATTCACTGTCTCAGTTCTTCATGAAAATAAATATACTTTCTAGAAATAAAAAAAAACATCACCGGAGGAATATGAATGCTTTCTTAAGTGGCAAAATAAGTGAAGAAAAGAATGTAAAGTACTCTCCAAAGTACAAAACACATCTAGTCTTAAAAATGCTTATTGTGAGAAGAGGAGATCGGGGCTGTATGGAGGTGAATTTTAAATCATATATTTTGGTTAAATGGCCTGATTTACCTATTCAGGTATGTGATTTCTCTGTATCTCTCTTTCCTCACAATTTTTTTTGAAATAATAAAATTTACTTTATAGACTTGTTGCAATGCTTGAATAACGTAAACTATTGGAATTGCTAAAAATGGTGCTTACATTGTCCTTGGGACTTAATGAAAGATGAAACAGAGGGGCTGGAGACCAGGATGCCAGGACACAGGCTTTATTGGTGGAGAAAACCACTGCCAGGCTACCTTACAAAGAGAAAGAGCACACAGGCTGGGGTGAACACGCCCTTTGAGGGGAGGAAAAGGAAGGGAAGAGGCTTAGGGCACTCAGCACAGGCTGATTGGTGGTTTCATGTAAGGCACATGATTAGGGACCTAGAAAATTAGGAATCGGGGGCTTAGGGTATTTGGCAGGTGCTGATTGGTGGTTCAATGTACAGTCCATATAAGGTGCCTTGTTAGGTGCTCAGGAATGTTCAGACTACAAGTGGAGTTTAAGTCATTCTCTGTCTATCAGTTGGGGGGGGGGAAAGGATTTATCAGTTAATATTATTTCCAGTCTCTTGCTTAGGTTAGGAAATAAGGAAAATAGACTGCATCTCAACTACACATGGAATAATAAGAATGATGATAACAGGCATGTGATAAGCATCTCTGTGTGCTATGTAGGAGAGGCTTTATAAATGCTATACATGTCATTGAAAACAGAAGTCTTCTATGTGATTAGCATTATTAGCTCACTTTTGCAGAGAAAATTCTGAGTGTCATAAAAGTGAAGTCCAGGATCAATCAGCATAGAAATGGGGAATGATTTTGAAGCCCATATTCATAATCTTAACAGTACATCTACAGAAATCTGAGGCAAGCTTAGGGAAAGCTATAGGTGATATCCTAATTGCACTAGTATTAGAAATTCTGGAGAAAGAGAGTAAAAATGTCGCATGCTGTTCCAACAGGACTGCCCTCCAGTGATGATAAACCAAGGAGCTAGTGCTCTCTAGGGAGCAGAATCCCCTAAAGGCTTTCCTTTCTGTTCATCAACACACAGTTATCATCTGCTCAGCGCTCTGATTTCTTCACAGCTTGGTAGCATGGGATAGTTGGACATCCTATCTGTCAGCCTCAAGGCCTCAAAGGCAGAGTTTCAAAAACGTGAAATAAAGCTACTAGTGTCTCCAGGCCTGAGCCAGAAAGTTGATACAATACCACTTCTACTCTATGTATTGGTTAAACAGTGGCAGAGCCAGTCACAATTCAAGAAGAGGAAACATAGACCCAATCTTTCTGTGAATGGAATTCCAGGAAGTTTGCCTAAAAATGTGTAGGCATTTTTATTATGTTAATAACTATATTATTTCGTAGCCCTCGTGTTTCCCTTGCATATATGTGAGTATATATTTGGTTAAGTTATATGTTTCTTTTGGCAAAAGTTCTTAAAGCCACTGAAATTCCATTTTTATATCAATTGCATCTAGTACTCCTCCTCAATTTCATTTTATTTCCAAAATATACAACTTAAATGACTGTATGTGATTTGTATTCCTCTTCCAAAACAACCAAATAAAAGTATTATATAAACCAAAATGTGTATACAGTATGTAAACATTATATATATATATATATATATATATATATATATATATATATATGTGTGTGTGTGTGTGTGTGTGTGTGTGTGTGTGTGTGTGTGTGAGTGTGTGTGTGTGTGTGTTTTCTTTCTTTTTTTTTAATATATTTTATTATTTTTTTACAGAGAGGAAGAGAGAGGGACAGAGAGTTAGAAACATCATCGATGAGAGAGAAACATCGACCAGCTGCCTCTTGCACACACCCTATTGGGGATGTGCCTGCAACCAATATACATGCCCCTGACCAGAATTGACCCCAGGACCCTTCAGTCCGCAGGCTGACGCTCTATCCACTGAGCCAAACCGGTTTCGGCTGTGTTTGTTTTCTAAATAAGAAATAATATAATTGTCATTCTAAGTGCATTTATTTTATAATATTTTCAAATTATCTTCAAATGTTATCTAATAATCATAAATTAGAGAGGAATAAATATTGCAGATTATATTGTTCCCTTACCAACTGGGAAGTAAGGGTAGATGCCTGGAATATGAAAACACAAAATTATATTTATGATTAATAAATCAATATCACTTGTGATGCAATTACTCTAGGAAATAATTTACGTGAAGATCTTTTTAATGTAAATATTAATTACACCCATTTTGCAGAGAAACATAAGGCTTGAGAAATGAAATACCAAACCCAAATCTCAACTGATTGACAGAATTGGAATTCAACAGAACTATTTATTATGCCAATGACATGGTCATAAGTAGTATGCTAAACTATTTCCTAAAGGAGTTTTGAATTTCATATTAACAAATTATTTTCCCATCTGAACTTTTTATAAGATTGTATAGATTAGAACAAGCATATAAAAGACTATAGATGCTACTAAAAACTAACTTCTATATTTTTATATTCTTAACATATCAGGAAAACATTAATAGGTTGTTTGCAATACTCCTACAGTACTAAAAGAGAAACTTCTAAAGCAAAGGAACATTTATAATGATAATTGAATCATCTTTCTTCAGGTTTAAAAAAGTCTTACCAATTTTGTTTTAAATATTAACAAAAAGAGAAATTTCAAAATTTTGATAATTCAACTTAACATTATATGATTTTATTTGAAATATATTTTTGATACTGCAATAGGAATTTTTAGGGATGAAATAGGCAGGTTTAGGGAATTTTTTTTCATTAAGGGTGTCCATGGAAAAAACAACAACAGGGCTACAGAGTGGCAAAAGGATACCTTTTCATAAGACAAGGAAGTTGGGAGAGGCAGCAGTTACATTTCCATAAGACAAGGGAACTGGGAGTAGCAGAATGTCTATATTTACAAAGTAAAGGAGGAAAAAAGCCCAGAGGGAATAGGAGAACAATAAGAGAGGAGGGCCTCACAGGCCCCCATGTGAGGGTTGACCTTTGAGCTCAGGAGTTGCTACAGTGACCAAATCAGAAGAGGATAGTGACCAATCAGAGGGGGTATCTAGGCATAAAAAAAAACCACAGCATTTATAAAGGAGAGTGAGGGTGTGGGGAGGGAAGGAACTCAGTGGGACTCTTTTCCCCTCCCTATGCCCTAGGACTCTTTCTTCCTCTCCACATGGGAGTCTATATTTGTTCTTCAATAAATTTCCACCTTTGCTATACCATCTTCTGTCCATGGTTTCATTCTTTGACTCCAAGGGACAAAGAATCTGGGGAAGACATTCTGCCCAGGGGAACACTGTGTATTCCAGTCCAAGAGTCCCTTATCATTACCTAACTTAATTTATTTTCATAGTTTTGAAGCAAGAATTTTAGGTGGATATAGGCAAGCTTAGGGATGTTTTAGAATTAGGGTCCATGGAAAAAACACAGGGCCACAGTCTGGAAGGCTTCCTTCCAGAACACAAGGAAGCCAGGTGCAGTTACATTTCCATAACACAAGGAAGCAGCAATGGGTATATTTCCATAAGACAAGGGAACTGGAAGTAGCCAAAAAAAGGTCTATATTTACAAAATAAAGAGAAGAATGCCCAAAGGGAATAGGAAAACAATAAGGAAGGAGGGGAGGAGAACTTTACTTGTCCCAAGTGAGGTCCAACCTTTGAACCCAGAAGTTACTATAGTAACCAGTCTAAGGGAATAGTGACCAATCAGAGGGGATATCAAGGCACTAGGATCTGCAGCCTATATTAGCCATAGGGAAAGGGAATCCAGTAGGACACTTCTCTCCCTCCCTGCCTGGGAGTCCATTCTGTGGATTCATTCTTTGATTCTGGAGGACAAAAAATGCGGGTTCCAGTGCAAAAATTCGGTATCAGTTTGTACTATAAGTCTAACTTTAAACAAGGTGAACATTAGTCAATCAATCTCTAAGTAATACTTTTTCATATCTAATATTAATAAATTACTATTAATGAGAAATAACAGACAAAAGATAGCTAGAGGCTCCTTAAAGGGTTTTTAGTAGAGTAAAAGGGAAAAAAAATTATATAAAAAACAGTTGCATAACAAATAGTTTTGTAAAGTAGCTAATATCGATATTCTTCACAGCATGTTATATGAATTGTTAAAATAGAGAACAAGAAACTATGATGATGATCTCATGCAGCATATAGATGGGAAGAATATAAGTTAATGAGAGGCAGCTTAAATAGTTAAGTAATTGAGAAGGAATCAAAATATTTCTATTATTTGTATCCACCTACTAAAATGGGTTCATCCTTGCATTAATTTTCCACTGCAGAGTAGAAATTACTATAAATGTAGTGCTTAAAACATGCACATTTTTTAAAATATATTTTATTGATTTTTTACAGAGAGGAAGGGAGAGAGATAGAGAGCCAGAAACGTCCATGAGAGAGAAACATCAACTAGCCACCTCCTGCACATACCGGGGATGTGCCCACAGCCAATGTACATGCCGTTGACCAGAATCGAACCCAGGACCTTTTAGTCCACAGACCGACGCTCTACCACTGAGCCAAACCGGTTTCAGCAGCAAAACATGCACATTTGTTATCTCACAGTTTTCAAGTGTCAGGAGTCCTATTAGCTTGATCCTTTGCTAGGGTCTGACCAGAATGAAATCAAGGTGTCAGCCAGAGATAGGACTCCCATCTCAGGAGGGGAGGAGAACTTTACTTGTCCCAAGTGAGGTCCAACCTTTGAACCCAGAAGTTACTATAGTAACCAGTCTAAGGGAATAGTGACTAATCAGAGGGGATATCAAGGCACTAGGATCTGCAGCCTATATTAGCCATAGGGAAAGGGAATCCAGTAGGACACTTCTCTCCCTCCCTGCATGGGAGTCCATTCTGTGGATTCATTCTTTGATTCTGGAGGACAAAAAATGCGGGTTTACTGGCTGTTAGCACAATTCATTCTAAGTTATCTCAATTTAACAGAGAAATTAAGTAATTATCTAAGTTTACTGGCTGTTAGCACAATTCATTCCCTAGAAGTTGCTTTCTTGCTAGTTGTTAGCCAGTGATGACTCTCAATTCATAAAGGCCATCCTCATTTCCTTGCCACAAACTGCTATAGAAATTTTGCAGCTTGACTATTGTTTTCATCCAGGTCAACTGGAGTGAATCTATATTCTTATCCCTCTCCAGTCTGCTTAGATAAGTCAGATAGCATTTGTAATATAATCAATGGGAATCACTATCATCATATTCACAAGTTCTACCAATACTCAAGGGCACCAGATTATACAAAGGGAGTGTAGGAGGAATCAGAAATATTAGGGGCCACCTTAGAATTATGTCTCTCACAATCCTGTATTGCTACAGAATATAAGTTAAAAATAAACATTTATTAATTATTGTACTACAATTTAACATGTATTAGTCTGTTTATAAATGAATGTGCTAGATGATCAGCATTCTGGATATAAAGTCAAGTAAAATAAGATTCTCCTGCACTCAAGTGAAGAAGATGACTAAGTCAACTATGAGCCTGATAAATGAAATGGCTGAAACATATCAAGGTGCTCTGAGATCATAAAGGAGAGTTATATCATTTGAACAGCAGGGTGAGAAAGTCATTATAAATTGATATTTGGATTAAATTTTAAAGAATATGTAGGAACTTGCTGAATGAATAAGTGGATTAGAATTCCAGGAAGAGGAAAAATTATATTAGGAGAAAGATAAGAAATACTATATGAAATGTTTAAGAAGTAATGATAGCTTGATATATCTTCAGGTCAGAGTACCCATCATATAAATGTAGACTTAGCTATATCTCAATGCTAACAGGAACTATATTGATTTAGTTAAAAACCATATTGAGTTAATTAGAGCCAGTTCACTGATGTCAGAGTTATATTGCAACAATGTTGGTGGTTAAAATCAATGTCCTATGCAGTAAACAACTTTAATGTTTCCTATAACATTTTCTTAGTTTTTAAGTTTAGTTATAAGGCACAAGACATATTTTACTACAAACATTGACTATAATAATTTTTATATTATGTGGTAACCTATGTAGAAAAATTGCAAGTATAAATATAACATGTAAAAGAATTGATATAAATAAAGGATTGCATAAATCTGATGCTATGTACATTAATATTAATCACAACCATGTCTAATATTCACAGTAAACTGCAATATTTAAAAAAGTGAACGAATTAATTAATTAAAGTAAATTTGAGCACCTTTTACTGTGTTGAAATCAGGAAACTGCTATTATCTACAAAAGGATGAATGACTTCCATCTAATGTCTTACATTGTCACAATGAAGTCCCTTTGTTACTTGTCTTTTTCAAACACATCTTCATCAATTTTACCTTTAATTGTTGTTTTTTTTCCCCCCTCTAGAAGTATATAATTTATATTTAGATAATGTGATAGTCAAAAGCAGAAAAAGTCTGGGGCAAATCTCTGATTTCTGAAAGAAACATTTAAAGGAGCGTGCCTTCTTAATTCCATACCTAAGATGAGGCAGTATATCACTGTGGTTAAAAGCAACAGTGCTGGAGGCAGGCTGCTTAAGTTTGAATTCCTTCTTTGTTTCTTATTAGTTAAATGACCTTGGGATAATTACTTAATTTCTCTGTTAAATTGAGATAATAACTCACAAGCTGTTTGTAAGTATTAAATTAGTTAATGCATGTAATGCATTTGGAACTGTGCCTGGCTCAGTAAGTTTTAGCTATGTGTTATCTTGTATTGAGATATTCATATGGAAAATAAGGAAACTGGGAGGTGTTTTCATATTGGGTGGAAACTTCCTTGTCAACCTCTCTTAAAATTTTATTCAGAATCAAATTCAGTTCTGAACATATCAGAAGCTCACAGGCATTTGGGGGTCAATAGCAAAATAGCTTATGGCATAACGGGTATGGTACAGTAGGGCTCTAACCTGGCAATGGCCACTGTAGGAACAGGTCCTGGAATGGGTAACTTAATGATATTGACAAAGGGTGCAGATTTTTAAAAATTACAATTATTAAGATATTAGAGGCCCATTGCATGAAGAGATTCATGCAATAGGCCTTCCTTCCCTTGGCTTCCAGCACCGGTTTTCCTCCAGCACCAGAGATCCAGGCCTTTGCTCTAGCCAGAGTCTGCCATCTTCATCTTTGCTGCAGACTCTTGCCAAAGTCTGCCATCTTTGCTGTAGACTGCCAGCTTCGGCTTGCTGCAAACTCTGGAGTCTGCAGTCTCATCTTCTCTGTGGCACTCCACTCCTGTAGATTCCTTTGTGCCTCCCCCCTTGCTCCCAGCCACCTCCCTCTCATAGCAGGTGTCCTGCCCCACCTGACCACTCCAAGCCTGGAGCAGCTGGACAGCCACCATCCTTCTTCTAATTTGCATACTCACTCTGATTGGCTGTGGGTATAGAGGAGGTATGGTCAATTTACATGTTTGTCTATTATTAAATAAGATCTTCAGTATAGTCATTTACCTCAAATAAGTGCTTTAGTAGGTGTTGGGGGAAGGGAGTTGATGGGTAATAGATTCTATGTGGTATAACCAGCAAGCCAATGGAATTAGATTTAGCAGTGAAAAAAATAAAAATCATAAGGGATAAAATGATGGCAATCATGACATTTCATTCACATCACTGGACAAAAAGAGGATTTCATGGAAAGTAACCTAACAGGGTAATCGGATCATAAATTTCTAACTGTTCGGGTCCTAGTAGGTAGTCATGCCCCAGAATTACAACTTCTTAAGTTAAAAAAAAAAAAAAGAGAAAAAAAGAAAAGAAAAGAAAAAGGCTTGCTATTGCCTTAAGCAAGCTCTGTCCATTATTTCTCTACATATATGTTAACACACATTTGAAATGTCCCCTTTTAAGACCCTTCTAAAGCATGCAAGTGGTAATCCAGTCCCCATCTTGCTTTCTCTCACCTTCACATAAGCACCATTATGATCCCCTTCTTAATCGCAAATGCATAGAAGAAACTGCAAACTGTTATTCTGGAAAGTATTTAACTAAGTCTGTTGAGGGCTTGTTTCTATGTGTATCTTCTGACTCACATACATTTTTATTAAAATTCTCCAAGGGGTTGAACATTATTACATTGACATCAGGTTAAATTCATAATTCATAGTTTATAACCCCCTTAGCCAGTAACAATGACAAACATATCTATCAAAGCTTTTATCCAACTTTTGGTCAGTACTCTAAGCCTGCTTCATACACATAGGGTTGCCCTGTATGGCATTTTTCAGTCTATCCCTCTAAGTGATATACCTAACAGCTTAGAAAAAAAAAAAAAAAAAAAAAAAAGAGGAGTACAGAAGACATGTTCTTTATAGCATAAAATGTGGCCTTGATCCTCACATGTTGGCCTGCCTCCCAGAATCTAACCTTTGCTTTACAAGCTTATGATAGGGACTATCCAATGCTTTCTGAGTGACAGATATTTCACAAGACTGTGACATCTTTTCTTGCCTCTGCATAAGTATCCCAAAGCAATTAAAATTGGTGAAATGGAAGCTTTTAAAAAAAGCAAATAAATAGTTTTAGAAAAAAACATTGAAGAGAATTAGAGTGAGCTGCATCCTCTTATTTCATATTTATGTTCAGAATTTTAATGGGTCTTGACTCTGAAATCATTCCACTAAAGCGGAAAATTAATATTTTAATATGTCTACCATTCCAGCAAGTAGAAATAAGTAAAGTGGAATAAGTAATAGAGAAAATCTTTTAGTATTAACTATATTGATGAATATTTATCACCTCTCCCCATCAGATATCTGCTTTTCGGCATGCCCATTCATTTCTATATACAGTAAATCATTGAGAATACACACAAGCAATTGTTTTACATTTTATAGAAAACAGGGTGACAATTTCTTTTTAATAATTTTGATTAAATTTTGCCATCATTTTTTACTGAGTGAACCCAAAATAGTGAAGCATAACTAATATATAAACATTACCCAATAAGTTTTTCATGGAATTATAATATTCTTATCAGTTTTTCTTCATGTAGATGGGGTTGCCAGAGAAACAGGAGGAAATAAAATGGCTTTCTGACTGTGATACTGTCTGGAAATCTGTTTTGCTTCAGGGTCAAGAGTTGTAAAAATTTGACTCATATGGCTGTTTTGTTTATTATGTGTATTCATTTATTTGTGGAGGGAGCAGACTGACCAAGGGATCCATTAAAACAAAAAATAATGCAAAAACAAAAACAAGCTAGTTATTACTATTAAATCACTCTGCACAGTATACAAATGAAATTAGATTTTTTATCCATATGCACAATTAGCTATGCTATCAACAGAGGAGTTACTTATACATGGGATAAGCATATATCCACGATATCAATGACCATTCTTATTAGACCTGACCTCAATGCTTTCAATATCATAAGTAAAGACCTCATTGGTAACAAACACCTTTCAGTTATTGTTTCATTTTTGGCAACTACTTTACCCCAAAGAGAGTTGTCATAATTACAATATAAAAGTGGCCACGGCTTATCTCCAAGAAGACAATTAAATAACTAGTTATAATAAAGCATGGTAGAGTAAGTAAAATGGGTTAGAGTATTATGAATTTATTTTTCACCAGTTGACTCTGGTAAACATGTAATATATAAAATAATTTATATATTGTACTTAGAACCATTTCTACTATGAATTTTACATTAAATAAATATTAGCCTGTTATGATAGATAATAAAGGCCCGATGCACAAAATCCATGCAAAGGGCTTGGCCCTTGCAATCCCAGCTGCCTGGCTGCCCTTTGCAGCCCCTCACAAACCCCACCAGCCCCAACCAACCCTGACCGCCCTCACAGCTCTGACTGGCCCTGGAAGCCCCTCGCAGCCCTGGCCAGCCTTTGCAGCCTCAGCTTCATCTGGAAGGTCCTCTGGATGGTCTTTCTGCTGTTCGGTCTAATTAGCATTTTAGCTCTTTATTATATAGGATGTTATTATTACTATATTCATATAGTTTCATTCCAGAGATAACTACCTTTCCAAAATACATTCAATACAGCTCATACTGTTCTTAAAAAGAAAAAAAAAATATGTACACATTAATATACTAGAGGCCTGGTGCACGAAATTCATGCATGGTGGTGGGGGGTGTCCCTCAGCCCAGCCTGCACCCTCTCCAATCTGGGACCCCTCTAGGGATGTCTTACTCCTGGGGATGATGTAAGACCGGAAACAGTATGTTACATAGAAAAAATATATAGGTACAAAACTTATGAACCTTGGTCATAGAGAACGCTTTATGAACTTGACCAAAAAGGCAAGGGAAGTAAAGGCAAAAATAAATGAAAGGGACTATATCACACTCAAGAGAGACTGACAAAAAAACAAAGAGGCAGCCAACCAGATGGGAGATTATATTTGTAAATAGTGGCTCTGACAAAAATTTAGTTTCCAAATACAAAGAACTCATAAAACTCAACACCAAACAAACACCAATCAAAAAGTGGTCAGAGGACCTAAAAAGACACCTATCTCAAGAAGACATACTTTCAAACAGTCAATATATATGTATATATATATATATATATATATATATATATATATATGAAAAGATGTTCAACTTCACTGACAATTAGAGAAATGCTAATCAAAACTATAATAAGATAGCATTTATACCTGCTAGAGTGGCCATTATCAAGACCAGCAATAACAAGTATTGGAGAGATTGTGGAAAAAGGGAACCCTTATTCACTATTGATGGGAATGTTGACCTGTGTAACCACTATGGAAAGCAATGCAGTGATTCTTCAAAAAATTAAAAAAATAGAGCACCATACAACTAAGCAATTCCTCTGCTGGGTACATAACTGAAAAACTCAAAATCATGTATTTACAAAGATATATATATATATATATATATATATATATATATATATATATATATATATATAGCCTCTCACAATCTGGGACCCGGGGATGTCCGACTGCCGGTTTAGGCCTGATCCCGCAGTCAGACAGCTCTTGCTCAGCCCTAAATAACACCACCAGTTCTATAAGAAATCTTTCTTTCACTCCCATTGTTCATTAGTTCCACAGAGTTCTGCTGTTACCCCCTCCCATTCTCTAAAAAATGACTAAATAGAGCAATTGCTTGTCTGTTTTCTCTGATAGTCTCCCAAGACAAACAAGAAGATTTTTTGTATTTTTAAGCTACTACTCATAACTCAGTGAAACATGAATAAGATAGAAAAATACCCACCTAATAGCAAACATTTATAGAGCTCATCAGTTTGACAATGTGAAAAAAACAGATTTCAAGTACAATATAACATGTTTTAAATTTTTGCCCCTGCTTTCTTTAAGTATCTCATTTTAGGAAAATGACTTATCCCTGTAGGCTTGGTAAAATCAGTGAAACCCAAATAACATATCATTGGTAATATAGGGTTGCTATAAATTTTATCTTAGTGATATAGTAAGGAAGAGTGAAAAGATGTATGTAAAATGTCTAGTTGAATGCCAAATGCATAGGAACACATTCAATAACAGACTATTATCATTGTTAACAGCAAATATTTACAAAAAAAAATCCATAAAGATGATATTGACAAATCTTACTGAAAATTATAATTAGGTAGATGATAAAACTATTATACTGTCACTCAAAGGTGAATATAGAAACTTTTATAATTTATGTACAAAGCTAAATTGCATTTTTTCAATGTATTATGTGTTAACTCCATGTGATTGGGAGAAGAAAAATAATTTTACTTACATAATTGGAAATTTAAACAAAAAAGAGAGTTGATATAAAAATTTCAACAATGGTAGGTATGCTAAAGATATCTCTATAAATACATATTTTAAATCCACTTATAGGAAATGCATTTTCTGTACAGCTACTACTATTAATTATTATATTATCATCATTTCTAATATCTTATCATCATTTCATATCACTATTTTGAAATTTTAAATATGTATTTATATCACCACTTTGGACTTTGAATCCTTAAAGTATATTCCTGCAAGTATATACAAAGTGACTAAGAGCAGGGAAAACAAGGTTGACATTAATATTTCCCACTTAGGTAAGCAGGATTCCTCAAAATATTACAACTTTATTTACTTCTTATCTATATCCACACCCAAGAGAGAAATATTAGAAGTATCACTTGCTTCTTAAGAATCAGTCAAATCCTTTACATTGGTTCATGGACGATGAATATTGTAAAGTATCTCTTCCTCCTTATATGTGTTCAAGTTATTAAGTTTATTTATAAGAACTTAGTTAAGACAGCATGCTGCCTGTGCTTCCAAATGTCTTTTGGAGGTTTTCTAATTGTCCAACGCTTTATAAAGGTCATCATTCACTAGTGCAATAGTTCCAGAAGATTGCTACTTTACTTATAAAGGGAATTTTTCTTGTACAACATCTTGTAGGTTGCACATGAGACCTGTATAACTAGAAAGAGGAAGATGATTGATGATTAATGAAAACATTACCTACAAGCTGACAGCAGCAGAGAGTAAGACTTTACACTAAATTGGAGTGAAAAATGCCTTACCACTAAGAAAAGATAGCAAATAGCTAAACTCAAATAGCAAAGACAAAAGAGCTCTTAGTTTTTGGAAATAAAAGTATAGATTCATGCTATTCTTTCATTTATGTATTAGAACCTATTATCTAAAATATTTTAGTATATACTATAAATATTTAATGATGAATTAGATAAGTATCTTATTTCAATAAACTTGCACTTAGAGGAGCAATCACAAACATATACATGTTTTACCATAAATTTTGAGTAAAAAGTAGAAAGCTCCCCAAATCTACCTTGCCTTTTCTATACTGTGTTTGTAATCCTATTCATTTTATTCTTATGCTAGTGGCCTGGTGCACAAAATTTGTACACGGGTGGGGGACCCTCAGCCCAGCCTACACCCTCTCCAATCTGAGACTCCTTGGGAGATGTCTGACCACCAGCTTAGGCCCTCTCACAATCTGTAACTCCTGGCTCCTAACCACTCACCTGCCTGCCTGATCACCCCTAACTGCCTCTGCCTGTCTGCCTGATCGCCCCTAACTGCCCTCCCCTACCACCCTGATGTCACCCTTAACTGGCCTCCCCTGCTGGCCTTATTGTCCCCAACTGCCCTTCCCTGATTGGTTGTTTTTTTGCCAGTCAACATCAAAAGCTCTGCCTCCTTTGGCAGCCATTGGCTCCTCACACTTCACCCAGATTTGGTTCTGACTGGTCAGTTTCTATGCCAGTCATCATCTCTGGGCCTATCAATGGGCCCTATAAGAGAGACAGAGAGCCCCAGTGGAAGCCGGAGAGAAAGAGAGGTGCAGTTGCTGGCCAGGCCAGGAGCAAAAGAGAGGGGCAATGCCAATCAATGACTGCCATAGATCAGACCCTGTTTCTTTCTTTAGGCCTCTCTTTGGGCCTGATCTACAGCTATCTCAGCAGTCAGTGCTGGGTCTGGGCATCCACAGCAGCAGAAGTCAGTAATAGGTCATCACAGCAACACAGCACTGACTTCCAGCTGGTCAAGCCTTCAGTCGTTACAGACCCTGGCTCTTTATATATATATATAGATCCCGTGATCCATAAACTTGACCACACATTAGCATCATCTGAAGACTTCATTCAAATTTAGATTTCTTGGTCATATCCCCAGGGATTCTGAATCAGTAGTTCTGCATGTAATCTGAAAAATTTTGTTGGTAACAAGATCACAGATAATACCATTACTGTTCTGGGAATGATACTTTCAGAAATACTGCTTATGGAAATAATGACAACTTAATAGAGTAAAAGAAAAATGATTTTTTTTGTATTGAATCAAACTGTTTCTCAATAAACCTGTAAACATAATCTCTTTGTAACTATATAAAACCAAGAAAATAAAAACTTCAAGTGGAAAAAAAAAACACACACACAAAATAATCACAAAAAAATTTAAAATTTGATGACTGACACACTATTATATGGAAACTCAATTGAATGAACTAAAAAGTCTGAATCTAAATTTAATGTAGTAGAGGAAAATCTATCTCTTAATAGAGTTGAAAGTCAAAATTACATATCTATTATTCATTATATTAAAATCACTGAGGTGAAAAGTTATAGGTGCAATGTCAAGCACTATATATTATGTCTTTATTTAGAAAATCAAAATATTTTGTGTGCACCTATATTTTTTATAATAACTTTTTTTACTGTGTTAGATTTTTATCAAAGAATAATAATTTTTATAACTGATGATGAATCTGTTGAAAATATAAAAAATATCTTACCAAAATGTCTTCAGAGAAGTTTGGTAGTCATCATAAAGACAAAAAGAGGCAGAGATATATACAGAAATGTATGCATAGCATTCTGTATGGTCCATCCTCTCAGCTTTAGAAAATAAAAGTCACTTAAGGAAATACAAGTTAAAGTTTAACCAGTTTCAATTTCCAAAACTTCTATTTAAGTGATATATGCCTTCCCTATTTCTTGTGCATTGTATTGATATAAGTGATGATTAATGACTGCCTTCTTTTTACCATATAATCATATACTGTCCTTTGCTGACTTTAAGTGGACTTTCACATATTTACATGTAGAGGAAACAAAACATCTTGTAACAACTACTCCTGGGACCACCCAGCTATGAAGAAGAAAACAAAATCTACATATATAAAAACCTAACTGACCATTACAACCAAATGACCAGAATGATCGGAATGACTGGAAAGACTGATCACTGTGACACACACTGACAACCAGGCAGCAGACGCTCAATGCAGGAGCTGCCCCTGGTGGTCAGTGCACTCCCACAACCAACCTCCCATGGTCCTTCCCCCTAACTGGCAGGGCCCAATGGCCTGATCGGGACTGGGCCCTGGGCTGGGATGGGGAACTGGGGGTGGGTGGCAGTAGACGTGGCCCTTTCCTAGGAGGTCCAAGGGCTGGCTCCTTCCTTTGGAACCAGTGGCCATCCTCCTGTTTTCCCTCACCTCTGTCCCTCCCCCTGGCCAGCAGACCCTGTCCCTCACCCCAGCATGCAGGCCCTGGTGGTGGCACAGCAGTGAGGGAAGGAAGAGGGGTGAGAGGCGGGAAATTGTACAGTGGCGGGATGCCAATGGTGGCATCTGATCCAGCCCATGCATGAATTCCATGCACAGGCCTCTAGTAGATAGGTAAATAGCTAGAGCTAGAGCTAGAGCTAGAGCTAGAGCTAGAGCTAGAGCTAGAGCTAGAGCTAGAGATAAGGGATGATATATGATAGAGATGAGATAGAGATAGAGATAGAGATAGAGATAGAGGTAGAGGTAGAGGTAGAGGTAGAGGTAGAGGTAGAGGTAGAGATAGAGATAGAGATAGAGATAGAGATAGAGATAGAGATAGAGATAGAGATAGAGATAGAGATGATAGAGATAGAGATAGAGATAGAGATATAGAGATGATAGAGATAGAGATAGAGATAGAGATAGAGATAGAGATATAGAGATAATAGAGATAGATAGAGATAGAGATATATAGAGATGATAGAGATAGAAAGAGATATATTCAGGAGAGAGAAGAGAAAATTAATAAATAAAAGACCAGTGCTATTTTTTTTCTGTGGTACACAAATATATCTATTGAAATTTCTCCTATATAAATATGGATGCTACAGTCCAAAGAAAGCTTGGACGTTTTTGTCCCTCAAATAGATAATAGTGTATCCTAAGTTCATTTATTTTATTTTTTTTTATCATGATACAATTCATTTGACAGTATACTAAGGTCAAGGCCTTAACAAAGAATATGGAAAACACAAAATGGAAGGGCATGATACAAAAAAAAGAGCCCATTCTGTTCATAAAGAGGGGACATTTGAGTTAAAATACTAATATGAAACGTTTTACACCTTCTATGTTTATTTGTATATTTGGGGGGTATGAGTCTTTAGCTCTTACCTTGAATTTGGGTCAGAAGACACATTAATATTAACACAATATTGGATAGAATGCTATTTCTGATTTAAAAACTACATCTGTTTGTTTGGGTTTTGGTTTGGTTTGGTTTGGGGTGCATTGATGTGTATAAATGCTAGGATTTCTGAATTTACATAAAACCAGTGAAATTGGAGAATCCTCACAATGGTTCTGGTAGCTAACTTGCTAGAAGAAATACTAAGAAAATTATTACACTTTTATGAAAAAATTCTTAATATTATGCTATTCTAGAAATTCTGCATTCTAATGAAAACAGCTGTGTTTGCTAAAGTCTCTCTTCTATAGTGGTGATTCACTTTAGTGGGGCTGTTTCTCTGACTAGGGCCTCCTCTGAGAGTCCTCCCCTCAAATGCCAACATTAGTGCTCCCATGCTGGGCATGTCAATACCATTGCTTCAGTTTCATTTTGTGGTCACAGGTGAAATGTACAACACTCAGGTGCCAGGAAGGGGAGAAGATTCTAGTGAAGCTTGAACAGTGCAATTCAGTTGAGGCCAGAATACTATTCTCCGTGTTACTTATTCAGAATTAATTTTCCACAGGAGACAAACTGCGAATCAGTGGAGAGTTCAGAGCATTGATATCTACTTCTAAATGCTTCACAGAACTGTACGTACTTCTAAATTTATTGATAAAGATGTGCTCACAAATTTTATATTTTAAAACTAAGATAGCATTCCATTAATAAATTCCTAGCCTTCCACCCACTATTGTTTAAAAAGCATCCAATCAAGCATAATACATTCATTAGAGCAGACTCTTTCTAAAGAGGTTTAAGAATGTATATGCAAAGTAAAATTTGGGAAGAAATTGTACCAATAGTTTAGTCCCTCCTATGCAGGAATAAGTAAGTCCTATTGTTTTATAAATTGCTATAGAACATATAAATATAATGTATATGTTCTAATGCTTATCCTGGCATCTAAAAATTTGTCCACATTTTCATTAGAAAACAGAAACATCTATTGAGTCAGGCTTCCCTTGGGAAATCCTGAGCCTGTTGACCCAGCCACTTGGAGATTAGCCATGTGTCTGTCCCTCTCCCGTCAGAGAAAGAACAGGTTTCATAAATTGCCACCTGTGTTCCTGCTTCATTGAAATGATAATACTGATTTATTGCAAGAAAAAAATTTATACAAATTAAATTAATGAAGAACATGAAAGCACAGACTACTAGAAAATTCTTGTAATGCTTTCTATCTTAGAGTATTATGCACATTAACTGCTACTTCATAATTCTATTAGAGATGAGGTGCTGAGTTTTTCAGGACCCCAAATGAACAAAGAACTTTGTGATTTGATGCAATTTCTGTGACAACTACTCAGTTTTACGCCAAAGGAGTCAAATAATTACTGACCAGGCTGTGCTTATGGATCTTAATAATGGAAAACCTTTTTCCTTGCTTGTCCACCAAAAAGCAGTGGTGGTGCAGGGTGGAATATGGGGTACGGTATGGGCAGGGTGATTAGGGTTCTCTTCCATTCAGATTTCTGAAGTGAATGAAGTAAATCTCCATAGTGGTAGAAGCTGAGAAAACAGGAAAATCATATTTAACTGTTCCTTAGCAGAATTTCAAGATACATAACGGCATCTTGAACATTTTACAAAATGAAAAATCTTTTTTATTGTCACTTGAATTTTATTCTTATACTTGTTCCTTTACATCAAATTTAAATAATTGATTTAGGATTCAAACTTTGTAAGTGTCCCTTGTAATTATCTCATGTTGTGTAACCAGTCACTTGTAGAAGAGTGGCTAAAAATATGAAAGCATCATTTATGTTGCCCAAGACTTGAAAATGACTGATTCAGCAGTTATCACTTTGGTTCTCACATGAGGTGATCTTTAAAAAAAAAATTATATATATTTCAGAGAGGAAAAGAGAGAGGGAGAGAGATAGAAATACAAATGATGAGAATCATTGATTGGCTGCCCCCTGCATGCCTTACACTGGGGATGGAGCCAGCAACCCAGGCCTGTGCCCCTTGACCGGAATCAAACTAGGGACCCTTCAGTCCACAGGCTGATATTCTATCCACTGAGCCAAACCAGCTAGGGGACATGAGGTTGTCTTGAAGCTTCTCCACTTACATATCTGGCACCTGATCTAGAAAGACTTCATCATGTAGCAGTTGAAAAGATGGGCCTTCTTTGAAATTTCTTTCTTCTCTCTCTCTCTCTCTCTCTCTCTCTCTCTCTCTCTCTCTCTCTCTCTCTCTGTTCTCTCTATTCTCTCTCTCCCCGCCCCACAAGTGTGTGTGTGTGTGTGTGTGTGTATGTGTGTGTGCGCGCACTCGGTCTTTGCAAATACAGCTTCATTGTAACTGGGCTTCTTCCATAATGACATACAGATCCAGTGTTTAAAGAGCTACCAGAAAACCTACAAGGCCTTCACTACATAGCCTCAGAAAGCATGCAGTGTAATTTCCACCACATTCTCTTCATTTAAGATGTCTCAAAGGCAGGCCCATTTTCAAGAAGAGAAACGGACTCCTCCGTTTGACAGGAACAGTGTATCAGAATACTTTACCCAAACAACAAATGAATTAAAAAAATATATAACTAATAGGATTTTAAAAAGTAATGAGACAAATGCAAATGAGAAAACAAAATACCCAAACTTATGGAATGAAGCAAAAGCAGCTCTACCAGTTAAGTTTGTAGCAACAAATGCATACATCCAGAATTTTTTTTTTTAAATCTCAACTAAACAATCTAATTATGAACTTTAAAGAACTAGAAAAAAATGAACTAAACCCAAAGTTAGCAGAATAAAGGAAATAATAATAAGAAGAAGAAGAGCAGAAATAAATTTTTTTTAAAAAAGATTAAACTCTTATTGGAGATAACATTGGCAAATATGTTCTCCCATGCAGTGGGCTTTCTTGTTGTTTTGTTGATGGTTTCTTTTGCTGTACAAAAGCTTTTTATTTTGATGTAGTTCCCTTGTTTATTTCATCCTTACTTTCCATTGCCTTAGGAGCTGTATTGGTAAAGACATTGTTACGACAAATGTCTGCTATTTTGCTGTGTATGGCTTCTCCTAATATTTTTATAGTTTAGATTTAACGGTTAAGCCCTTTATTTATTTTGAGCTTATTTTTGTGTATGGTGTAAGTTGGTGGTCTAGTTTCATTTTTTCGCATGTATTTGTCCAATTTTCCCAACACCAATTATTGAAGAAACTGTCTTGACTCCATTGTATGCTCTTGCTTCCTTTGTCAAATATTAATTGAACATAATAGTTTGGATTGAACTCTGGGTTCTCTGTTCTGTTCCATTGGTCTATATGTGTGTTCTTGTGCCCAATACCAGGCAGTTTTGAGAACAGTGATATATAGTATTGCTTCATATCTGGCATTGTGATACCTCCAACTTTGTTCTTCTTTCTCAAGATTGCTACAACTATTCGGGGTCTTGTTTTTATTCCAGATAAATTTTTGGAGAGTTTTTTCTAGGTCTTTGAAGTATGCCAAGAACATACACAAATCAATAAATGTGATCAAACACATTAAGAAAATGAAACATCAAAATCACATGATCAAAAGGTTGGAGTAGGGAGTGGGTACAGTTGGAGGGGATTGGCATGGGGGAAAGAAGGACATATGTAATACTTTCAATAATAAAAATAAAAAAGTTTTAAAACCTATAATGGCTATCATCAACAAATCAACAAAGGAAAAGTGTTGGCAAGGATGTGGAGAAAAGGGAACCCTCACAGACTGCTGATGAAAATACAGATTGGTGCAGCCACTATAGAAAACAGAATGGAATTCTCTCAAAAAATTAAAAATGGAACTGCCATTAGACCCAGTAATCCCACTTCTAAGAATATATCCTGAGAGACCTGAAACACCAGTCAGAAAGGATATATGCACCCCTATGTCCATAGCAGCACAATTTTACAATAGCTAAGATTTGGAAACAGCCTCTGAGTGCAGATCAGCAGATGAGTAGATTAAAAGACTGTGGTACATTTACACAATGAAATACTACTTATGTAGCTGTAAAATAGTAAGAACTCTTAACCATTTATAACAGCATGAATGGAACTGGGGAGCTTTATGTTAAGTGAAATAAGCCTGTGAAAAAAAGATAAGTATCCCATGATCTTACATATATATAGGATCTAATGAGCAATATAAACTGATGAACAAAAATATATCCAGAGACATAGAAGCATTGAACAGACTATGGAACCTCACAGGATGGAAGGAGGGAGGGTGAGTGGGAAGAGATCAACCAATGAACTCGTATGCATATATGCATAATCAATGGATACAAACATTAGGGTGATATAGGCCTGGAATGGGGTTGGGGACAGGCTAGAAGAGGTCAATGGGAGGTAAAGGGTCATATGTAATACTTTTAACAATAAAGGTTAAATTCTTTTTAATTTTAAGATCACATAATCATCTCACATGATTGCAAAATAAAGTTTTAGACAAAATTTAGCATCCATTCATGATTTAAAAAAAAATAACAATTGTGTATAGAAGGAACATATCTCAACATAATAAAGGCCATATATGACACGCCCACAATTAACACATTTAGTGGTAAAAAAGTTGCAAGTTTCTGTCTAAGACCAGGAATGAGACAAAGGTACTTACTTTCATCACACTTATTCAAAACCATCTTGGAAGTCCTAGCCAGATATATCAGGCAAGTAAAAGAAATAAAATATATCTGAATCAGGAAGGAAGAGTGTCCTGTTTTCAGAAGCCATGATCTTATGTATAGAAAAATCCTAATGACTCCACCAATTAACTGTTGAACTAATAAACAGTTTCAGTAAAGTTGTAGGTTATTAAATCAAATACAAAAATAACCTGCATTTCTATATACTAACAATGAGTTACCTAAAAACTAATAAATAAAATAATCTCATATGTAATAGCATAAAAATCAATAAAATACTTAGAAATTAACAAAAGAGGTGAAAGATCTGTACAGTGAAAACTATAAGATATTTGATGAAATAAATTAAAGGAGATATTAATAAAGAAAATAGTATCTCATGTTCATGGATTAGAATAGTAATTTTGTTAAAACATGCATACAACCCAAATCTATAAATTTGATGCAGTAAGATTTTCAATGTTTTTTTTTTTTTTACAGAAATATAAAAAAAAATCTAAAATTTACATGGAACCACAAAAATGTCCATACCACCCAAACAATATATAGATTCAATGCAATCTGTATTAAAATACCAATGGCATAGTTTACAGATCTAGAATACTCCAAAAATTTATATAGAACAAAAAAAGACCCAAAATAGTCAAAGCAATTTTGAGAAAGAAGAACAAAGTTCAAGGAATCATAATACAAGACATCAAGTTATACTACAAAGCTACTGTAATAAAAATATCCCGGTACTGACATCAGAACAGGCATATAGATTAATGAAACAGAACAGAGAACTTAGAAATTGACCTGCCATTATGCTCTATTAATATGTGACAAAGGAGGCAGAGCATAGAATGGAGTCAAGACAGTTTCTTCAATAAATGGTGCCTCAGATATGTTTAAAACATGCAATATCTGAGTCTTTATTTAGGATCACTGACCTCTTTTTCCTTAGATTGTCAAATAAAAAAATTACAACAATCAACACAAAAATAGTCATCCAGTGTGAATGAATAAAAATTATACCTTTTTGTTGTTGTTGTTGTTAAATCAGAAAAAGAAAAAAATTTTTGGATGTGCCAGAGAATTTTAGGAATTAGTTGTGTGTGCCATGAGATAAAAAGATTGAAAATCACTGATATGAATACATGAAGCATTGTTTTTGTAGGAAAATTGACTTACTTATAAAAAGTTCAAAATTGAGTTATTGGATGTTTATAACTTCAAGCTAAAACAAAACTTGCAAAAAAATAGGTAAAAACGTTTAATGAAATATATTTTATATCCAATAAAAATAAAGTGACATATTTTAACTTAGAGAATGCATATAACTTTAATTCTAAACCCAATATTTATACATAGTGTCTTACAGAAGGAATGAAAAACACAGTTAATGAAACTTCTTTCAACAGAATTCACCACAGGAAAGATTTATATTATCCTACAAATAAGTAGTGTGTCATGACATTATATATACTATATATTTCTTTTAAATAGAATGTGGGTCACTTTACGGCCTATTTGAACTCTTCTGCTTCTAAAACAAATGATCATTCATAAATCTAAATTCAAAGTCCTTTAAAGATATAGGTTTCTTGTAGATAAGATGTGTGTTTCCCATAGTAAAACCTTGTAAACATTTGTAAAGTTTCTTCTTCAATATCACTCAGTAAAATCGGCTATTTCAGAATGTGCTAAAATCTACATTTCTTTTTTTCCTTATAGTCACTTACTGCAATGCTTATTTCCTATATTCACCTCACCTGTCAGCACTGGTTATTTAACCATCCCTTATCCTGCACTACTACCCAAATTCAGGATCTAAAAAATCACTGTACTTGCAAAACACAGCTCTCTCAAGTTATTGTCTCTATCTTTGTCATAGCTGTTCTCATAAGGAGAAGCCCACACCTAGAATTCTTCTAAATATATTTATCCATCTTGTTAAACAGTTCAAGATCACCTTCCTGATTTATGTAATAAAAGCCTAGATGGTGTCATGTCACATTATGGCCACCTTAACATCATTACAAGATGGCCACCACAAGATGGCCACCACAAGATGGCCAGCAGGGGAGGGCAGTTGTGGGCAATCAGGCCAGCAGGGGAGAGCAGTTGGAGGTTATTGGGCCAGCAAGGGAAGGCAGTTGGGGGTAACCAGGTCTGCATGGGAGGGCAGTTGGAGGGACCAGACCTGCAGGTAATCTGACCCTCTTAGTACACTATGCCAAACATAAGTTATAGTAAGTTACCAACAAATACCTCTCATTGCTTCTATGGTTTTATCCCTTTAATTTGGGGAAATTCAAGGTTTCTAAGAATATTAATGAAAATTGTTCACACTCAAGTATTGTGCCATCATTTTATTTGTTAATATATTTAACAGGTGTAGTATTATTGAATTGTTCTTAGGCTTTTTCATCTAGTAAGGTAACATAATTTATAGACCATTATTTTTTAATGTTTATTTGTTAAATTTTATGTCTCCATATTCTCAGATTTGTATCCTGTGTTGTACTGGTCTGCAAAATTATTTAATTTACCCTAAAATTTACCTTTTCAAACAATATACAATGATTTAGCATATAAATTTAACTTGGCTGTTAAAACCTAGTATCATTTAATTGATGTACTGAAAAGTTCACAAAGTTGAACCAATAGCCAGTATTTACCCCTTTGAAAATAGCTGCTTTTTTTTTTTTTTACTATTCTAATTTGCTATAGGTCATTTGTTACCTCATCTGATTGTACCAACAATTAAAATGTTCTGAGATAGGCTCTTATCAGTGTAGTGTGGTGATAAGAAAAAGCTGGAGCACTAAAATAAGTTAAATCCTCATAATTTATGACTCCAGATGTTTAGATTGACATTATTTTTTTCCATACTCTTTTTTAAGGAAATACATATTTTGAGAAAAAAAAAAGTTTTGAAAGCAGTATTTCATTTTCGGAACCCTGGCAACATTAAAAGAAAGGTATTTATTGATAGTTGCTATAGGCTATTTTACCTACTGTCAAACTTTTTGCCATTAATGTGTCTTGTTTGACATCATTTGACATCAAGGATTATGGTCTGAAGGCATTTCTTCTTTTTAATGACCATTACTTCAATTTTACTGATTTTTTTCAAGACACAACTTTTATCCTCCAGTCTAACATCTTACAGGGTATAATTTTGAAATTTTCACACAAATGCTCCACTACCTATTTGCCAAACAAAGAAAAATAAAATCATATTTTGCTACTTCAAAGTTTTCTCACTATTTTATCAATACCTTTTTAATGTATATTTGGTTACAAGGGTCAGAGAAAGTCGCTTGAGTGGCTGCCCCCATAGCAAAGAAATAAATTATGCAACTTGAGCTTCCCTCAGAGCCAATGATTCTGCTGACTTTGCTCCTGTATTAAGTCCAAACCAGTATTCTAGCCAGGTTTTCCTGTTCTATTTTCACAGTTAGGAAAGCATGCCTGTTTTTACTGGCAGGAATTCACATAGCCATTGTGAGGAGTGTAGTATCCAAATGTAGAAGTAGGGGCAGCAAAAAATTCCATCATTATGCTAAGATATCCCAATAAAATCAAATTACTATTTACAAAACTTCAAAACAAACAAAAAAAATCTTGGATAATAGAAGATGGGATAGAACTTTCCATTGCCTAAATCACCATATCTGGGCTCAAAAAAATGCAAAGTGCCCCCACTTTTAATAAAAACTGCAAACAGCTGGGGCAAATAACTTTTTTAGGGTTTACTTTAAAGGGACAGAACTAGCCAAGCTGTCACCAGGAACATCCTCAATGCACCCATTTTTAGTGTGGGATGGTCTATGCATGGTGGATACTCATTGGGACAACCATGTTCATGTGCACTTATCTCTAAGTGAGGAAGTATCTAAAGCATTAGTTTGTATAGATTAAGGGACCCTAACTGACACACATATGGCATTTCATTCCTCTCTTGAACATCTTCTAAATACATGAATCTTCCCTGAGCAGGGGAAAATAAAAGAAAAATAGTCCTGGGGCCAATCTCAAGGAAACAAGAAGACTGATATATTTAGTAATGTAGACCACAAGGGCCAACAATCCACCCCACCCCTCATTAACTGTTATTGTAGCCTTACAGGTGAGTGATCTGGGTTTCTTAATATTTCTGTATTAGGAGTCTCTAGAAAAATGTTTATAGGATATATATGGATTTGTGTAATCAGATAAAATAAAAATAAATTTATAAAACTGGTTCACATTATGAAAGCTGACATGTCCAAAATCTGCAGAATAAGCAATCTAGCTGGAAGAATTGATATACACTTCAAGTCCAAAGCCCATCTGCTGCAGATTTTGTTGTTGTTGTTGGGAAAGACCAATCTTATATTGTTTTTACTATTTCAGTGATTGGATGAGGCCTACTCACATTATGGAGGACAAAGTCTATCAGTTTAAATATAAACCTCATCTCACACACACACACACACACACACACACACACACACACACACATATCCCTTATAGGAAGATCCAGAATAATCTTTGACTATAAATCTGTGTTTGTGGTCCAGCCAAATTAGTCACGAAATATCTTACATGATATTGAATTATATGGCCAACTCTTCCTCATCGTGATTCCAGTAGAAGAAAGCAGTGACAGTGATTAAGTTCACCTTATATAAGTGCTCAAATTTCCAATCAGTCAAGGGAAACGAGAAGTAGTTGTACTTAAACAATTTGTTGGTATTATCATGAGAAGTTGCCTCACTGCAAAAAAATACCTCACAGCAACAGGCCTGGGGGATATACTCTCTAGGATGCCTGAGCCAGACCTCACAAATCAGGGAACTGTGCATTGGGGAAGACCACAGCACCTCCAGGAAATCTGGTACGTGTGCTTCCAATCACTGACACACTTTCCACACAGAGGATATCTGTGGTGGTCAGAAAAGCTGCCAGAACCAACCAAGAAAGCAACCTACACCACCATCTGTTTATAGAGAAGCACAAGTAAACTTTCCTCTCTTGTATATGAGCCCCAACCCACTGCAGGACACATAATGTAAAGGAGAAAAGAAGAGGATGCACCTCAAAGACAGACACGTATCTCTCACCTCTGAATGTGGAAGGAAGGGGAATGATATGTTCAGATGTCTGAGGAGGGGAAAAGGTTGAAGTAAAGATGAAGTTGAGAACTAACACCACCTAGGCTTGAAAGCAACAGGGTGTTCTGCAATATGTCCAATATTTTTTGGGAGGGATAACAAAATGTTTCCCAGAAATGATTGAAACAATGATTGGAGTAAAATAAAATAGAATAAAATAAAATAAATTAAAATAAAACACACCATGTTTATAATGTATTAATTTGGACCACTTAATAAACTCACCCTTAGAAGGGATAGGTAAGCAGTGCACACACTTGTACATGTGGATAAGCAGTGCAATGCTATCTGTCCGTGGCAGCTAGAGCTCCCTTGTTCAGCCCCCTCAGACATTCCCATTATCATTATTCTAGTGACAGCAATCCCTTTCTTTTGAGAATTTCTCTGTAATTCCAAGTAGTCATGCTAAGACTTTCAATCAGGTGCTCCCTCATCTCAGGTAAGTACAAATTGCTAGTTATAAATATAGTCATGGGGATGTACAGTACAGCACAGAGAATATAGTCAATAATAGTGTATTAACTATGTATGTTGTCAGATGGGTACTAGATTTATCAGGGTGATCATTTCATAAGATATATAAATGTCTATCACTATGTTGTACATCTGAAACTAATATAATATTGCATGTAAGCTCCGGAATCACAAAGCATCCTATAGATATTTAAGGATGGAACTCTGAGGAAACAAGAATAACAGGTGGGGAGATATAGATCCTCCTTGTGGATTATGAGGTTAAGTTTAATCTGAAAGTTCATTAAGCAAGTCTCAATGAGCCATTTCAAGGGAGGAGCAGGATCATTTCTGCCTCTTAGTTCCAGAGACCCTGCTTGACCAGTAAGTTCCCATTGTTAATGTGCTCAACTAAATGTTTTCTGCCTCCCTTCCTTATAAATATACTAGAGGCCCAGTGCACAGATTCCTGCACCAGTGGGGTCCCGTGGCCTGGCCTGTAGAATCTGGGTCTCGGGTACGGGTGAAGAAGATTTGGGGATGACAGTGCCCCAGCACCAACCTAACCCATGGCCAACTCAGGCTCCCTCCTCTACTGGTCAGAGTGTCTGCTCCCTGATGATCATTGTGTGTCAGAGCTATAGGGCAAATGGTCAAAGAGTTGGATGGTCAATTAGGCATATATATATATATATATATATATATATATATATATATATATATATATATATATATGGAGTGATACAGGAGAATGGGAGAATGGGATTCCCCTGGCAGAGCCTGTCTTATTCTTAGACATGCATGGCCTGAATACACTTCTCTGTAGAATAATGAGAGCTCAGGGGTGGGTATACTCTATAATTATTTTTCCAATTAACCTTAGTTTGAATTTACACTACACAACTATATTCTGGTGCCATCTCTACAGGACATTTTAAAAGTTGTAAAGGCATACATCCAAAGCAATGGATGGCATGCCGTGCCACACGAAGGAAGCTTGTCTGCAATGTAAATTTGAAATAAGAAAACAATGACAGATATTAATGAGCCAATGCTCATTTTCTTCTTCTCAAATTCAGATGTTAAAGTCCTAATCACAAATGTGATGGTATTTCTGCCCTCATCTAACAACTGTGATGGCATTCTACCCTCATCTAACACTAGTTAGCTCCCAAAGGCTCTAACTCTAGGAGTTAACTTTGAGTGATAACTAGTGTTAGATGAGGGAGAATGCTTCCATGATGAGATCAGTGCCCTTATAATTGGAAGGGACACCTGAGCTTCCTCTTTCCAACATGTGAGGCTACATCAAGAAGACAACTATCTGCAGTACTAGAAGAGAGCCCTTCACCAGGAACAAAATCAGCTGCCTCCTTAATGACAGACTTGTTAGCCTCCAGAATTATAAGAAATAACTGGCTGTTGTTTAACCACCAGATGCATGGTATATTCTGATAGCAGCTCAATCCAAGTCAAGAGACAAGAAATAGTATTAGAGGTTCTTACAAACATCATTTGACCACTCTCTGCATAAAACATGGCTCTACTGAGCTCCCCACAAGATATGTGCCTACACATATCTTTCTTACCTAAACTACTTTGAATGAATGTCTGCAAATAGTATTGACTAATGCATGGAATTTAAAGATGAAGCTATTATAATTATTATTTTTTTTAAAATAAGGGGTAGTTTTAAGTAAAATAATTATGTCACTTTTAAAATTATTAACTAACCAAACTATGAGGGGACTCAGAAACTCTCATAAATATAGGGCTTATTGGAAAATAAATAGAGATGAAAATGCAATAGTCATTCATTTTAAATAACCATGTTCCATGTTTTAACAACACCCCAAAGTGATGGATTTAATTATTGGATTTAAAGGCAAACAGTGGGTCATAAACTGCTTCAACTTGGTCCAGCATTTAGAAACAACCCTCTTCAGAGATATATTGCCATGGAATAGAACAAATCTCAATATAATGAATCAAAGAGTCTGTTAAATGGCAAAGCTGCAAACCTTGGATTCCATCCACTGCCTAAATTTTCCTAGTCATGGAGCTGGAACATTGTTGTTTAGAAAAAGGATAATGTTTTGGCCAAATAGAAACAGGCAGCTAAGGCTTCAAACTTCCACAATTACTTTCCAGCTTTTCAAAGGACAGTCTAGCATTCATGCTTTACCTGGTTGAAAGTGAACATCTCCCTGGAAGTGAAACAAGTCCTGTCCTGTCATCTAGTGCCCATATAGATCTTGCAAATAAACAGCTTGGTGATATAGCTCCATTAATTACAAAGACCTGCTAAAATAACCAAAACATCAGTTGGAGTAAAATTTTCTCCTTTCAGAGAATAGCTCAACCCAACAATTTACTTTGGGGGGCCAGGGGGGTCATCCTATCTAATAAAAGAATAATATGCAGCCAGGCCCGGAGTAGCCGGGACTGGTGTGGCCTGGCCTGGAGCAGCGGCTGCCAGGCTGGGAGCGGCCAGGCCCGGAGTAGCCGGGTCTGGTGTGGCCTGGCCCGGAGCAGCGGCTGCCAGGCTGGGAGCGGCCAGGCCCGGAGCAGCCGGGTCTTGTGCGGCCAGGCCAGGAGCAGCGGCTGCCGGGTCTGGTGCGGCCAGGCCCGGAGCAGCGGCTGCCGGGCTGGGAGCGGCCAGGCCCGGAGCAGCCGGGTCTGGTGTGGCCTGGCCCGGAGCAGCGGCTGCCAGGCTGGGAGCGGCCAGGCCCGGAGTAGCCGGGACTGGTGTGGCCTGGCCTGGAGCAGCGGCTGCCAGGCTGGGAGCGGCCAGGCCCGGAGTAGCCGGGTCTGGTGCGGCCAGGCCCGGAGCAGCAGCTGCCAGGCTGGGAGCGGCCAGGCCTGGAGAAGCGGCTGCCAGGCTGGGAGCGGCCAGGCCCAGAGCAGCAGCTGCCAGGCTGGGAGCGGCCAGGCCCGGAGCAGCGACTGCCAGGCTGGGAGCGGCCAGGCCCGGAGTAGCCGGGTCTTGTGCGGCCAGGCCAGGAGCAGCCGGGTCTTGTGCGGCCAGGCCCGGAGCAGCGGCTGCCAGGCTGGGATAGGCCAGGCCTGGAGCAGCAGCTGCCAGGCTGGGAGCGACCAGGCCCGGAGCAGCCGGGTCTGGTGTGGCCTGGCCCGGAGCAGCGGCTGCCAGGCTGGGAGCGGCCAGGCCCGGAGTAGCCGGGACTGGTGTGGCCTGGCCCGGAGCAGCTGCTGCCAGGCTGGGAGCGGCCAGGCCCGGAGCAGCCGGGTTGGGTGCGGCCAGGCCAGGAGCAGCAGCTGCCAGGCTGGGAGTGGCCAGGCCCGGAGCAGCAGCTGCCGGGCTGGGAGCGGCCAGGCCCGGAGCAGCCAGGTCTGGTCCAACCAGGCACGGAGCAGCGGCTGCCAGGCTGGGAGCGGCCAGGCCCAGAGCGGCCGGGACCGGAGCAACCGGGCCCAGAGCAGCCGGGTCGGGTGCGGCCAGGCCTGTAGCAGCAACAGCCAAGTCCAGAGCAACTAGGTCGGGAGCGGCAGTGACCAGACCCGGAGCAGCTGGTTGTGGAACGAACCAGAGCAACAGAGGCCAGGCCCGGAGCAGCCAGGCCCGAAACAGCTCGCTCCTCGCCTGTCCCTGCCCACGGCTGCCTCTCAGACATGGCTGGAAACTTTTGCGGTAACTTGAGGGTCTGCTGAATCAAGTGATGAAGGCTTAGATCTGGATGTGTTGAGTTAGTATAGCGCTGGGGTGTTGATCTGTGAGTGCCTTGGGTGGGGCCTGGATGAGGCTGTTTGACCTATTTGGAAATGTCTTTTGTGTGAAGTGTATCATTGGGCATGTGGAGGTATTATTGATATGAGAAAATGCTAAGTAACAGATTTACTATCTGAAAAGGGATTTACTATCGGGGAAAGGGAGGGTGGAAGAGACTGAACATAAACTGTGCACCTATGGATGAGGACAATGGGGGATGGGGAGGGGGCAGAGGGTGGAGTGGCAACCTGGTGGAGGGGGGAAGAAATGAGGAACCTTTGTAATAATATGAACAATAAAGATTGATTTAAAAAAATAAATAAATAAATAAATAAATAAATAAATAAAAAAAAAGAAAAAAAAAAAAAAAGAATAATATGCAAACTGACCATGCCTCTGCTACAATAGCAAGGTACACACACCAGCCAATCAGGAGCAAGTATGCAAATTAACCCAACCAAGATGACTGTGGCCATGAAGCAAACAGGAGGCTTGGGTCTCTCCAGCGATGGCAGAAACCAAGCTTCCTGCAAACCCTGGCCAGCCTAGACCTCCAGTTAAGGCTACAAAGCTCAATTATAGAAGATAAATAAATCCCAGATACCAGAGCCTCCACTCAGGTCACCGAAGGAGAGGAGGGGGCATGGCTGGCCTGAAAACCTCCACAGGCCCCTCTCCCAGCCGTCCCTTGCCCCAAGGGAACCTCCACCCTGATCCAGGACATCCTTCAAGGCAAACCAGCTGGCTCTACGCATTCATCAAGCCTCTATCATATCTAATAAAATAATAATATGCAAATAGACCATCACTCCTACACACGAGATGCTGCCCCCAAGTGATCAAACATGGCTGCCCCTACGTGGACACAATATGGCCGCCACAAGATGGCCATCAGGGGAGGGCAGTTGGGAGAGATCAGACCAGCAGGGGAGGGCTGTTAGGGACAATCAGGCTGGTGGGGGAGCAGTTAGGCATCAATCACGCTGGCAGGGGAGTGGTTAGGGGGTGATCAGGCTGGCAGGCAGAATCCGTTAGGGGAAATCAGGAAGGCAGGCAGGTGAGCAATTGGGAGCCAGCAGTCCCAGATTGTGAGAGGGATGTCCAACTGCCCAGTTAGGCCTGATCGTTCTGGGATAGGGCCTAAATGGGCAGTCAGACATCCCTTGAGAGGCCCCAGATTGAAGAGGGTGCAGGCTGGGCTGAGGGACACCCCCCACCATGCAAGAATTTGTGCACTGGGCCTCTAGTATATATATATATATATATATATATATATATATATATATATATATATATGTAATTTCCAATTATTACCAACATCCTCAACTCAATAAGACTTAAAAACCACTTAGAATTTTTAAATTATTTCTATCATAATTTTGCTATCCTACTGTCCACAATTACTATCTGATATATCCAGGCCCCTTCAATTTCTAATGTCTCCATTAGACATTTCAAAAACTGTGACTCTAAGCTTTTGGCTTTGTCTCTTACTTTTAAAAAAATTAAAAGCCAAAAGATATGGACTACTTAATCACACCAATTTAATTATATTTATCACATATTTTTTCCGCTCCCATTTTAATGATGAAATTATCTCACTCCTAACAAAAGCTGTTTCTTGGTCAGAACTGAAACAAATGAGTTATTACAACTCTTTGTACAAAATTAACCAACAAATTCATAATAATAGCACAAAGAAAAAACCTTGAAAGCCATAACCGTCCTCAATTATAGCACATCTTCCTACTCCATTTAGTTTTAAAACAAACATTTAAATAGAATTCTCTGGCACATTGTGTCATTTTGTCTAATCTCTTACCAGCCACTTAATTTTCTTATGTTCCAATTGTTTTCCTGAAAAAATAAACTTTAATGGCAAAATTGAAAGATATTTGTATGTGTTTTCCAAGTTTATGTTTTTCCCACTGTTCTCAGAGGCATCCATTATCCTAACATTTTTGGTTATCACTTCCTGCCCATATGCTTTAATTTGCACTACTCACACTCCATACACTCACACACAAAAAAAATAACCCACAATTTTTAAATGTCATTAAATGTTTTTTTATTGTATATTATTTTTTTGGTGCAAATTAATTGAAATATTTTTTTGAGATCTATTCATGTTGGAAAGTCTTGGGACTAATAAGTTTACATTGATTTCTAAGAGCCAATATATTGGCTTTCAAATGCTATGTATATTCTAATAATTTGTTACATTTGATACTTTTCTGAACTACATTGATTCATATAATTGCATACTTAACATATACTTTTGAAAGTGCAATGAGGTTCTCAAAGTTAAATTCAAATATAAAATTTTAATAACCTTTCAAATTTATTATTCCCTCCATATTTCCTGTTTTTGAAATGGTAATTCCATTCTCCCAAGTATTCAGGTCAAATGCTATACAATACTTTCTTTTTATTTATTACACTAGAGACCTGATGCACAAAATTTGTGCATGGAGGGGTGTGTCCCTCAGCACAGCCTGTACCCTTTCCAATTTGGTATCCCTCTCACAATCCTGTACTGCTGGCTTCCAACTGATCGCCTGCCTGCCTACCTTCCTGATTGCCCCTAACTGCTTTTGCCTGCCAGCATGATCAACCCCAACCATTCCCCTGCCAGCCTGTTTGTCCTAACTGCCCTCTCCTGCAGGCCTGGTCACCCCTAACTGCCCTCCCCTGTCAACCTGTTTGCCCCTAATTTCCCTCTCCTGCAGGCCTGGTCACTCCTAACTGCCCTCCCCTGCAGGCCTGGTCCCACCAACTGCCCTCTTCTTCAGGGCCAGTTGCCCCCAACTTTCTTTCTCTGCTGACCTGATCACAACTGTCCTCCCCTGCTGGCCATCTTAAAGCAGGAAACCGAGGCCTGGTACACCAGTCGGGGCCAGCTGGTTTGCCCTGAAGGGTGTCCTGGATCAGGGTGGGGGTTCCCTTGGGGAATGGGGAGGCCTGGGCAAGGGGCCTGTGGTGGTTTGAAGGATGCCCCCCACCTCCCAACCTGACAACCCAAGTGGAAGCGCTGATGTCTGGGATTTATTTATCTTCTATAATTGAAACTTTGTAGCCTTGAGCAGAGGCCAGGGCAGGTCAGGACAGGGACACTTGGCTTCTTCCATCCCCCGAGTAACCTAAGCCTCTGGCTGGCTCCAGCTCCGTGGCTGCTGCCCTATTTGTTGGGTTAATTTGCCTACTCACTCCTGATTGGCTCATGGGTGTGGCTTGTGGGTATAGCAGAGGTAGGGTCAATTTTCATGTTTTTCTTTTATTAGATAGGATTATTATCTTCAGTAGTAAATGTCTTCCACAGGAGTCTCCACGGTCCCAAGACATAAACTTCTTTCAGTTTCAAGTTGTTTAGTGCACAAAGTCATCTTTTAAAAATATGTTTCATCACACAATTTCTCTGCATCCTGCAGCAACATCTGATCCCTACCCCTAGAGCACACAACAGATATCTTTTCCAGTCATAATTCCTGACTCATATTTCCAGAGAGACAGAATTGCTTTTCCCTGAACTCCTACCCAATTCCCTAATATCGTAGGCCTTCATCTTTTAGCTTAAATACTATTTTAAAGAAAGGTTATTTTTGTGCCCTTAACCTCAATATCTCAGCTTTAATACTATTTTTTTTTTAAAGAATAGTTTATTGATTTTGGAGAGAGAGAATGAGAAACATTAATGTGAGAGGGTAACATGGATTGGCTGCTTCTGGTACACCCCTCTTTGATGGAGCCTGCAACCTGGGCATGTGCTCTTGACCAGGAACCAAACTGGCAACCTTTCAATATACCAGGGGATGCCCAACCAATTGAGCCACACCAGCCAGGGCTCAGCATACATATTATTTTAAAGAAAGATTGTTTATGCCATTATCCTCCATCAGTATCCAGGTTATTTAATCTCAAAGCACCTTGATTTTTTTTTTCTTCTATAACATTTAATATTTTAGCATTTGATTCTTCAAAATCCTTGGTTCATTATGTACTGAAAAGTCCAGCCTACATATGACTCTCTTCCCTAAGTATGTACCTATTTATAATAGAAAAAAAAATCTATAAACATAACACTAGAGTAAATCCTCATGTTTTAAGAACAATTTTTTTGTTCCTTAAATCTATTTATGAATTCCTTCCTCAACTTTTCCTGAAATTTCCCTCTAGAGAGAACTATTATCCTAATTAAATCATGTTGTCAGTCCATTTTGGAAGTTTTCACATTCACTTTTAATTTGGTTTAATTTTAATTTAACCTCATCTTTTATTATTCAATGTTATATTGTTCAAATGTATCCATACTATGGTCTGTAGCTATAGTTCATTAATTTAAAATTCTTGATAATAGTTTATTGCATGAATTGACCACAATTTACTTGTACATTTTCTTTTCCTTTTAAAAATTTTATTTTTTTTTCGATTACAGTTTATATTTAATATTATTATGAGTTTCAGGTATACAATGTAATAGACAATCATATTTAGATAAGTATTTGTGTTGTTTATAATTTTTTTTAATCTTTGCTAACAAAGATATCACAAAGATAGTGATACATATTTTCTAGTCCACATGAGTATTAGGTAGAATTTTGTCTTCTGTGAAGTTTTCCAGGTGGTGGTACCCCATAACATGAATATGTTATGCTACATGGCAAAGGATTTTGCAGATATAATTAAGGTTACTAATCATCTTAACTTAAATTAGAAAGAATATTCCCTTTTACGTGGGTGTGACTAATATAAATGCACGCTTCAAGGCAGAGGTCTTTCTCGGGCTGGTAGCAGAAGTCAGAGATATGAAGCAAAGGGGAACTCAATATGTTGCTGTTGGCTTGAAGGTGAAATGGCAAGAAATTAGGACTTGGCCACACCACTCCAAGTAACAATTCTGTCAACTATCTGAATGAGCTTGAAAATGCAATCCTAATAAGAGTTTCCAGATAAAAGCTCAGCTTGATGATAATTTGATTTTGGCCTTGAGAAGCCCTCAAAAGAGGACTCCATTGAGTCAGGATATAATTGACCATTTCATACACAAAACTGAGTATTTTAACTTACTAAATTTGTAATAAAATCTTAACCAGCAATAGAAAACTAACAAGTTTAAATGTTTCTTTAGAAATGTAATGGCTTCATGGGATGCCCAGGGTAATCTATGATATTCATTAGTAAATTTTTAGTGTCTAACTTAGTGTCTGGTTCATTTTGAATATTTAATGCATATTGGTTGATTAAATGAATAAACGGAAAACTGAAGCATACACACATTTAAAATCTTAAGAGGGAAATAACATATGAAATAGAAAGGCAAATTAGGTAAGTATAAAATAATAAAACATATATTGGAATTAATAATGCAGGAAACTGATAGCTAATATTTTGAAAATGTAACAGATGAAACAAAAATTATAAGTTAAGAATTATCTGCAGTGCCGAGTTTATAAATAATATATTTAAAAGTTTATTGCAAAGATAGGCTAGAATTCAAACCATATTTTCACAAGACAATGATACAGGGTGGGGAAAAGTAGGTTTATAGTTGTTGAGTATGGGAAACAGAATTTACTCTTGTATTATTACTTATTAATAATTGTATCATTTATCATGGAAACAACTATAAACATACTTTTGCTCCATCGTGTTTTACAAGGTGCAAATACATTTCCAATATCACCTAAAAGTATCACATTAATTGATAACTCAATCATAAATTCCATGAATGATGCAAAAAGAAAGAATTGTCAAGCTTTAATAGTAAAAGGTATATATCAGCAAATGGCCGATGTATGTTTGTAAAAGCAAAAAAAAAGAAGAAGGATTACATTTGAAACAACTGGAAATTATGCATCTTGTAAGAGAAATTGATATAATCAAACAATAGCTTCATTCAATAATGTTGTGTAGTTTATATGCAGTGGACAAGATACTAGAAGCAAGGGCATTATTAATTTTTTTTTTTGCATTTAATTTAACTACCAGTATGAGTGAAATAAGAATACGTTTAAATTACTATCAAATGGGTATATCTCAACAAGCATCTGCCTCAGGCTTGATTATGAACTGGATATAAAGATTGAAAAGGAAAGATGCTAAGCTTTTGATAGATATTCATTAGAGGTTAAGGGTGGGTTGAAAAATTCAAAAAAAATTTTTTTATCCTAAATGTATAATTTTCTAAAAAGATCAGGTCATTCCCTATTGTGTTCCACACAAAGTAATCTGGACAGCTTAATTTTATGCAAGAATAATTTCACTGATTGTCTAAACATATCTTTACATTTTCCTCATTATCTTCTCATTTAATAATCTGCAGAATTTTGATTTGAGCTATATCATTCTAGATCAAGTTCAGAATCTGTTTTTCTATGCTGGCATACAATGATTCTGACAAATGGATCAAACTTCATTCCTTCTGCTTTCATTTGGTTAGGCGGCTCATATGCCAATTTGACAGTGGCCACATAGTTTATGTTAACAAGCACGTGCTTTTTGCTGCATGAACAATGGATGTATGATGTAATCCCAGAATTTCTCCCAGGTTGCTTTATTATATTAAGTTAATACTGCATTACTGATTATAATGTAATTAAAATATTTAACTACTTAATTATGTTATTGCAGCATGCTTTTTAATACTAAGGAATTAATTTATTTCTTTTATCCTTCTCTGCTGTATACATTCTATTTTGGGTGTAAGTAGTGTTGTTGTGTTTTTTCTAAATCAGCTTATATCCTCTCACAAACTGTGGTTTCAAATATATAAAAATTACAGCAGATAAAATATTTAAAAAGCAAATGTAATTTTTCAAATTCATTACCTCATAGTCTTTTAATTCTAAGAACTTCAAATCCTAAATAATAAAAGCCTAATATGCAAAGTGTCAGATCCTTCCTTCCACCATTTGGCCAGTTGCTATGATACACTGACCTCCAGGGGGCAGATGCTTCGACCAGTAGGCTGCTAGGGTCTGGCTGACTGGACTGGGTGAGATGGGCTGGAATGCCCTGAAGCCAAACTCCTGTGGTTCCTCCCAGCCTCTACAATATTTCTTCTAATGAATTTCCTTTCAATGTGCATGAATCCATGCACCAGAGCTCTAATTAATAATATGCTTTAATAAAAATGGCCTACTAAACTATTCTCCAGCAGAACAGATATATTTATGACCTCAGAAACCACATATTTATGACCTCAGAATGTATATGAGACATTTTAAAAATTAGAAAATCTGCTAATTGTTTTAATAATTTATCATTGAATTTACATTTCATAGTAAGTTTAGACTGTCTATATATAAAAGCATCTATATTATACTCCGTTATATCTATAAAACCTAACACTGAGCATATATTTTATTCATATTTGTTGAATGAATAAATGGCTGAATGCATTAAAGAATAATAACTAACATAAAATAGTCATTGCCAAAGGCCAGTGTACACTCACTATTTCTCTGCAAGGATACCATAAAATCTGAGAGAAGTTATTTTGAAAGAGACAAATTAAAGCCAGAATAAACTATATTGGCAATCCTAGCATGTAGGACTGTTAAAAATTATTTTTTGCCATATCTAAATGTTAAATTGTTATGATTTGAAAATATTTTCAATAGCATTCTCAGAAGAAGCATAACAGGGAAATTTTTCTTACATGTTACATGACTTCAATATGTCTTTAAAAATGGTATTAATCTGAAAAAAATAAAACGAACCTATGAACCTACATGATTTCTTTAAAAAAATCATTTAGAAATACATTTGAGAATTAAGGTAAAATATAACAATTAAACTTCTAGAAATTATTATAGGACAATATACTCATGACTTTGAGGTTGGTACAGATTTCTTTTTTAAAATATTTTATTGATTTTTTTACAGAGAGGAAGAGAGAGGGATAGAGAGTTAGAAATATCGATGAGAGAGAATCATCGATCAGCTGCCTCTTGCACACCCCCCCACTGGGATGTGTGCGCAACCAAGGTACATGCCCTTGACCGGAATCAAACCCGGGACCTTTCAGTCCATAGGCCAACGCTCTATCCATTGAGCCAAACCGGTGGTACAAATTTCTTAAACAGGGCACAAAAAAGTATCACCGATCATAAAGAAAAAGATGGACAGATTTGATTTTATCAGTCACGAAAACTTATACTTATTAAAAGACATTTTTTTAAGAGATTTAGTAAGCAAATCCCCAAAAAGGAAAAACAATATCTATCATACATATATCCATAGAAGAACTCCTATTCAATGAATCCTATAAATTAATTATTATAGAAAATTTTTTAAAGAAATGATGGAAAAACTTGAAGAATATTTTTACAAGAGGATATAAAAATGGCAAATCTATATATATTAGATGCCCCTTACAGGAAGATTCCTGCAATAGGGTTTCCTGCCGCGGTCTTCACTACCTTTCCTGCTTCCCTTCCTTCTCCGCCGCCCTGCTTATTTGCTTCTCCTCAGCTTCGCTCCCTTCTGCAGTGCTTGGCTTCTTTCTACACTGTCTTTAGTATTCGCACTGGCTTGGATATGCAAATTAACCACCATCTTGGTTGGGTTAATTTGCATACTCGCCCTGATTGGCTGGTGGGCATGGCTTGTGGGTATAGGGAAGGTACAATCAATTTGCATGTTTCTCTTTTATTAGAGAGGATAAAAGCCTAAGTGACCATCACATCCAAATGGATGACAAAACAGGCTGCATGGGGCAACTAGACCAGCAGGGGGGTTAGTGAGGGATGACCAAACAATGGAGCAGCAGGCTGTGTGGGGTGACCAGGCTGGCAGGGGGGCAGATGGGGACAACCAGGCCAGTGGGGTGGGCAGTGGGGGGTGACTAGGCTAGTGACGGAGGGTTGGGGGCTACCAGGCCTGGAAGGTAGAGGGCAGTTGGGGTAACCAGGCCGGTAGGGGGGGGTCAGTTAGGAGTGAACAGGCCATTGCGGGGAGCAGTCGGGAGATACCAGGCCAGCAGGCAGAGGAAGTTGGAGGTGACCAGGTCAGCAGGGGGCGCAGTTAGGGGCAATAAGGCAGGCAAATAGGTGAGCAGTTAGGAGCCAATAGTCCTGGATTGTGAAAGGGATGTCCGACTGCCGGTTTAGGCCCGACCCCCAGGATGGGGCCTAAACTGGCAGTCAATGTCCCCCAAGGAGTTCCAAATAGGAGAGGGTAGAGGCTGGGCTGATAGGACCCCCCCATCCTCATGCATAGATTTCATGCACTGGGCCTCTAGTAAGCATATAAAAATGTTCAGTGTTATAAATCATCAGGAAAATGTGCATTATAACCACAATGAGATACTGCTCCATATTCACCAGAATGGTACAACTTCAAGAAACTCACAATACCAATTTTGGGCCCTTAACTAGATCAACAGTGCTCTCATACACTTCTGGTGGTATTGCAGATTGGTATAAGTTTGTAAAACCTTTGGCAGTCTTTTCTGTAATTAAATGTTTGTATATCCTATGACTAAGTGCAGCATAGACATATATAGGAATGTTTATTAAGCACAATTTATAACATCTTAAAACTGAAAATAACCACTATCAATAGTAAAATGGGAAATATATTTATTATGTAATAGAAAAGACAATATTTCAAGCAATTATATAGGTAAATATTATAGACTCATGTTGAGCAAAAGAACCTTAAACACAGAATAGCATTTACCACCTCAGGTGTGGTGATATAAGTCAGAATAGTGGCTACTTCCAGGGTGTGTAATGACTGGGGCACAGGTGCAGAATAGGCTTAGAATTATCTAAACTATGATCTTAGAACTGACTACCCTGGTGTGTTCACTTCATAAAAAATTACCAGCCTCTAAACTTAAGATTTTGACTTGATTATATATTTTGAAATTCAATAAAATGTTTACCAAAATAATTAAATAATAGAATGCAACATATAAGGTGCAAGTATCTATAATCATTTCTCTTAACTAGATCCATGCATGTTGTAGAAGGTTGGTGTAAGAGTCAGTTCAATAATTAGTTTCCAAATTATGTTATATTAACCAAGATTGATGCTATATTTTGAAGTAGTTTCTGTGAAAAAATAAGACAATTTATAAAACTTCACCTTCTTAAATTTCCCTACTTGGTTAGAATATTACAAGATTCATAATCTCAGTGAATCAATTTCCTTTCAATCTTCCTTAAAAAAATAAAATAATGCTAATGAAAATCCAAATAGTCTTGATTTAATATTTCCTTTGATTTGATATATTTTTAATATAAAAAATCCTGTTAACTACCAAACCAGTCTTTTGTACTTACTTATACAAGTATGTATTGTAAGCTTATGTGTTTCTTCATAACTGTAAATAATAATTATCATTACATATTATATATAATAATAATAGTGCATAAGAAACAAATTGAGACCACTTAAGAAAATAAGAAGAAAGCTATATAAAGACAGCATCAAGCTATATATACATATATATTCATAATATTTATATATATTATATATAATAATTATCATGTCATAATAAAATAGATTTATTGAGAGTTTATAATGGGCCATACACTATGGTAAATACTTATCCAATGACCTCATTTAAAAATCATAACATTATAAAGCAATGTTATTAGGAAACTGAGTCTTGAAGAAAATAAGAACCTTGCCCAGGATGGCACATCTGCCAGGTGCTGGCGCTTGGGTTCAAACCCAAGCTGTCAGTGGAGAAGCAGGGCACATAACTAATTAACTCAATGCTAAGGAACTAGTCCTGAGAGTGCCAGCCTTATTTAATTCCAGAGATGGGAGCAGTTAAAGATCAATTGTGGCATCTTGATGCTGTCTTTACATAGCTTTCTCCTTATTTACTTAAGTGGTCTCAATTTGTTTCTTATGCATTTAAGTGCTCAATTATGTTAATGCTGTTCCCAGGTGATTTGCTCTTTCCTCTTCTGCTTTTCCCTCCAGTGATCCCAGAGGTTTCCCTTATTGAAATAGGGGCTAAACTTTTCACCTGATGAATTTATCATACTAAGCTTTGAGGGGGCTGAATTCTCTGAGGCTGCTTTTCATGGTAATGGATGTTGAGATATGGGTACCTCCCCATTTTTGAAAATGTATTGCTTCTTTTACAGAAAGCTTATTAATTGATGCAGCTGGTTAGAGAGAGTTATTGCTGGGGTTGACACATATTGATAGTTTTCATTTCAGTTCTACAGATGTTGCTATAATGTTCAACCTAGTTATGTCTTTTGAGCAACATATATCATAAGTGTTTAGAGAACTATAAGAAGTGTTTCATTTCTAAGGTCTCACAATAAGAAGATGTATGAATTGTTTGCTTCCTATAGATCAGACTGATATGTTTGACTGAATTGCAAAAACATTTGAAACACTAAAGGTGTTACACACTCAAGAGTGAATGTCAGCCTTGGGTGTTTTGGCTGCTCACTTGTTTACATATCAGGTATATGCCATCTACTCAGTGATGATACCACTCTTATCCTTTCATTTGGATGTAGGTGATGCTGAGACTGGAAGTGTGGATGCCGAAAACAGAAAGAGCAAGCACACTTTTCTCTCTATCTGCATCTAAAGCAATGGACATGGAATACCACCAGCTACAAAAATAAAAATAATTACACGTTTGATTATATCTCACCATGCCCACTGCCATTCTACACCAATTGCCAAAAAAACGGTAGTGTGTCTTTTCTAAACCAGAGGCAATTAGATTCTTCTTGTTAAAACTATCCTTTAAGCATCCCTACTTTATTTTTCTCATCTCCACTCTGCCTCCATAGCTAGAACACAGGATCCTCAAAAACAAAAACGGTCCGTTTTTAATCTCTCCACAATTTCAAATTTAGTTTAGTTTAGTAAAATGATAGATTATATTAAAAATAATCTCCCTTAATAAACATAGCAGTTGCATACCACACGCTTTTGTGAGGGTCTGTATAGTGCACACAGCTGCCGCTTGATATATATTTGTGGTTTCTCCTTTCATGCTTTGATGCACTGTTATTTTTCATTTGCCTGAATAGCACAGCATCACATACTTCAAGCTATGACCCAGTGGAGTACCCCAACAGTTAAGTGACTCGCTGTTTTTGAGACTATTGGGTGAATTAGCACCAGAATCTGGGCAGCAAAACAAAGAGTTTGCATTAAGTTTCTCTTGGCTGGTGACAGGGACTTAGCCTCTGGTTTAGGTTTTGAATAGTAGGAGTGGGTGAGAGTTGGGGAGAAGGGGAGCATGAAAAGAAAAAGAATATTATTTCAATCATAAAATGACAAGCAAAGACTGAGGCAGATCACACAGACAATGACACAGGCAGAGGAATCATGACTGGGAGAGTAAGGTCCTATGTAGGGCAGGGAAAAGGCAGAAGCTGTTATTAGAATGGGGTACCAGTTGAGAATCAAATCACAATGAGGGTACCCTGATGTTATTCCACAAGTGCTGGTTTAGACCCTTAAATGACTCTCAAGTACAACTCAGGACAGGTAGTATAACAGGGCAGAACTGAGCCTAAATGCTAAGTGATTCCTGCTCCAGAGAAATTGATTCAGAGACTGGGAAATGAGAGTGAAGAAAAGGGGAAAATTAATTTTTCCAAAAATATTTTATTTTCCAAAGTCCTATAAACTCCAGAAAGAAAGATCTTAGGTTTAGAAAATGATACAATTTAGGAAATGTGGATTCATTTTATCTCGATGATATCAATTTCATATACTCATTAGAAGAAATGTTACTGTATTGTTTCTTATCTATTGTCATCTTTATCTGGGTCTGGTTTTAAAGTCAGGGTGAATTTATGACCAATATCTTGAACATTTCCTCACCATTTTCACCTACCATTCTGAAATCCTGATGGTGCATCTTATTAATATTTCAATCATCATACAGCAATTTGTACATAAAGAGTGGTGACAATTCCAAATTTAAATAATTTTGTATTTTAAGGTCTTCCATAATTCTTGGAGGCAAGATAATCTTCCTTCTAAGGATTTTGCTCTGAAATCTATTTATGGGATATTCTCTATAAAATAAGGCTTTTAAACTCATTCAACATTTTAACTGAAAATTTAAACACACCTTCCAAACTAACAAGTATTAGAATATTTGAAATGCTAATTCTATAAAATGTTTCATGCTTCATTGTCTGGAAGACTGATGCAATTAATTACTCTTATTAATTTATAATATTCAATTATATCAATAACCATAATCTAATCATTGCTATATTATTTATATTCATTAAATAATTATTTACAATAATTTAAAAGGCATAATATTTCATAATTTTGTTATAAGTTTAACTAAATGATAGGTATGCACCTCTTGATTTCATGAAATAAAAACAAAGAAGAATGTAGCCTTATGTAGCAGTGTCAAAACCATAGGTGTTGATGAGTAACTCACTTAATCTCATTGTCATGTTCAATTAATTTCCAAATTACACAAAACTGTTTGAAAAATAATATAAATTTAATAATTTCACCCTATTAATAGAAATACATTGTGAAGTAAAGTACCCTTATTGAAAACATTTTTGTTGTTGTCTATATCAGCAATTTATAAAAATGAGTTATTGGCAGAAATGTAATACATGCCGCAAATGGTGACTAATTTGATGTAAGTTAAATTCTAAATCAGGGCATGCACCACATTTAAGTAATTGTGTGATTTTGAATAAATATTCAATGTGTATCTCTCAAAACAGTGCCCTTTTTTTGGAGGGATTGCAAGCAATTGGGACTTCCCCAAGAGTATTTTGATCACCCAGCTATGATACACACTGGAGTGAGGGGAAAAATAATATCTGTTTGAAGAAACTAGGAGCAAAGTTAATACCCTTGTCTTTGTTATCTAACAGTAGCATAGTTAAACAAGGGTAAAAATATGTGCAGTGTATCTAGGCTAAAACCTCTTTAAATTGTTCTCTATGTAAGAGGCTCTAATTGCAAGACTTGTGAAGAATCCAATTGCATTTTTATCACTTATTTTGCCTTTTTGTATAATTGTATTCAAATGACTTTGTCTTAACTTATAGACATGATCATAGATACTTTACCAGCTACATTCTGGTTACCAACTATGGGTGATTCACTTTTGCAGTGAATGTGAATTGCTTATTAAGAGCCATGCTGACTGCAAACTCCAGTTTGTGAGCCAATTCTCCTGATGGCAACTGTAAATAAACTACCCCATTCCTTAACTATAGGTAATCAAAATATTGCAGAATTCTGATTGATGGAATTCACTATCTGATTGTTCTGAATGTAATTCAAAGATATAGATTTATAATAGCACACAGGTGTAGTCACCATGGGTTCCATGAATTAATAGCACAACTGGCTTATATTTTATATAGTGCAGGTAAGTTAATATTTGTAAACAAATTCTGCAAATAACATAGTGATAAACTCAAAGCCAGTTCCACTTTTATTAAAAGTTACAAATTTACATAACATAAATTGGTTCCTACAAGCCACGAAGCAAGGACATTAGTATTTAGGAATGTTATTAAAAATTTCAGTATTCAAAATTATGTCTCAGTCATAAATATTGTAACTTGCCTAAATTAGTCATCTGGCTCACATTAATGATAAGAGTCACAACTCTCACTAGGGCTTTCTTGAAGATGGACATATTCAGAAACATGTAAAAATAAAGAGAGCTTTTTGTTATGAAACTTTAGTGAGCATAATGTTGCCCTAGAGCGTTTTAAATAGACGTTTCTAGATCCCACTCCCAAAAGTTTATTATTTTATTAAATCTATGATGGAGCCCAATAATTTACATTTCTACCAAGTTCTCCAAACAATATTCTACAACTTTCCTCGGCCACACATGGAGAACCATTGGCTTAAGCAAATCAAGTTACACTTTATTACAAAACTTAGCATATAAGAGAAACAATAGTGAATTTAAGTAAATCAACAATTCACAAGCCACAAAATAAATGAAAGGTATAGATGGTATAGCTTTGGGCTAACACACTATTGGATGGGTGTAACACTGGCTTAATTACACTTTTTCCCCCTTAATATCAGCAATTTTCCTTGAATGAACTGCTTTTCTTCAAATGGTGACAGGCATTAATATATATTGATACAAATTCATTAGGAATCACCCTTATGAAACAATGCCTATTTTGAACTGATATTTTTGAAAGGCAAATTTCTGCCAAGCTCTTAACATAGATCAAAATGTTTCTAATAGAAAAAAATCAATTTTAAATTTCTTAAGTGTGATCATTTTAACTCAAGCAAAAATTACATAACTGTAATCATGGGCAGATGGGCTAATCTGCCTCAAAATATCTATTTAGAATCCATAGGATTGTTAACTGCATGGCCATAATTATTTCATTGATTTGACAGAGGTTCCCACAGCTAAGTACCTTGGTCCCTGTGTTAACTTTTTTGACAATCACTGTAAGCTACAGTGTCGAGTTTGGGCAAGGAAGAACATGCTAAATTATAGGAAATAACATGCATTACACAATTTCCTATGATGTGAAACCTCAGGGTTGTGTAGTGTGTTTTAAGTTTCTTCCTTTTTTCATCGTTCTCCATCTCTCCTCACTTCTATTAATAGCCTTCTTCCTCCTTTCTCAAAAAGGAAGGTGAACAGATGCTGCAATCCCCACCCTCCTCTAGATAGATGGTTGCACTAGATATTTCTTGGAGTCTCTGCCTTTTCCATTTCACTGCTTTCTTTCATTATCCTTCTCTCATCTTTGCCTTTCCCAGAGACCAACAGCTGTCTCTGACAGACATAGTGGTTTATCGTACTTTCATGATGGGGCAGTCAATCAACAGAGGCAATTAAAATTCTACCTTGATATTTATCTGTATACATCCACCTTTAATGTATTTCCCAAGGGGCAGCTGAATCACAAAGGGGTGGGACTTGTGAAAATATATCTTTATGTGCATTAGTAGCTTTTCAGGATATACTTGTGTGTGCTGCACTCGCACATCTGTGTGCATATAGCTAACTCCTCGTCATTCCCATTGTTAGCTAAGTTGCCTATTTTTCCAAATAAGATATGTTTATTAAAATGTTTTATATGATAAATCAGGTATTTGCATTTGTCCTGATTTTTTCTTTTTAAAAAATATATTTTTATTGATTTCAGAAAGGGAGAGGGAGAGAGAGATAGAAATATCAATGATGAGAAAGAATCATTGATTAGCTGCCTCCTGCATGTCCCTACTGGGGATCGAGCCCACAACTCAGCATGTGCCCTTGATTGACATTGAATCTGGGACCCTTCGGTCCACAGGCCAATGCCCTATCCCCTGAGCCAAACCAGCTAGGGCCTGATTTTTTTTCTTTACATTAGGTGATTGGCTTTTTAATTTCAAGAATAATAATAGAAGGATGATGAGACCTATTACCCAATTCTCCCAAATCTTTCAATGTCTCCTTTTATAGGTTGAATATTTACCCTAATTTTCTATTTTCTTGCTTATTCTTTTTTTCCCTTCCCTCCCCTTTTTTCTCTCCCCCCCCCCTATTATGTATTTCTTGATTTTCAAAGTGTGGTCAGCAGAAGGCAACCACTAATCTCATTTGGAAGTTTGTTAGAAATACAGAATTTCAGGCTCCTGCTGAGATTTTGTAAAGTAGAACCTGCATATTAATAAAATCCTGAGGTAACTCATCTACTCATTGGAGTGTAAGAAGCTCTGACCTATTACATCATCTTCAGACACCCACAGGTGTTCCACAGGCCAGACATGGTCCACAGACATGCATTGCTTACTTTACACTGTAATTTAAAGTGTTTTAATAATTTGGGGACACATGAAAATTATGAGAAATCATCTTGAAATATGAACCCCTCCATTTCTATTGAAAAATTAGATCTGACTGACCTAGGCTCAGATTTCCACAAAGAAAAAAAATCTGTTTAAACTGTGAACTTTCTCCTAATTGAGTTTCTATGTAAAATACAGGATGCCCAGTAAAATTTGAATTCCAAGTAAACAATAAATACTCAGTAAAATGACAAGTCCAATATTAAATGAAACATGCTTTTTTTAAAGGTCTAATTTCTATCTGAAATTAAAATTTGACATTCTCAATTTTAATGATCTGTCTTTTATTTTTCTTAAATATTGCAACCCTATATCATATTGACCGGCATATAATCATGAGAGAATATCAATCTGCTTGATAAAGAAGTGAAAATAAATTACCAGGTATAAAATAAGGAATTAATAAAGGTTAATTATTTTTCCTTTTTTCATATAGTATTTTTTTCTGTATATGTGTCTCACAGCATCTGCAAAACCAAACCTAAACTTAAAATAAAATTTTATTTCATGTTATAAATCTATGGAGGCAGGGATGCTTTTGAAGCAGAAATATGTTTTCAGCACAATTTGCCTAAATATACAACACTTATTTTCTTTATAGATATTTGAAAGCAACAAATTATACAGAAGAGACGTGAATCTCATATATTTATTGATTAAAGTAAATTTCATACACTTCAATTTCAGTTTATTTTATATAACTATATATTACTATAGATTTCATTACACTAAAATATAGTATTAATTCTAATTTAAATATCTAATATTTCAGAAGTACTACAAATGCCAACAGAATAAAATATTTAATGGCATCCTTTGGGAAAACTTTATCTTTATTGTCACTTATTATTATTATTTAGACTATTATTGGTTTCCCAATAACATTAAAAAAACAAGTAATATTAAAGCATTAGAAACAACTTCAATAACTTGTCTTTAAAAAGTGGTTATGTAATAGGTTTAATGGTATGAAATTGTTAATAATCAACTTTTTGAATCTATGAACAGTAATTTCATATGGTTAGATCTAAGAAATTGAGACACATTCAAGAAATGGCTGTAATACACCATTAATAATACCTTAAAATATTTATAAAACATGATAAAATGATTAGATCACACTATTAACCAAAAAATTGTACTAGTATATAATTAAATGTAAAAAATCCTTTTTAAAATAGGTATATAACATAAGCAGATAATTTCAAAAATATTCAAAAATATAAAGATTCTAGCCTCCTCCACAACCAAAAATATTTAAAATAAAATGAGGGATAATTTTTTTGTACTCAAATACTAACAAGAATAAATTTTTTAAATGATTTGTTACTTCCAATTATTTTGTAGAATGATTTGCTATTCCTTCTTGAATGATGAATAAAGTAAGAATATTTTTCTACACAGTCTTGTAATAAGCACTCTCCAAAATAATAGTGGGAGATTTTATATAAATTTTCTGCAGGAAAATGTAATAATTCATACCAAAAACAATAAGATATGAATAAATATTCCTTTAACTATAATTTTTTTCACCAAAGTGCCCCCACAAAAGAAATGCATGCATGCTCACCACACTGTTATTTATAAAATATAGTTACATGAAATATGGAATGTCCAGATTTTGACATATATGCTCTTATATTTTGAATGTCCACTATAGAAATAAAGCAATTTATGAAGAAGGCATAGGAATATATTAATTAACATGGGAATAGGACCACAGTATATTGTATTGTGAAAAATGATAATATGCAAAGCAATATCTACATTATATTCCATATGTATGCTAGAAAATGCATTTGAAAGAACATACTCCAAATCATTAGCAATAATTATTTTAATATGATATTATTATAAGCATTTTCCCTACATTCATCTATTTGGGGTGAATTTTTTCAAAAAGAGATTTTTTAAAATAATTATGAATAAGTAAAACTACTTTTATTTGGGAGAAATAGAATAATTAAACTCTCCAATTATTTTCAAATACTTTCATCAGTATATTCTCTTTTATCTCTTCTCTATGATCAAAACAAAAAAGGTATGATTACTTCTGTAATTCATACAGAATAATTAGCATCCATTAAAACAAGTGGGTTGGAATTTGTGTGCAGAGGAGTGGCCATGTTCCCACATCATTTTATCTTTGTTACAAGGTTAGCTCATTTATGGATTTGAGTTCTTGTTAGAAATATGGAGGTTAACATTATTGTAATGTATTATTTTTCAATAGAAAATAAAAAATAGGTAAGAAAATAATTGAGCAGTTTATTGATTTATTTAAAGTTTATGATCTTTACATTTGCCTGAGATTATTTTCATCATATTTTAAAAAATTAATCTTGCACAGTGGTGTGATGCTTTATGATGGGGGTATGTTCAGAGAAATGTGTCACTGGGTGATTTTATCATCATGCTATCATAGAGCGCACTTGCACAAAGCTAGATGGCATAGCCTACCACACCCCCAGGAGCTATGGTACAGCACATTGCTCCCAGGCTCCAAACCTGCACATCATGTTATTGTATTAAATACTGTATAATACAATGGTATGTGTTTGTATATGTAAACATACAAAAGGTACAGTCAAAATGTGATATAAAAGGTAAAATAGTGATACACCTGTATAGGGCACTTACTAAGAAAGGGGTTTACAGGCCTGGAAGTTGCTAAGGGTGAGTCAGTGAGTGAGTGGTGAGTGAATGTTGAGTGTTGAGTGAATGTGAAGACCTAGGACCACGGTTGGCAAACTGCGGCTGGAAAGTCACATGCAGCTCTTTGGCCTCTTGAGTGTGGCTCTTCTACAAAATATCATGGCCTGGTCAAGTCTATTCTGAAGAAGTGGTGTTAGAAGAAGTTTAAGTTTAAAAATTTGGCTCTCAAAAGAAATTTAAATCATTGTACTGTTGATATTTGGCTCTGTTGACTAATGTGTTTGCCGACCACTGCCCTAGGACATCTCTGTGCACTGCTGTGTACTTTACAAAAACACTGCCCCAGCCCTCTTCCTGTTCCATTCCACAGGGGCAGAAACAGAACATTAAAGCTGTCAATGCTGCTCCCTAAACATGGACGAGGGCTGGACTGCTTGAAAATATTGAGAATATACTGTCTGGGTAAGGCATAAGTCACTTAAAAACATATTTTTTTAAGTGCTGAGACAGGCTGGTTCCACACATGAAAAGCTTTTACTAAGGTGTGAATGGCACTTAATATGTGTTAAGGTAGCTCCTGAGAACCTGTTTCCTTGTATAGGATCTTAAGTCCTCGACAAAGAATTCTCAGCAATGTACTCTTAAGACCATCAAGCTAGACCCGGGAGGGCCGTATCACCCCTAAAAAAGTAGTGCAGGAGGGACAGGCTCCCTGTAGCTGACTATTGGGGTGTAATCTATGTATTCAAAAATGAGGTGCTATCAGTAAGAAGGAATCAATTGCCACGTCCCACAGATATTACCCCCATCAGAGAAAAAAAAAAAAATCCTCCTTAACCACATAGCTTTCCAATTCTTATAGGAAATTCAGCTCCATTACAATGCTAAAGAACCACCATCATATATGCAGTTCATCACTGGTGAAACGTCATTCTGTGGCACATGACTGTACAGTAATAGTCAATAAACTTACACATTTTCATCTGGAATTATGTAAAATGTTCCATTATGTTAACATTTCACAATTAATGGCCTTTCAGCAGTCTCATTGTGAACATCTCTGAAGCAAAGCTGTCATAACAAAATAAGTATCACTGGCAAGTTGTTTAAAAGCAGTGCTATTTAGGAGGTTTGTAACAAGACATCACCCATACATTAGGTGACTCTCAAAATGATGAGGTACATTGTTACTAGCTAAGGACGTGTTAGCAGGAAACACTTTTCTCCCTAAATTCACGTTTTATTGAGGAGATTCCCACACAACTACACATGATAGGATAACTAAGGTTAAAATTGCATATCTGGTCTCTCCATCCCTCGCCATCCCTCACCCATTCCCTCACTCTTTCCCAAGAATAGCTGATCAAGTTCACTACCCATTTGGCCATAATTCTAATGGGCAGAACCAGGATTTTCTAGTACCCCTGTTGTCAATGCCAAAGAAGACAAGATGCTAATCTCTCTACTATATTTTGTGGAGAAAAAATAATCCAACAACAACAACAAAAAAGCAAATACAACATTGTAAGAGCATAGCTGGGTTGACTTGAAAGGAGAATGGAAATGGCAAAGGGTAATAGAACATGAGAGAACCATTTCTGAATTTCCAAGGAAGCAGGAGTGTCTCAAATGCCATAGTTTTGTTTTTGTTTTTGTTTTTTAAATATATTTTATTGATTTTTTTACAGAGAGGAAGGAAGAGGTATAGAGAGTTAGAAACATAGATGAGGAAGAGACATTGATCAGCTTCCTCCTGCACATCCCCTGGGGATGTGCCCGCAACCAAGGCATATGCCCTTGACCGAAATCAAACCCAGGACCTTTCAGTCTGCAGGCCAACGCTCTATCCACTGAGCCAAACCAGTTTTGGTGTCAAATGCCATAGCTTTTTAAGAATATGGAGGCATGTTGTAAAAATTAAACTCTTCATTATGGATTCTTTTCCAAATAAGTTAAGAGGAGCTTTCTATAAATATTGCACAAATTGAATGGGGTTCTGGTAGGGCTAAAACTTTCCCTTTTATGGATTCTGTTTTTCTTTCTTTCCTATATAATGCTACCTGTTCTGGACATATCAAAGCAAGACTGACCTAGCTTGGAGATATAATTTGTTTTGAGAATATAATTGTATTTAGGATAATAGATGCAGAAGTTAAAAATAATTATTATGGTTTCTAAATGTTGTTTGAATGAAGTACTTGCTCTGATGGCTTGTTTGTATGCTACCTCTGAAAATTAGAAAACATGAGTAATTTAAGGTTGAGTTCTAATTTGGACATTGTTAAGGGAACTCTTGGCATTCCATTAGAAAACAAAAAAGGATTGATCTTTATTGCAGGGGGGGGATATTTACACTAGTATTAGTGGGAGAGTAAACTTTAGGCCACTTATGTGCTTATCCATTCAGTATTTCATTCTCTCAAAAAGTATGTTCAAGACTAAGAGAGAAGAATAAAACAGGCTCTTACAGCATATAATCAAGATTTGTACCTGTGACTTATGGCTATAGAACTTCACTGTGGGAAAATGTTTTTCTACTAGTCTTCCAAAGAAGGAATAATCAATGGATGAGAGCTAGACAAAAAGTGTAATAAAGGAAGTCTCAATTTGACACATCCATATACTCTGACATCTACCAAAATTGCTGTTGGCCTGAAAAGAACAGCAGCCAAGGGAGGTGTATTAGTTTTTTATGGCTGCTGTAACAAATTACCACGAAGGTAGTGGCTTACAACAACACAAATTTATGATCTTTCTTTTCTATAGGTCAAAAGTCCACAATAAGTCTCACTCTGCTAAAATAAAAGTATTGGAAAGGCTACATTTGAGGCCTTGGGGGAAAACCCATTTTCTTTCCTTTCCAGATTCTAGCCCACCTGCATTCCTTGGTTCATGCTCTCCTTCTGCTATCTCCAAAGCCAAGAACTGCTTCATCGCCTTTACCCTGACACTTTACCTAGTTTATAGTTGCTTCCTAATAGAGGGCTTTAATGATAATGTTCTCTCATCCACTCAGTTATCCTTTTATACATAGCTTCAAAACATGGAGTGGCTGATTTGTGGAGCAGGGACAAGTGACCTATTTGAGTTATGGCTTTGAAGTGGTCCAGTGAGCAAGTGGGCAAATGAAACAACTGTGTTTTGAGGTTTGGATTGGAAGAAACCTGTTCAGACAACAACAACAAAAATCTATCTGCAAAACAGCCATTAAGCGGGTGTCTAAAATGTTACTTCCATGAACAAATTGTTTTTGTTCGTGGCATGTAAGATAAAAGGTATATAGACATGTATTATCAAGTTGAATGATGTAGCAAAACAGCTAAATCTTTGAATTAACATTCATTTATTCCTTTAATCATTCATATAATACATATTGATATACATGATAGTCACTGTTCTAACACTTGAGGATACCACATAGATTTACCCAAAGCAGATGTATCTGCAGTAAGGAAGCTTTTATTCTAGAGGAAGAAGCAGAAAATAAGCAAACATTATATCAGCTACAATAAAGGTTTTAAGGAGGCATGACTGTGGATAAGAGTAGAATTTGTGACTGGCATTTTAGGTGGAGGTGTCAGGGAAGTTTGTTGTCATTCACATACAACTGAGAAGAAAGGTCTAAATGTAGTCTTCTCTATTTTCCAGTGACTACTGATATGATTTTTGTTAATGATTCTTAAGAATTTTTGAAACTTGCTAAAGTCACACCTCTTATTATGTATTAGCTTACTAAGGACACTCAGCATGCCCCATAAGATTGTGTAAACTATCTGGTGTAAAGTACAGTATTCTATTTCTCAGTGGACCACAGGCTTTGCAATTCATCAGCTATCAGTGGAGAAGACAGAAGCTATAGTGTTCTTGGGAGGAAAAAACAAACAAACAACAAAAACAAACATAAAGCAACTTGGCAAAGATTTTAAGCCAGGGAAAGAAACCTAGTCTTTTGGAGCACCTTAATCCCGATGTCTTGTCATGCATGCACTGCTTCTGCCTTTCTCAACCCCTGTCATTTTAGAAGAAATCCCAGTCAATGAAACAGAACTGGTCCTCTAGGTATTCAGTGTCATGGAGATGTGGGAGTGAGGAGAAAAAGCTTTTTTGCCAGGATCATTGGGTCAGGACATGGTCCTAGAATTCCAGATTGGAACTTGGAAACTATATTCCAAGAGAGATAATATCATGCAAGGTACTTAGAGCTTATGGTAATAATTTGCCTACTTTTTTATTTTCATAATTTTATAATTCATTTTATATATTCTAAATATAAATGTTGTGGTTTTGTTTTTGTTTTGGTGTGTGTTTTTTACTATGAGTTCTTTTTGGATGCCCAAGAGTTAAAACAATAGTGAACACCAACTTGGGAAACAAATTGAAACCACCATACACAATTTTTTACATGTTGAAAAGGAGTACCAGATTCCAAACAAATGATTTCAGAATGTACCTGGAGAATCCAACTTATTTGTTAAGTCGGAAACTGCTTTAGAATGAATCTCCTGAAAAAAAGTATATTAAGCACTACATCACGTTGGGAGATATAATTACTCACAAAGTTCACACAAGTACATCATTTTGTATAAGAAAGAAAAAAAAAATGACTGAACCATTTCCCCAAACAAGTTAAAATGACAGGTGATCAAAAACTGCTCCCTTACTTTTTTTCCTTCTAAAATTTGTTTAAAAAAAAAACAAAAAACTAATATCAGGGATAAAATATCTCACAAAAAATTTAATATCATGAGTTAGTTCGTAGAAAGGAAATTAATTCACAGGCATTATCAAATGAAAGTCCCGAATGGTAAAGCTCTTTCTGGAAAAGGTTACTTGTAATGACCAAATTCGTCACTGTTTGGAAGCTTGTAAAGGTCACAATGGAAGGTTTCACATGTTTTAAATAAAATTCTATATTTTAAAAATAAATATGCTTTCCTCCCATTTCATAGAAATATCAGCACTGTTTGTACTATAATTTACTTTTTGAGCTCCTGACATTTACTCAGCTGACTGTCTTTGGAGAACAATCTCTTGACTGAGAAGCACTCTAGGTAAGAAAACTGTCAATTACAGATGACTATTTGATGCATTGCAAAGTGCAGGGACTCTTCAAATTTAAAACTGACCTTGTTGAATATTTTTGTGTCTTCTACCTCTAATTTAAATTTTAAACAAAGCCTTTGTATAAGTGCTGATAAATTTTACTAAGAAAGATATCATCAAAAAAGAGGAATGCCTTGATTAAAATAATAATTTTTATAAACCTAATAGTCAAGTATTTCTAAGTTCATAAAATGTTGAATCACATTTCAAATGTTTTGAAAGTCTCAGATTTATAGGCTTATCTTCTTATCTTCTTACTTTGAAGGCAAGAATAATTAAAATCATAAATTGGAATAGTGTGATTATATATATACATACATATATATATAATTTGAATTAAGAGTGAAACTCATTGTTTTTAATGATATAAAAAGATTCAATATATAATTTATCAAGGTTTATATTTTATATTTATTTGAAAAATATTTTAGTATATATACTACATCAATAAGATATAGTCTTCAAAAGTAAAGTAAATATTTTCTGAGAGTAATTCAAAGTAATAGGTCAAAGAAAAAAGAAGGTACTGGGCCAAATTTGAAGTGACTAAATTTAAATGACAAAAAAGGAAAATATGTCTCCTTTTCCCCAGTAAACTAATTCCCAAAGGTTAGTGTGTTTTTTCTTATAATTGGCAGCACTCTAAATTATGTATTTATAAATGTATGGTCCAAGGCATAAATCTAATTTATATTTAATTTATATTTACCAAATTTTTATTGTAACATAAATTTGTACCTCTAGAGTACTTTCATCAAAATATTAGATATGTTATACTTGAGATCATAAATGTTGGAAACAAAAAATATCTGTAATGTAAACTCTGCAATAAATATTATGTAAATATTTTCATATTCAAACAGCAATCTTGTAAAAAAAAAATACATTCCTTTAACTACAACTAAAGGTGAGTTAAAAAGGTTGCTTAGATCAAATAAAATAATAATTTAGTGTTAAAAAGTATATCTTTTAATATTTATATGTTTTATCTTAGGATAATATAAAATATTGTTCAATATCTTTTCATAGAGCTTATATATGTAATTTCCTTCTGGACTTCCATATCCAAGAGAGTAAATATATCATACTCTTTTAGTATAATACATGTTAATGTTGCAGATGATTTATTTATTTATTTATTTATTCATTTATTTATTTATTGAGCAGGATGTAAGGGTGATTTCTTTCCTGGGTTCTTATCCAGATGGATTCAAAAAATGAAGCCACAGACAAAAGGTGGTAGGTGAGAAGTACTGAAACTTAATTGCAACCAGATACTATCTTTAAAACTCCTAATTTAAGTTTGTAATTCTAAGACTGTCTCTCCTGGCTAAGGATGGACAGAAAGTGCCCCTAAAGAGGGTGGCTGCTTTTTTTTTTTTAAATCTTGAGGCATTATAAAGGCTGGGGCTCTTTGTCTGAACATGACCCTTCCTAATTGGACTCTTCTCCAACGTAGGGCCCTGTGCTTTCCTCATTGATCACTCTGCTAAGGCAAAACCCCATGTGGCACCCCCCTCTTCCCTTCCCCTTATTCACAGCATTCCTCTGGGTTTCCTTTTCCCCAATATCCTGTCTTTAATTTGTCCTTCACGCCGGGACCGGTTTGGCTCAATGGATAGAGCGTCGGCTTGGGGACTGAAAGGTCCTGGGTTCGATTCCGGTCAAGGGCATGTACCTTGGTTGCGGGCATATCCCCAGTAGGGGGTGTGCAAGAGGCAGCTGATCGATGACTCTCTCTCATCGATGTTTCTGACTCTCTATCTCTCTCCCATCCTCTCTGTACAAAATCAATAAAATATATTTTAATAATTTGTCCTTCACATATCTACATATGTCATCTGTTCAAGTTGGAGTTACTTTTGATCAATCTTATGGTACCTAGCAACCTTATCTTGCCAAGCCTTAAGACCGAAACTGCTGGATTCTCTGCTCCAAAGAATAAAGTGGCCATTTTTTTTCTCTTGGTCAGAGATTTATTACCTCTATGGCTCTCTCAGCTGCTCAGGCCAGAGAGATCTCTGTCTCTGGTTTATAGCTATTTTAATTGTTTAGGCCAAGATGCATCTATCCTCTCTGGCCCCTATCCTTTTCTGTGTTAAGATAGCTAGTTAACCCTTTTCACAGAGATGTTGATAAAATGTATTTATAGTATACTGGAGGCCCAGTGCATGAAATCCGTGCATGGGATGTGTGTCCCTAAGTCCAGCCTGCACCATTTCCAATCTGGGACATCCCTCTCACAATCCAGGACTGCTGGCTCCCAACTGCTCATCTCCCTGCCTTCCTGATTGCCACTAACTGCTTCTGTCAGCCAGCCTGATCACCCCTAACCACTCCCCTGCCAGCCTGATTGATGCCTAACTACTCCCCTGCCACCTTGATTGCCCCTAACTGTCCTCTGCTATAGGCCTGTTCACTCCTAACTGCCCTCCCTTGAAGGCCTGGCCACCCCTAACTGCCCTCCCCTGCAGGTCTGGTAACCCCTAACTGCCCTCCCCTGCAGGCATGGTTGCCCCCAACTCTCTTCCCCTGCAGGCCTGATCCCCCCAAACTGCCCTCCCCTGCAGGCTTGATGGCCCCCAACTGCCCTCTCTTGCATGTCTGATCCCAACTGCCTCCCCCTGCTGGCCATCTTGTGGTAGCCATCTTGTGTCCACATGGGGGCAGTCATCTTTGACCACATGGGGAAGCCAACTTGTATGTTGGAGTGATGGTCAATTTGCATATTACTCTTTTATTAGATAGGATTATATATTGTAAACTATGTCATTTATCAATTCACTTTGGCCTACTTCAATACTACCTACTATCTGCTTATCCCATTTTTCTAATCCTTTACACTCTAAATGAGTGTACATTCTTGGAAACCTTCTTTAACGCCCCCCTCCCAAATGTAAATATATGTGTTAGGAATTATGGGAGATACAGACTATATATAAAAACATACAAGCATATGCATATTTGTGCAGCCCAGGGAACTCAAATAATTGTTCCTTTTGCATTGATGAATGAATGCATTATGATCATATTTTAGTCAAATGTTCTACATCAACTCTAAATGTTTCACAAGATAACATGTTATTTCAGAACATATTTCAAATAGGACTTTATGAAGCATGGCTGGTTTGCATAATACATGCAGAGATTAATTTATGCCTTTCTTAATATATTCATTCAAAAATATGTTAGGTCATAAATTTGGGCTACAATTTCAAATAGGCCAGCAGTTCTGTCCTCTAAGAGGTCATAATCTCAGTGAGGTGAGTAAGTCAATAGGCAATATAAATACAATGTAAGAAATGATATAAAAAAAGATTAAGTTGGGGGGATAGCAGAGGTGCAGTTGTGGGGGTTAAAGAAGGCTTCCAAGAATGTATGAATTCTATACTAGACTATGCAGAATTAGTAGAAAATAGATAAGCAGTTGGTAGTGGGGTTGGTAGGCAGAAGTACTAGTAGTGCTATAAACAAGCAACATTCATAGTTTTGCAATGAAAAGGTAAGTCAAATGCAAAGAGATATGTAATTTCCACATTTGTAATTATCTCATTTCCAAAATGGTTCTTATTGATAGCTAACCAAGGCTAAAGTTTTTGTTTAAACAAGTTGATGGACTTGGACAATCAATCCCATGTCGAGACTGCAATGGCTTCTTTGCACTCATGCTTTGGCTTGTCTCTGAGCAAGTAAAACTTTTAATAGCAACTTTTAATTGCCTTCCTAATCCAGTGAAGGAATTCTCAACTATCACAAAATATTATAATAAATAATTTAGGCTATTATTGATGTAACACAAATTCTCAAAATCAAGATGTTTTTTAATGGCAAGTATATTGTGGCAAGTTGAAAGTTAGACTTTCTCCTTCTATGGGCCTAATTCTACACACAGCATACTGTTTCAGAGAACATGGTTATCTACGTGATGTGTTCTGATGTTACGAGCAAAACTATGTCTGCTTCCATATGTCTGTTCTCCACTATTACTTCTCTGAGCTTTTGCTAGCATTGAAGGCATCATGCTCATCAAACAAGTTTCGGCAATGCCCATGTTAATAAAAAATCATATCAAGCATTCCTTTATAAGCATGACAGGGAAGTGTGCATTTATCATGAGTGTTCTATTAAGTGACACAGAGCTGTGAACTCTAGGAACAATGCCAGATTTTTTAAATACAGTTTAGTATCATGGAATTACCCTCAACTCCAGATCTGTCCAATTTGTAGAGTCACTTGTCTGTGTCTCTTCACCACACCCTCAGCCATACAGGATTCTGTCACTTTCATTAAGATTCTTTTGTATCTTTGATGGATTACTTGGAAAAATGTTCTGCTCAGTAACTTGTCCTTATCACCAAGTAAGGGGCAAAGGGAAAGTAAGTCTCCAAAGTTCCAGTTAAAACATTTTCTTCTATTGATAGATACTCTACAAGTGTTAATCCATTTTTCTGTTAGAATTTAATTTTTAAGCAAGCATTGAACATGAATAGTTTCACCAAAATATGTATCTTAAATTCTATCAAGATGTCTATTTAAATATCTCTGTACCATTTAGTGGTAGATCTACCCAATTTACCCAATAAGAATAATACTATTTTGAAATAGAGTAAATTATATGTGTCCATTGTCTTAAGAGCAATGTTAACCACATCTGTAATTGTTAGATAATTCTTTTGGGTTGAAATAAAGCGAGCTTTTTTCCTTCTCCAGTCACTGATGGAAAATGTACTATATTGAACCCACAAGTGCTTTCCCCATTAGGTTTACTTTGAGTAACAATATCGTCCCCCCTTGACACTGCATGCCACACCCCGTTTTTGAGCGCTCTGGCATCTCTGTTGCGCTGGTGACAAATCCTCAATCTGGGGTATCCTTATAGAAAGCTGGTGTTTGGATAGCAATTCTTCCATTGACAGAGCAGCCGCCAGCACATTCTGGGACAACAGCTTTCTTATTGTAACTATTAAGAATTGTATGCCACTTGTATCTACCGCATGTAGGCTTGGAGTATGGCCAGAAACAAGTGTTTCATTTGCATCTGGAGTAGTCATTAGCCTGGGCAACTTAAAGACATATTTTTGTCCCCACCTAAAATTCTCCATGAAGATCCCATGTTATTTTTAGATTAATGCTCTGTCTTAATCTTTAACCTTTACACTGCCAGGTTAGGAAGGAGATAATCAAGACAGTGGCTGGGTAAAACCTGATCCTTCAAGACCAAATAGCTCAATAAATAAACAAAATGCTTCATATGTCATATTTCATAGGAACTGGTGTAAGATAAAGAAGGGAGCTAAATTTCAATTTTCATTCTTGAAGTTTATTTAAAATTATATAGCACTAGAGGCCTGGTGCACAAAATTAATCCACTGGGTGGGGGGTCCCTCAGCAGGGCCTATGCCCTCTCACAGTCCAGGAGCCCTCAGGGGACATCCTCAGTGCTGCTGCAGAGGCAGGAGAGGCTCCAGCACCAATGCTTCACTCACTAGCCGTGAGACCAGCTTCTGGCTGAGTGGTGTTCCCACTGTGGCTGTGCACTGACCACCAGGGGGCAGCTCCTGTGTTAAGCATCTGCTCCCTGGTGGTCAGTGCATGTCATAATGACTGGTCATTCTGCTGTTTGGTCAATTTGCATATTAGCCTTTTATTATATAGGATAGTCACAAATTTAGGTTTCATTCATTTAATCACATATTATAATAAATGGTAATAATTTGTCATTATTGTTACTATTTTGTGATTATAGTTTTTAGCTGTTTTAGATACTATTCAAAGGTAAGGTTTCTTTATTACTTCAATTAGCAACTAAGTGTTCAGTCTCTCTCGACTCTCTGTCTACATGTGGATATAGCCATTGAGAAAAGGAAGCACTATAATAAATCTAATGGAAAGTAACCTCTTAGGGTGATCTGATAATTAATTCCTAATTATGAAGGGTAGTCACATCTCATGCATACAACTTTAGTAAAAGGTTTATTTTTGCCGAAACCAGTTTGGCTCAGTGGATAGAGTGTCGGCCTGTGGACTCAGGGGTCCCAGGTTCGATTCCGGTCGGGGGCATGTGCATTGGTTATGGGCGCATCCACGGTGGGTGGTGTGCAGGAGGCAGCTGGTCAGTGTATCTCTATCATCGATGTTTCTGGATCTCTATCCTTTTCACTTCTTCTCTGTGAAAAATCAATAAAATATTTTAAAAAGTTTTATCTTTGCCTTAATCAAGCCCTATCCACTTTATGCATATATTACATATCTTTGAAATTTTTTTTAGACGCCCACAAGCATAACCAACCTCACCATAGCAAATAATCCTATTAATTATCCTTTATTTAAATCCCTGCCTTATTTTTCCCCCACCATATAATCTTCCTTATGTTCCCTCCTTAATTCTAAACATATAACAGAATCTGCAAACTGTCATTCTCTGCAGTATTTGAGATCTTGCTTCCTGGTTTGTCTTCTTGTTGGCTCAAATAAGATCTTATAAAATTTTTCTTCAGGTTTGGACTGTCTTACATCAACACATGAGGATCCACTCCTCAGACGGAGATCATATATCTTTAATTTCTGTGTCTGAAGCTCCAAACTAAGAATCTAGAATATCTCACTGGATCTGTAAATGTTTGGCAAGTAAATGCAGTATGCCAGAGGCCAGCAGGTATTAACTTAAAGAAGATTTAATCCTCAAGTATATCAGTTTTGCTGCAAAGCAGACAAGTAAATTGATGCTTGCAGTTATAAAGAATGTTGCTGAGGTTCATTGCCAAGTGCTCTGGGTTCTCAAAGACATTGGGGCATCACAAAACTGTATCCTGGAGGAGGTGATATTTGAACCAAAAATACTCGGTTTAATTTGGGAAATAAGCATGGGTAAGGTGAAGAAAGGGAGAGGCTTTTACTATGGAGTACAAATAGAATGTGTGAATGAAAAAAGAAAGAAAACAAAAACACATAAAAAATTTGGGAAATGGTATACCATAAGCCATTGCATATGGCTGGAGATGAGGTTGTCTGTTTCTGTAACAGTTTTAACTAAAGTTCGAATGGTAGACAGGTCTACCCAGATCGTGAAGGACCAGGGCTTTTAGTTGAAGACATCAGTCTTAATTCTGAATTGCGGGGGGGGGTGGGGGAGGGGGGAAATCAAAGAATCTGAGCAAAGAAAAATACCACTCTGGCTGCAAAAATGAGTAGAGCTTTGATAAAGCCAGATTGGAGGCAGAAAGACCAATCAGGAGGCTAGTGTTGTTTTATAATTATATTAGAGGTCGGGTGCTCAGCCTAGACTGCACCCTCTCACAATCTGGGAACCCTCAGGGGATGTCTGACTACTCATTTAGGCCTGAACCCGAAGGCCCTAAACTGGCAGTTGGACATCCCTCTCACAATCTGGGACGGCTGACTCCAAACCACTCGCCTGCCTGCCTGACTGATTGCCCCTAACTACTCTGCCTGCCTGCCTGATCATCACTAGCCACTGCTGCCTTGGCCCCCCACCCACCATGGCAGCAGCCTCTGCCTCGCCCCTGCTACCACAGCTTTGTCCAGAAGTTTGCCAGAAGGACATCTGGAATGTTGTCTGGAAGGCCGTTCGGCTGTCTGGTCTAATTAGCATATTATACTTTTATTATTATAGACTAGGGGCCAAGTGCACCTTGAAAGGCACTGTGGGTTCTGAGGCTGCAGTGGGCATAAGGGCAGATCTTGGCTCATTCTCTGCACCCCCGCTGGGCCCCTCCCACTGTGGCCTCTGGTCCTCTGTCTGTGGGCAGCCCCACTCCCACCACCACCACTCCCACACACTGATAGCACCAGCCCCACTCTCACACACTGACAGCGTGGAGAGATTAGGGCCAGTGCCAGCAGTGGGTGTGAGCTGCAGATGTTGCCCCAGTTGCCTCTCAGGAGCAAGGCAAGGTAGAGAAGCCCTCAGGGGCAATCAGGGCCAGCAGCCGTTGCTCACACCTGCTGATGGCGCCGAGCAATCTTGACTTGAGCCAGCTGCCAGCAGCGGATATGAGTGGGGCCGGTCCTGGCAACAGGTGTAAGTGCTGGACAAGACCACAGCATGTGGAAGCAAAGAATTTTCAATAACAACCAGAGGCTTGCCCCTATGACAGCAACTGGCACCCCACCTTGGTCTGGCACCCCTATCTTACCGCGGCCAATGCCTGCCATGTTCCTGCACCCCCTGGTGGTTGGCACATTTCATCACAACTGGTTGTTCATTGCTTTGCCATTTAGCCTATTTGCATATTAGCCTTTTAGTATATAGGATAAGGAGTAAAGTGCTTTTTGCTCATCATTCATTTTTAATTGTTTAATATAATTTCAGTGATGTTTTCATTAAAATGTTTATTATAAAATCAAACCTGGAAGATTTTTTAGTATTTCCTGGAACCCCATCCTGTGATAATAAGTTCCTTTTTAATTAATGAAATTGACACTAATTTTTGTTTTAAAAAAGGCAATGTTATATGTAAATTTTATTAAATTAGAAGTGGCGATTAATATAGAGTGTACAATTTAAAATATATTAGATAGACTAATGCAGGTAAAAATTGTGACCTTAACCAGAGCCATGCATACTTCTGAATTTTCTTCCAAAGAAGTATAAACACTATTTCTTTCAAATTTCTCCCATCAGTAACTTTAATTAGTGATTAGTGGTTATTGCTTGTGGTTTCTGCTTCTCCACTGTTAATGAAAGGTCACAAATTAATGATTACTTTAAAATGTGCTAAAATAAATCATCCTTAATAAATAACATTTTTGTTACTGTTTTATGCATGCTGCTCTCAAAAACAAGATGAGGGGTAAGCTGGGAAAATGAATAATGTTATATTGAGCTTTTATAACCACTTTTTCCCCTGAAGAGAGTGAAAAAATATATTTATCAAAGCCAAACTCCAAAGGTGTGGCAGTTTTCTATTCCAGAAATCTGGGGTTTAATATAATGTAAAATGTAAATGATTAGCCAATTCAGGTTAATCTGAAAGGGACAAAAAAGTGACACTTCAATTTAAATAGAACTTGTTATAGCCAACATTAATCAAATGTTCTAGATTAAAGAACAATCCTATACAGTAAAAGCCTAATATGCAAATTGAGTGAACAGTGGAACAAACAGCAGATCAATGGGTCGCTATAATGCACACTGACCACGAGGGGGCAGATGCTCAATGCAGGAGCTGCCCCCAGTCCACAGGCCCCAGGCCAGCCAAAGGGGTGCCAGCAGGGAAATGCTAATCGACAGCGACAATGGGGGGTGGGGCCAGTGAGTGGATGGAGCCAGGCTGGTCACCCGGGCCTGATTGCAGGTCAGGCCTAGAGACCCAACCTGTGCACGCATTTTGTGTACCAGGCCTCTAGTATTTCATATTCCTTAATCCACAAGAAAACCAAATGCCACACAATACAATCATGATGATAGAAAACCACTATGAGTAAAAAAAGGGGGCTAGTGATTGAAATAAACAGAGCTTAGGGTGGGAAAGTCCCTATGGAAAATATTTAAAAATTTTAAGCATGAGTGGGAGAATTTGGGAAAGCCTCAGAAATTATATAAAATTTTTATTTTGAAAATACCTACCAGGTGGAAAATAAAATGTATAAGACTCATCAGAGTAGTAAGTCTAGGTCAGCTGTGAATCTGAGGTAGAGATGAATATTGGTGATAATTAAATCCCTCAACATGGTTGAGATTACCCAGTAAGAGAATATAAAGTGAGAATGAAGGAGATTTTGTACTGAGTCTTAAGGAACTCTAAATCTATTGGCTATGTAGAGGAAGATGAATTACTAAAGAGAAAAGGGAGGAGTAGCCAGAGAGTTAGGAGAAGGTCATGTCCTGAAAACAGTGCTTGATTGCATCAAATGCTACAAAGACATAACTAAGTTAGGTATTTTAGAAATATCCATATTTTCATCAACATGAAGTCATTTAATGGAATCATAAAGATTAAAGCTTCAGTATAGGCCACTATCTAAATGTCTGGCCATGATGAAGGCAAGAGAAATGAGCCTGTAATTGGAGAGGAATAAAGGGGAGAATAAAGTTTAGGCTTATGATTTTATTTAACTAATTGAAGAAATTTTACTAGGTTTAAGATCTCTGAAACAATGAGGAGAAATTGAAAATATAGGAGAAAGAAAGAATAGGCTAATCAGAGAAGGATAACATGCCAATGAATTCAGGAGTGGATGGATTCCACACACAGGTGGAGAGATTTTCTTCAGACAGAATATTCACAACTTTACTAGTAGAATGCGCTATTATGCGGATCACAGAGACTATATCTGGTGGCTTCTCATTCCCCCCCCCCTAGAGTAGAAGATGAACACAGGCAAATCTATTAGTTATTCATCCAAGGTTGAGTTTAAATAAAGGAGAAATCCCCTAGGGAATACAAGTAATATAAAAAGTGTCATGAAGTTCAAAGTAATGAAGAAAGACTGAGACAAAGTAGAAAGGTTGGTAAAGGATGGAGCCAGTGATTAGATTGTAGGATAGCTGTAGTGAGAATACTGGAATAAGTACTCCTAAAGGAGAAAGGTAACAAGGATCCTACTTTCTACAAACAGAAATTATCCCAATGGATAAAGCAATGCTTGCACAGTTCAAAGAAGGACAAATATCTGCTACAGAAAGTCAGTGCAGTGTCTGTAGAATTGAAGCATTGCACATGTGGTACGTAATAGCTGGTAACACTGCTTGAGATAAGGATTCGAGGGGGTTGTTGGAGATGAGGAAAATTTCAGAGAAGGGAAACACAGGAACAAAGATACTCTGATGGATGTGCATGTAAAATGATAATAAATTCCATTTAGCTAAGTCAGAAAACATTTGAAGGGATCTGTAAAATAAAGTTTGGAAAGGTAGGTTGGGATGCAGGTTGGGTAGGGTTTTTAAGAAAGTTAAAAGGTAAATGTAATTATTTATAAGTATTCACTCTAAAAGATTCCATGGTAAGAAATCAAAGGAAGCCGAGGTTTCCAAAGAATATGTGAACAACAGTAGACCCAACATAGAATGTAGTTAGCCAGATATGTTTCTGGATTTAAAAAAAGGGCCATCTGTGGGTCTGCCAATGAAAAAAATGATCAAGTGCCACAGTAAAAATATCAACATAGCTACACTTTGCTTCGTTAAACACTGATTACCATTGACAAGTGAAGCAAAATATCGGCCTTTCCAAATGGCATGTTGTATAAAATTTCTGAAGCAGAAATCAGAAATTTGATCTTTAATGCAAAATCAGATATATAGAAGGCATCTGCTAGTTTTAATGTTTTGTCACAAGCACAGAATAAAGGGCTGCTTTCAAAATAGGAAACTGACACATGCAAAGCACTTTTTACCATGGACACTATCAAAGTCCTGGATGAAATTAGTGTTGCCATTAATCATTTTCACATCCAGAGAATATTGGAACTATGAAGTGATTAAGAGGCTAAGAGTAACTCTAAGGTCTTTCAGGTTTTGTCCTTAATCTGGATGTAAGGAGAAAGAGAAAGAGATGTAAATTGCAAGTCAGAGCAGGAAACTTTGCTACTTTTGTTTTCTCTGGCAAAACGCTTTGGGCAAAGAAATTGAAACCAATATTAAAATGAGTCCTTGATAGTTCTGAAATGACTATTTCTGACAGGATACAGAAGATGAATGGGCAGAGTAAATGAAAACCATGTGTTTTTTCCCTATATATCCAGAGAATGCTATTTTATCTCAGATTTGGAAATACATTGAAGGTCATATCAAATGATAATGGAAGGTGAATCTATCCATATTCCATCCTCTTTCATCAAAAGGAGTTGCCCTTTATATCGGCTTTTAAAGATGACCATGTGTAACATCGTTACAAAGAAATCTATTTCCTCTTTGTGATCAACATATTATTTATAGAGATAGTCCATTATACCCTAAAGTATCGAAATTTAACTTTTACAAAATTTTTAGAATTCATTGCCAAACTTATCTTTGCATTGTCTGAAAAATATCTATGTAGTCAATTAAAATATATAAGAAACTACAATATAAACCTGCTTAAGATACTTCTTTTTAGAGGTATAGAATTATCATTTACTTATAAACAGAAAAAATGTTCCATTCACATGAGCCTTATGCATGCAGTGAAAAAGGTTTGAAGAAGCTTAAATTAGCAATACTTTATTAGCTATTAGCTTGTGTTATGGTATTACTTGAGAAGATGGCAACTCTTTTAACATATTTTTAATTTCAATCTCTTGAAAATGTTCTAGCATTTATAAATTTGATAAATTCAATTTGACTATACTTTCAAGTTAATTTATTTGCCTCAATTTTCTTGTGTCATCCAGCACAAAAAATAGCTTTTATTCACTAATATTAACTTCAAAATTAAGTTGTCCTTTTGAAATTGCTTGTAAAAAATGACAGCTTTAAAATGATCATTCCAGCTGAAGGAATACTCAATACTTCACTTAGTGATTGTGCCACCAAAGCCAGTTAAATAAGTGCTTGAGATCATTTCATTCTTTTGAACAACATACACATTTAATATATTGAGAATCAAAGTTGGGGTTTAATGAAGGAAGCCATTTAGATGTAAACACTGGCTTGATTCTGATGCCTGGGGATCTGAGCAGTCTGGCATGCAAAGCCAAGAAAGCTCTGAACACCACATCCCTGTCAGTGGCCTCGAGGGACTGAAATAGTACAGAAACTTCACAAAGAACCCTGCTGCCCAGAGTTGCCAGCAGAAAAAACAGAATTCCACCTTATCTCATAGTACTGTCAAACCTTTCAAATATGTCCTCATGTGGACCAGTTATCTTTGACACGTACGGGGAGAAAACCAGTAAAATCTCATTAAGAAGTTCACAAATACATAACCACTCAGAAAATGATTAATAATCTGAACTCATTTACCCACTGGGTATGTTTACATCTAAATAGGCCAATCAAAGAATTATGTTCACATCCTCAGCACATGGAAGTTTCTGTCAGAATAAAGCAATTACTGCACTATAGTTTTTAAAAGCCTGCTTTGGGCTACAAAAATGGCATTAGTCAATGGAGAAAGAGTCATTAAAAACAAACATACTGAGATTCCTTTGAATATTTATTAAATTCGAAGTAAAATGTTGAAAGAAATTATCTACTTTGCATTTTAGGTATTCTGAAAAAATATAGTCATTTAAAATGTCAAGAACATAAAGAAACGCTTGCTTTAAAATATTTGCCAATTATTTTCTACTTTTTGTTTATTTTCTTGGCTTCTTGAGTTGGCTTGCTTTATAAAACCCAGTGCAAAATGGAGTTGGGGGAGAGGAGATTTAATGTGGAAGAGACATTTCTGCACATAGGACAGAAATATTAAGTTAATAAGGACACACACTAATTATATCAGTTACTGATGCATAGTATGAATGATATTTATATTATCTTATGTAGATGAATATATATTTTCCTTAAAACACCTTAGAAGACAAATTTATGTGCAAACACACACACACACACACACACACACACACACACACACACACACACCCATATGCTTATTGTACTGTACAAAGTGGAATGTCAAGTATCTTTTTTATCAAAATATAAATTTATTCCATGCTAGATCTTTTACTTTTCAACACAGGGCCTTACTTAACCAAAAAGTCTCAGAGTTTTTTATTATGTGAGAGAGAAGGGGGAAGAGACAGACAGAGGGGGAGAGAGAGAGAAAGAGATAGAGAGAAGAAGAAGAAGAAGAAGAAGAAGAAGAAGAAGAAGAAGGAGGAGGAGGAGGAGGAGGAGGAGGAGGAGGAGGAGGAGGAGGAGGAGGAGGAGGAGGAGGGGGAGGAGGAACATAGAGAAGAGGAGTGTATTTGTGAACACTGAGGAAGAAAAATTGTTATTTTACTATGTAGTGTTCACTTTTGTGGAATGCTGCTGAGAGGTTAAGTAATATGGAAATAAGAAATGGTGAAAAGTCCTTTGAAACGGAAACATGGAGGAAACTGTTGATAATTTGAGACAAATATATTGGGGGTTTATTGGGGTGAGAGATTTATTTAGAGGGAGGGAGTTAAGGATGGAATTGTATTCTGACTTAGGATAAATTAATTAGTAGCATATATTTTAATGCTGATTGAAATGATGGAAATAGATATTAATGACATCATATATTATTGGAGAACAGAAGAGTCTGTGAAGGAATGTTAGGAGTTAGGTCAAACTACAAATGAAGGAGATATGACACAATATCCATTGTAACAGAATAGAAGAAAAAATATGGTAGGCTTATGGGTGGAAAATTGAGAAGGGTCTTTTATATTTGATGGTTGCTATTTTCTAAATGAAGGCATTAGCTTATAATTTAGAATGAATGGAGATCAAAGATGTTTAAAATAGGAGAGCTGGTATTTCTTCCCTGGCTTATAACCAAAGGGGAAAATGTACATGGCTGACTGATATATCACTCCTTGGTCCCTCCCTGCCTCTCCAACTGCAGCTTACATCCGTCTTTCCCAGGACCACACTCCAGCCACACTGATTTTCCTCCTGTACTAGTATTTTCTTCCTGTCTTTAGATAGGATGTGATTTTCTCCAATTCAGGGCTTTGGTAGACTAATCTTCCCCCTGAAAATAATCTTCTACCACCTCTAGGATTTCTATACCATTACCCTATTTTTTTGTAATGTTATGCTTCATAGACAGTAAGTGCTCAGTATATATTTGCTCCCTGAATAAATAAGCTTTCAGTACTATCTTCTAATTCCCGAATGCTTATTCATTTATTCAGGTGTGTTTTTTTTTTATATATTTTATTGATTTTATTACAGAGAGAAGGGAGAGAGATAGAGTGCTAGAAACATCAATGAGAGAGAAACATCGACCAGCTGCCTCTTGCATACCCCCTATCGGGGATGTGCCCGCAACCAATGTACATGCCCCTGGTGGGGACTGGTTTTTGAATGAAGACTATCACGACACCTTCTTGGATCTGGATAAACTAATTTGTTTTCTTTACAAAAGCATTAAACACAAAACAGAAACTCGGGGTCCATCAGCGTTCACAGTGTCCTCAAATCTAGAACTTAAAAATCATGAACAGGAACAGAATTGCTGCTTCTGAATCAAAAGTTGGTTATTCTGTTCTTTTCTGCTACTTATCTAAATTCCACTCAAAGCAGAGAATATTAATGTCAGGCACATGCTGAGCCTCAATAAATTTGTGTTCAATGAATAAATACCATTTAACATTTTCTGTTATTTCTTGATTACTTATTTCTTTACTTTCAAATACCACTACAGAGAGAAAATGCACATTTTACCAACTAGTCCAAAAATATTGTTTTTCAACTATTTTCATACACCAATAACTCCTTATCATGTAACAGATGCTGTTTCTGCTTTGTGATATGTCTGCCTAATTCTGCTAAAATTGTTATCCATCATCAATTCTAGGAGCCCCATGGCATCTTGTGACATTTGAAGATCAATTGCTGCTACAGTCAATTATGAAAAGCTTTGTTTTAATGGCCCTATAATTGATATTGGTATTTTCTATTTTTAGAACTTACTCAGAATATCCAGATCATTGTGTTCAGTTAAAATACAGAAACTAGTGTACATAGTCTCAGGAAACTATTTAAATGGTTCTATTTTCAAAGAACATTGTTTAAGATTTTGAAAATATGAGAATTTAGAACTATGAATTTTTTTTGTTGAATACAAATGGAAAAAATTGACTTCTAATGCTTTATGATTAAAAAGTCTTTCTGAATGAAATAAACTCTAAGAATGACAGTGCATATCATTTAATGCTTTTCTGTGTCTTTCAGAAAACTGAACTAGAAAAGCTTTGGGTTCATGGAATGATTCTCTGAATTATATTTGTGGAACAGGGATAAATTAAACACAATGGATAATAAAGAACATTATAAACTGATGAACAAAAAGATAGATACAGAGACAGTAAAGCAACAAACAGACTGTCAAATTACAGTGGGGAGGATAGGGAGATATGGGGGAGGTAGATCAACCGAAGGACTTATATGCATGCATATAAGCAAAACCAATGGACAAAAAACTCTGCGGGTGGGGAGGGCATGTATGGGCATGGGGGGGGTGGCAATGGAAAGATATGTACATATATAATACCTTAATAAAAAAATAATAAAAAAGTATAATCATTCATAGGCCTTGCTATGATGTGACATTCTAGTCTCTGACAAAAATTTAACAATATATATATTTTTAAATATTTGGAGTATTCACATGTAATAAATGCAATCTTTCTGTTGTTTTGATGTAGAAGTAATATGGCGTAGTGAAAAGCAGAAGTGGTGAGGTTTGAATATTGGGTACAGAATTTCATAAAATATTTTTAACTACCAAGCAGTATCTTAAAAGTGCAGTGACACAATGTGGGGGAAAAATGTTGACATGATTTCTGTCAGGAGAAATTTATAATTTATGAAAAGGTACACATGAATAGCAAAGAAATAAAATAACAATTCTAATATAACAAATTATGTGGGTACTTGTTAGGGTTGACAGACATAATATAAGCTTCCAGTTAAGTTTAATTTCAGATAAGCAATGAATATTTTTAATATAAGTATGTCTCAGATGTTTTATGGGAGAAATGCAAGATAGGCTAAAACAGGCAATTTTAGCACATGTAGAAAATGGATCCAATCTAAGGAAACCCTCACCAAGGATGTGCCATCTAAATGGAGAAGAAATTAGCCAATAACAAATGAGAATTGTAAGAAAAGAAAAGCACATGCAAAGACCAGAAGATAAAGAAGAGTAGAGTGCGTTTGGAGGGCTGTTCAGTAAGCATGCAAGGAGAGAGGAGAGACAGGGGATTGCATAGTTAAGATGGACTCTACCATGCACAGACTAATAACTATGTTAAGGGCATTTTCATGTATTCACATTTAATTTGTTTTCTTGAAATTTCACTTGATTTACAGTATCTAGTATAAGTTTAATTTGGGAGGATCAGAGAAAATTTTGAAGTCCATATATAATATATGTGAGAAATGATTATTGTAAACAGGAGAGATAGAAGTTATGTAAAAATAGAGGAAGCAGAGAGAAGAAAACAAATTTAGGATCCATTTAAGAATTATTAATAAGATTTCATAAGTGACTAGAGACCCAGTGCAAAAAAAAAAATCTATGCACTTCAGGGGTCCCTGAGCCTGGCCTGCACCCTCTTGCAGTTCAGGAGTCTTCGGGGGCAGTTGGACATCCTTAGCACTAATGTGGAAGTGGGAGAGGCTCCCGCTACTGCTGCCATGTTCACCAGCCATGAGCCTAGCTCAGGGCTTCTGGATGAGCAGTGCGCCCCCTGTGGGAGCACACTGACAACCAGGGAGCAGCTCCTGCATTGAGTGTCTGTCCCCTAATGGTCAGTGTGCATCATAGCAACCATTCATTGTGCCATTTGGTCTATTTGCATATTAGCCTTTTATTATATGGGATCATATGAGGGGAATAAGATGGATTGAAGGATTAGGGATAACACCTACATTTTTAGCTTATCATATTGGAATATTAAGGTTGAATTCTCTAAGCTAGGGAATATAGTAGAAAAAAATATGTTGAGGAGGTGGCATTGTGATGAGGGAAAGTTTGAAGGGTATGAGGAGCATTTGCAATAATCAAGAGTAAATTTCTAGTAGGTAGTTGATTATGTGTCAGTGAAGCCCAGATAAGAGATCTGGATTTCAACAATAAATTGGTTTTGTTTTGTTTTGTTTTTTTAGTTTGTACATAGATGTTCCTCAAAGTGTACTTCTATATGACCTATAACAAAATGACCATGAGTTCATGGTCAAAATCCTGTGCCCCCTGCCTAGCGTGCATGGCTCAGAAATTGAGCATAGGCCTATGAATCGGAGGTCACGGTTCTATTCCCAGTCAGGGCACATTCACCCAGTGTGGGGCATGCCTGAGGCAGCCAATCGATTATTCTCTCTTATCATTGATGTTTCTATTTCTGTCTCCTTCTACTTTACTCTCTGAAATCAATCAAAATATATTTAAGAAAAACCTGTACCTTCACCAAACCTACCACATCCTACTTTATCATAAGCACTCCAATGATTCTTACACACAGTCAAGTTTGATAATCCCTGAGAGAGATGATGGATGAAGGTGACACTTTGATAATATCACTTATGGGAAGTATATTATAGTAAGCTCACATTGTCCAGAATGATATGGAATACTACCAAACACACACACACACAGAAACGCAAAAGGAATCCCCAGAGAAATCACACAAAATAAATGAAGGTAGTATTAGAGAAACCAAGGTTAGGGTGTGTAAGATTTTATGTTTCAATTTAAATTATAAAATACAGAACATTAAAAGTTGCTTTTTACTTAGGTTGTATGCTACATGTTTCAGAGACTGCATGTTTAAACTCTAAGTCTCCAACCTGGAACACATAAGGTGTATTCAATTGTTGTTGTTGTTTAATGAATGCATGCAAATGTTCAAGCTTTGATAATGACAAACTGTACTATTGCCACAAATAATACTTTGCCAGATGGAATCTCTTCTGGGGGAAGAGATACATTATAAAAATAACTCTGTAAAGTTTTCTATTAAATATCTGAGATAAATATAGTTTTCTAACTTTAAATTTTGTTCACATGTAAATATCCTAAAACGGTGTCTATTGTATGTATACATATTTGGAATGAGATCATCAGAGCATTTGAATGGGCAAAAATTATCATATATTTAAACTAAAATGGAATTATTCCTTTAGCTATTTCTGGGTATAAGAAGAAATCATTTAACAAGCTGCTAATATAACTCTACAATGATTAATCTCTATTCTTTGATTTCCCCTGTGTTATAAATCTCTGTATTAGAGAAAAAAGCAGCTTTTCAGGTATGCATTCAATGAGAGGACATATATAACATGAGGATCTCTATTTAAAACTCTTACCAGGATTCAATTTTTTAAAAGTAAAAAAATAAAAAGGCATGTTATAGCTCTGTCAATATATTAACACACCTAGCTTGTCAGTATTTTCTACTTCAATTTTGATTTCGTCACTCAGTGGTGTTTAATTTTCCACTTCCATTTTAAATCCCCACACACATTTTCAATGCCACTGAAAGTTTAATTTGTATTTATCTGCATTATTTAGCACATGAAATTGTAGCATAAAATGATGAAGTAAATATAAGGTTATAAAATTATTCCAATAAATATCCTCTATATTACAAGAAAAGAACTCCTGTGCTGAGAAGAAATATTCATGTAAATGAAACTTCCCTATGTATTAGTATTTCAGTCAAAAGAAATGACTTCTCCAACCCCCTTCAGGTAGAAAATATGAATCTGCATTTAAATGGAAAAATGAATTCTAATTCAGATTTCAGCTACTGGGATCAACTAAAATAAATCAGGTGTTGGCTGAAAAGTTGCCTTTGAAGTTATAGTGAATTTTACATATATGCACGTTTAGATCTAATCTAAATATAAAATGCATCAAATTAATTCTCTCCATGAAATGTTTATCCCAACTCTAATTTAGTCATTAAATACCTACTCTCAAAATAGCTTAAAATATTCACTTAGTAGTTTATTCTAGTCTCATTTTCAATATTTTATTTAGATTCCCTGGTATTATACAAAGAAAAACAATGTATGTTTTAAATAGCCTCCTATGTGAATCTTGATTTTGGGTATTATTTTTATAACTAGAGGCCCAGGGCACAAATTCTTGCACCAGTGAGATCCCTTGGCCTGGCCTGTGGGATCAGGCTGAAACTGGCTCTTCAACATCCCCCGAGGGGTCCCAGATTGTGAGAGGGTTCAAGCCAGGCTGAGGGACCCCATTGGTGCACAATCAGGGCTTTGGAGTGACACTGAGGTTGGCCAGCCATGGAGGGATCACTGGAGGGCTCCAGGGCATGTCCAGCCCATCTTACTCAGTCCCGATTGACCAGACTACAGCAGCAAGCTAACCGATCCACTGTTTGACCTCTGGTGGTCATTGAACATCACTGTGAGCAGTTGAGTGGTCTTAGCATATCATTAGCATATCACGCTGTGATTGGTTGAACGGATGACCAGATGACTGAACACTTAGCACATTAGGCTTTTTATTATATAGAATTAGAGGCCAGGTACACAAATGCATTGGGGGGGGGGGGGGGAGAGTATCCTACATCCTCTCCAATCATCCCCACCAGGATTGGGCTTAAATGGGGAGTCAGACATTCCTCTCACAATCCAGGACTGCTGGCTCCCAACTGCTTGTCTGCCTACCTGCCTGATTGCCCCTAATCGCTTCTACCCGCTAACCTGATCATCAACTAACCACTCCCCTGCCAGTATGATTGATGCCTAACTGCTCCGCTGTTGGCCCGATTGCCCCTAACTTCCCACCCCTTCTGTCCTGGCCACTCTTAACTTCCGTCCCCTGCTGGCCTGGTCACCCCAAACAGCCCTCCCCTGCAAGCCATTTTGTGTTGGAGTGATGGTCCATTTGCATATTACCTCATTATTATATAGGATATTATTTACTGAAAAGTAATCTTCTGGAAACCACTAAAGTGCACAGTCAGGGCTTTGGAGTGACATTGAGGGCCTCAGATAAGAAGACACTATGTAGGCCTATTTCAAACTCAATCCAGATATCCGTCAATTTAGAAATTATTCTCAACTCATAAAACTTCCACAATTATAGGATTCCATGAGAGCTGGGATACTATCTTCTTTACCACTTTATCTCCTTTCAAAGAGACAATTCAGCATTTTGAAAGCAATCGATAAAAGTAAGTTTGGTGCCTGGCCAGGGTGGTTTAGTAGTTGAGTGTCGACCTATGAACCAGGAGTTCATGGTTAGATTCCCAGCCAGGGCACATGCCCAGGTTGTTGTCTCAATCCCCAGTGTGGATCTTGCTGGAGGTAGGCAATCAATGATTATCTATCATCATTGATGTTTCTATCTCTCCCTCTCCCTCTTCTCTGAAATCAATAAAAATAGTTTGTTTTTTTAAAAGTGAGTTTGGGCCCCGTCTTCTTTGCTCAGTTTGTTGAGTGTTGGCCATGCACCAAAAGGTTGCTGGTTCAATTCCCAGTCAGGGCTCAATTTCTGGGGTGTGCAGGAGGCAGCTCAAAGATGAATATTTTGATGTTTCTCTTTGGCCCTTCTCCCTTCTCTTTCTTGCTAAAAATCTATTTAGGTGATATTTTGATAAATTAAGTTATAGCTAAATCAGAATTTTCCCAGAATTCAAAATATTAAGTTAACATTGACTAGTAACTCATAAAGTATTAGAAATCAAAAGCAGAAGGAACCTTGGGAATAATAGTGGGTTGACTCTCTGCCTCTTGCACAGGAATCAGACATGTCTTTATAGCAGGGGCTACATTTTAGTAAACTCCATGTTCTCTCTTCCAGCTACAAAATGCTGAGCACATGTGCAGTGCTCAATATTTTCTGATTGAATCACATTTGGAATTAGTGACTGCCTCTTCTGAGCTCCCACTTGTGTAACAATATTACATAATTACGCTTTCACAATCTTCGAGCAGGCTGTTCCCTCTCCCTGGAATGCCCTGCCCTCCACTCTCCATTTGGTAAATATCCAATCATCTCATGCCACTCTGCATCCTTTGGCAGAGATAATATTTAAGTGCTGTTCTTTTTTCATAGTGTTGACTTGTTGCTAAGAAGGGGATAGCCCTCCAGCTTTAACATGTGCCAGCCCCATTTGAATCTATGTGAGGTACTGAGACGTATTCCCAACAGTGGGATAGGAGCAGCTTGATGTCACCTCTTGCTGACAAAGTGGTTAAGTGTGAAGAGACATGCTCCCTCCCTACCCCACATCCTTTCTTCCCTATCTGTGGGATGGATTTCGAGGATCTGAGCACTTGGGTAATTGCAGGGTCACAAGAAGAAAAGGCCCTCATTCGAATGGTGCCACACACCAATCAGAAAATGTCGTATACATTTTATGTATTCGAGAAATAAGTGTTCACTGTGTAAAGTCATTATATTCTTTGTTGTTAAAGCAGCTAGTGCTACCTTAACTGATGGGTGTGGCATCTTAGGGAAGTCATCTCAGTCCCTTCCTATTAAAAGAAACTTAGGTGGATCAAGCAGACTCTTGACCAAAGTGTTAATCTACAAAGGCACTATGCATCACTGGCATTACATCAATTGAATAAAGCCTCCTCTCAGTAAGAGGACTTATGTGAGTAGAAGGAAAATTAAGTTTAAGCTGCTTTGGGTGGGGATGGTCAGCAGGAGGCTATGGACAATATGGACAAGTAGTAAAAGTCCCCAAAGCAATGGTAAGAATGGTAGTTCTGATGAATTGTATTTTCCTCTGTGGTTTTTTGGTGGGGCGTGGCAAGGGTACACATTTGGGATCTGGGCAATACAGAGAACAAATGTTGCCCCAAGTTCTTCTAAAACAGATCTTGTGTAGCACTCAGTCTCCATGCAGGTTATATATTGAATAAACATTTTGCTATCATCTGCTTGAAGTTGTGCCCAATTTTTGGCCTGCCAAAAGATTCACTTGACTAATTGTGGCTTTATTTCTAATGTACTATGAGCTCTGTCCATCATAATAATATTATATATACAAACAAGTGCTTTTTCTATCATGTAAGACACAGATTTAGAAACAGCACATAGTGTATTATCTAGAACAAAGTGGAATCTTTTTTTAAAATATATGTTCATTGATTTTTTTACAAAGATGAAGAGAGAGGGATAGAGAGTTAGAAACATTGCTGAGAGAGAAACATCGATCAGCTGCCTCTTGCACACCCCCCACTGGGGATGTGCCCGCAACCAAGGTACATGCTCATGACAGGAATCAAACCTGGGACCCTAAAGTCCACAGGCCCACTATCTACTGAGCCAAACCAGTTTCAGCTGGAACAAAGGGGATTCTAAAGTCCTATAGTGAGTAAGCATTTGGTCTTTAGAATAAAATGACTCCCTCTCAATCCCCTTTTTCTAGCCCTTTTATCTGAAAACCTGAGGAAATTGTATACATCCTCATTTTTCACTTTATAATAACAGTACTGGACTCACAGTGTTTAATACATTTCAAATGAGATCATTTAAGTGCTTGACGTACTGAATGCTACTTTACAAACTACCAATACATGTTAGTTAGCCATAATTAGTATTATTTCATGAAGACATTTTATGGCCTTCAAACTAAACGCTATGTTCAAAAAATTTTTATAGTTGAAATATGTATTTAAAACCATTAGTCTTTTCTCCTATCATCTTTATAAATTAGTATAAATTTATAAAATGGGCTTTAACTTACCTTCACAAAGTATAAACTCGATTTCAGAAGTGATCATGGTATCATTGAGTTTCTCTTCTGAAGAAAATGAGAAATCTAGATGATACACCTGTCACAATGACCTATGCTGAAACAGATGGGCTGCACGCTTCTGCCATCAAGTTTCTAACCATATTTGGGCAAATGATTTAACCTTCCTGAAACAGTTTGCTCCTCCAAAAATGGCAATCAGAGAAATAATTCTCCTCAAAATTTGGCTTAAAGGAAAAACTAATATGAATAATCTTAAAGTATTTTTTGAATATAAAATGTCAGGTAATGTTCAGCTATCAAGACAACTCTTACAGGTGTATGTTTTCATTTCTCATTACCATCTGCTACAGTGATTATCAGGAAAAGTGAGTTGATTGATTAATTGTTGATTGATTGACCACTTTATTACTTTAAACTAGAAGTGGGAAAAATAGGATCTTCTATCTCACCTGAAAGACATCTGCATCAAATCCTCCTTCACTTTACAGTGTAAAAGTGTGCTTATGTTAAAGTGCCTCATTTACAGGATAAAATAGCTCCCTGCTGAAGAAGAGAAGAGCAATGTGACATAATTACTCTTGGCTCAGAAGCCTACTATTAGTTTATTCAATGACTTTCCCAAATGGTGCTGGAATTTGACAGGAAACATTTTTGTTAGAAGAAGCATCTTTCAGCTTCTGTAAAATATGGACACAGAAGAAAAACATGAACGGTGAAAATAAGCCTACATTTAATAGTGACAAAGTGCTTGCCACATATATTCCTTAGGTTTCAAGTTCCTGGTTTTATGTTTAGGTTGTAAGTGATATACAATATCACAATACTTTATGAGATAAAATCAGTGGACCTCTTTGGCTAGATTATAAAGCCAGTTACCCAGTAACTAAGACCTCTTCCACTAAGGCAAATAAAAAAAGGGTACCTCATTCAAGAGTTGGAGCATGGCAGAACTTGGAATCAACCTAACCATCACACACACACACACACACACACACACACACACACACACACACACCCTATATAATAAAACCCTAATATGTAATATGCTAATCAACTGAACAGCAGAACACCATGATGCACACTGACCACCAGGGGGCAGACGCTCAATGCAGGAGCCGCATCTTAGTGGTCAGTGCGCTCACACAGGGGGAGCACCACTTAGCCAGAAGCTGGCGAGAGCCTCTAGCACCTCTGCTGCAGGCAGGCGGTAAGGAGTGAAGGGTCCTGGACTGCCAGAGGGTACAGGCCAGGCTGAGACCCCACCCCGTACAGTGCATGAATTTCATGTACCAGGCCTCTAGTGTAAGCACATATATTTACTATTATTGATTTCACAAAGAAAGGGAGAGAGAGTAAAATAGAAACATCAGTGATGAGAGAGAATCATTGATAGGCTGCCTTCTGTATGTCCCATACTGGGGATTGAGCCTGCAATACAGGTAGGTGTCTTGACCAAAAATTGAATTGTGACCTCCTGGCTCATAAGTCAATGCTCAGCCACTGAGCCATGCTGGCCAGGCTAATCCAACATTAAGAGTGTTGTATTTTCAGTGTAAGATGTGAGTAAAATGTCTGATAACGATTCTCAAAGCCATAAAAGCAACAAATATGTCAACATGAGATTCCTATTGATTCTTAGTAGACAGGAATCTACTAACATAGTAGTTTATGGTTCAGGTGTGTGCAAGTTCAATACCCTTTATGGAGGCAGTATAAATTAGTCCAAATTTTATATTTGGGGGTCACATACCCATTGGTTTAAATCCAGTTTTATAACTTGCTAATAATGACTTTGAACAATTGAGTTAACTTCTCCATGTCACATTTTCTTTATCTATAAAGAGAAAATAATTCTTGAGTATGAAAATTAAATAAGATGATAAAACTTTCTCGTAAAGATGGTATATACCAATCCTCAACACATTATTCTTATTAATATGATTGTTTTTATCAGAACAGAGAAGGCACATGGCATAGGCTGGTAGTTGTTCATGTAGGTGAACTAATGATAAAATTTATGGGGACATCAAAGGAATCCAGCAACAGTGCTTTAATGACTGACAAGTGCCAAAAAGAACTATTTGGTTTATCAAAGCAAGGACTTGAGTTTGAATGAATGCAGTCATGTGTACAGGAGAAACAATTGCAAAACTGACATAAAGAGAGGATCCCAGCAGTATATAGTACTACTTTAGTATAAGAAGTACTAAATCTTTGTTTCCTTTCCATTTTATGGATGGAGAAGTTATGTGGTATCTGACATGCCCATAATTGTACAGTAAATATTGGGTCCAGCATTTCAAACTAGCCCCAAGAAGATACTCCTGACTACTGTGTTTTACTGCCCACTGTGATTAATGGTGAAATTAAGAAGTCACAGGTATGGAAATTAAAGGGGTAACACATATAAAGCTGTTAGCACAAATCTAGTATGGGAACAAATGTGGCTGTTCATAATATCTGCTTGAAATGTAACATACACTTAAGAGTTTTAGTCATGTGAAGGCTCAAACAATACAGAGAGGGATATATATGAAACAAGAACATAACAAAAACTATTCTACTAGTATTATTACATATTAAGCAGCAGATTGCTAAAGCTAATACTACTACTACTACTAAAATGTGACTGGTACATTAATATAAATATATTGCCCCCCAAAAAGCAAAAAGGGTATGTTACCCCTAATTAGCTCCATTGTCCATTCTGTTAACCTTATTTAAAATGTAAATTTACAAATTGGATGATGGCCACAAGTTGGTTAGCATTATAGTTAAATGCATGTCACATATTGCTTAGAGGAGACTTAATATGAGCAAAATTTTTGAACAGTTGAAAAAAAATGAACAAGAATTTAACCTATTCTATTTTACTTTAAGGGAAATCTTCAAACCTAAGTATTGGAATTTACTTATATAACAATGTGTATTTAATAAAGGGTTTCTGAAAACTACAAATAATCATTTTAAAGCTTTCTAGTAATATGTATACTTTGATTTTAGTTATTGACATTTTAAGATTACCATGCATGTTGAGATAATCTAAAGGGGGCTAGGGAGGAAGATATAAAGGAAATTCAAGCAGATATCTCTTTGGGACTTTTTCCTAATTTTGATCATAATTCCCTAATTTAACCAACCAACCTTATCTACCTATATATCTAATAATAGGAAAGCATAAAATAGCTCATTTTTGTCATCAAATTAACATAGAACTGATTGGAAATACATACATATATGTAACATATCAGAAATATAACTGAAATGCTTTTGCTTACACAGAGAAAAATATTTTGAAAGATTCTACAAGGTGCCTTACAATAGCCCAGAGAAGCACCCAGGACTTTTAGTTGATCACTTCCTCCATCAGAACCACTCATTTAGTTGCTTTCAAGAAGGTATGCACTCTGGATTGTCTTTTCCCTCCTTGTCTGCTTCATGTTGTGCCTTTTGCTAGAATCTTTTCCTCTTCCCTGAATTGTATATTTTGAGGTTTTCCAAAACTAAATTTTATTTTTATGTCTATTTACACCTGTCCTAAGTGACCTTATCTGTTCGAAGTTTGAATTTCTATTTATACACTGATGGCTCCCAGCACATCCCCTGTTCCCCCCTCTCCTGTGAGCCTCTTTGACAGTGGCATACGGAGGTTCAAGAAGTATTTCAAACACAGCATTTCCTAACAGAACTCTTGATTTTTCCTAACCTCTCCATTGTCTCCCAGTTTTCCCCATTCTGAAATGGCTTCACTACTCACTCAGTTTATTTGGCCCCAAATAATGGATCATCCTTTATTTTTCCGTATAATTACTACGTCTTATCCATTGGCAAGTCATTTTGACTCCAGATTCAAGACATTCCTTGACTAGCACATCTGACGACTCTATCATCATTCTGGTCAGGCCACTGTCATCTCTCATATTGATTATTGCAACAGACTGTTATCCCTTGCTTCCTTTTAAACCCCCTATTGCTAAATTTACACACAGCAACCAGAATAATATATTAAAAAATAAATCAGATTATGTCCATCTGCTCAGAAACTCCCAAGACTGAGGAGGAAATCTGAACTCTTTATCACATTTTACATACATGACCCCTTGTGACCTAATTAACTGCTTATCACCCTGACCTTTTCTCATGACATTCTTCATCTTATTCTGCCTAACCACACTCACCCTTAATCTGTTCTCTCTGCTAGCAATACAATTTTTTTTTCACTTAGATTTTCAAAATGCTCACTTCTTCCCTTCACCCCTCTCTTTTCTCAAAGTTAATGCTTCAGAAGAGCCATCTGTTGATTGTTTAAAAGAGCACACCATTACCAAACTCCAGTCTGTAGCCTTCTGTCACCTTACCCTTGTTCATCTTGTTAGCACTTATTATTGCCTGAATGCATTTAGTTATAAAATGGCTGTTTTCTATCTCCACCACCAGAACACTAGAATTCAAGGCCCATTAACAGAGAAAGAATTTTCTCTTTGTTTATTTGTTTTAAACCCTATTATATTTCTAAATGTTAGAACAGTGGTTGGCATATGGTAAGAATAAATAAAGGAATTAAAAAAGCAAATGGCATTTGATGTCACACAAATGGCATTCATATTGCATACTACCTATACTACCTAAAGGGCTTATGTTGATAAAAATCAGGATAAAGTATTGTCTTCACCCATACATAGTGTCTTCATAAATTTCAAAGGACTGCATTAGTGTGAGAATTTGAAAATCTACTCTTGCTGAAATCAGATAATGATGTTTCCAACAGAACAGGAACAGTGCTCAGAACACGACACAAGCCCGCACTTATGATGCCATTCCCCTCACCTCTCTGGCAGGCCTCCAGGTTCCCCTGGGTGTTTCTGGACATCCAAAGCTATTGGGCTCCAACAGAAGCAGATATCCCACCAACGTTCAGTGAAGACACCTGTCACTGAAGATTAGGACACACTAATAGGACAGCACATCTAACACTTCCTTAGAGCCCACCTGCTAAAGGCTAAATTGTTTGAGACACAGAGCAAGTTTGTAATGAATCTGGTCTATAAAATTCAATTTAGTCTTATAAAACTTTATATTTATTTTTGCATTCTGAGATTATATTTTTTTTTACCTTGAAAATGTTGACTTTTAACATTTCTCCTACAGTCCATCTGCCTGCAATTTCTCTAGGTTTGTCTGTCTACATGTTAACCCCCTTTATCCATGGTTTCACTTTCTGCCCTTGCAGTTACCCACAGTCGGCCACCATCTGAAAACATATAACTAAAATGTTCCAGAAATAAACAACTCATATGTTTTAAATTGTGTGTTTTCTGAGTAGTGTGATGAAGTCTCACACCATCCCACTTGGGATGTGAATTATCCCTCTGTCCAGCATACCCACACTGTATTTGCTACCTACCTGTTAATCGTATAGTAGCCATCTCTGTTGGCAGATCAGTTTATCAGAGAGACAGAGGAAGGCCACATTCAAATAACCTTTATGACAGGATAATATTACAATATTAGTTGTTTTTGTTAATCTCCTGCTGTACATAATTTATAAATTAAACTTTATCATAGGTATGTATGTATGAAGAAGAAACAAACAAACATAGGGTTTGATACTATCAGCAGTTTCAAGCATTCCATGGGGGTCTTGGAATGTGTCCTCCACAGATCCAGAGCAACTATTGCATGAAGAAATCAATAGTGAGTGGACAGACATCTGGTCAATAAGTGTCATCCTAGAGTCAGATACTAGAGTTCAGTGCACTTCATTAGAGTGGTGCGATTTTCCTCAACTTAGCTTTGTGCCAACTTTTCAAAACCCTGTAAGAACTGGCCTTGATCATGTCTTCGTGTCCATTAAAACTACCGTGAGTTCTGTTTTGCTGGTCCATGCATACCTCCCCACTAAATTTGGTCATTTCACATTGGTGAAAGACAATTGCGAATTACTATGGACACTTTGGAACTTTCAGCTATTAAAATGAATCTTCATCTGGAAAGAGCCTTAGAATCCAAAAGAAATGCAATCCTGACTTTAGTGTTCTGCATTCCTTAACCAGTATGAGGAGGCTTTCAAATAGATTCAAAGAGGAATCTCTCTTCCCCGAAAGGCTCCCTAGAAAGGAATGAGGAAAGAGGCAATTTCAGTTCTACCTTCCCTATTTCTCACTTTATCTTATCTCCACTTCTAACCACAAATTTAATTCAAATCAATGACTTCTGAATCTTTCATCCTCCCTTTCTCTTGAAATATTCATTAAAGATTTAAGTTACCCCTGAAGAAGATTCTTGGTACAGGACTTCAAACCTTAATCAACTACATATCTCTGTGACATTGTTAAGGAATTCCAAAACTTTTTCCTGGCAGGGAGGGAAAAAGTTTTATTAAAATATTTAGACTTGCCTTGGGCACATACACTTGAGGCTTCGCTGACCTCTATAAATTAGTACATCTTTTGGTGGAACCCGAAGATGCAAAACCTTGCCTTGGAAAGGCTAATTGCAGAACCCTGAGAAGGACTTGAAGGTTAATGAAATAAACTCTACTGAAATATTGAAGTGTACGGAAAGTTAGGGCAACCTATTTGAAGAACTATACTTAAGGTCTGGCTAAATAACGTAAACTTCAGTTCAATCTTACAAACAGCAAAATAGTGAATCCATGGGAGACTTGAGATCATTAATTAGTGCCTTCAGATAATATTCAGCCTTTGGCCTGAATGCTGACATTTCTACTACCCTCTCCAACATTTTTGCAGATAGGCTGAAACCAGGCATTGCTGATCTGATACATGAAGAAAGATTAATTGCCCATTACTCCACTGTATGAACTTTAGCCTTTGGCAGAATGCATTGACGAATATTTAAATAGAAGAGAAAAAAAAATGAGCACTCAATCTCAAAGTTAGATTTAAAAAATAAGTAGTTAAATGGACAACTGCCCCAATCTTAAAAACATTAAAAAATCCATTTAACAAGACATTTGTTGGTTTTCTAGACAAAAAGACCAATGCAAAACGGACTGTGCCATCTTAAAAAAAATAAAAATCAAAGAACTAGAGGTGCCTAAGGGTTATAAGGAGCTCTGAGGGAGACTATAGCACGTAATTTCCAATGATTATGTTAAACCACCAAAAGGAAACATCTCTAATAATAACTTTCTAAATGGCAGAGTGGCTATTCTGTCAACTATAAGTCCCACCACTACCTGTAGACCTCTTTAGGAATCTTTAGACTACTGAAGTGGTAGATTTTTAAAGTACCCCTCAGGCTCTTCCCCTAACCCTATGTGCAAAAATAATTATCAGCCCTCCTGTGAGTCAACTTTGCTTCTTTATGGAAACACAAACACATTTATTATTGAGAAATTCCTTTTAAATATAACTATTAGCCCTGGCTGCTATGCTTCAGTTGATTAAAAGTCATCCAGTGCACCCAAGGGTCATGGGCTTGATTTATGGTCAGGGCACATACCCAGGATGTGGGTTCAAACCCAGGTCAGGGTGTTTATGGGAACCAACTGATCAATGCTGATCAATGTTTCTCTGTCTCATTGATGTCATTGATGTCTCTCTCTCTCTTTCCTCTCTCCCCCCCCCTTCCTCTCTCTCTAAAATCAATTTAAAAATGCCCTCAGGTGAGGATTTAAAAAATACTTTATAAAATGTAACTATTAAATCAAGTGTTTTCCAGACGGACTGTTTTCTGAAATACCTGATATCTCCTGTCTCTTGTATCCAACATATATTAATAATTTTCAAATGAATGTTAGCTTTTCAGTCCTGTGTAATTAACCCAATCCCAACTTGAGGAATTACTTGAAGTCTTAGATAGCCCCTTGGCTAAGAAATCCACTGATACCTTAAAATATTATGGACTGACTATATAAGTAATAAATAATTCACCAAGCTTTTACCCAATCTTGCTCAATATTATTTGAAGCCCTAAAGCAAGGTATAGTTTGGTTCTACTGTGGAATATTTGTCAAAGAGAGTCCCTTTTATTCATTGTTTTAAGCAACTATATTATTGTTGCATTTCTTGTAAAAATACTAATATACATAGACATATATTTTTGTGTAAGATCTTAGTGTTATAAATAAAATGTGATATTTCCCACTGGTTTCAAACCCAAATATTATTTTGTTCTCAGTAGTACCTAAAGCCATACTATTGTGTACTTATGCTATTTTCTTCTACTATCCCTCTAGATCTCAACAGTCAATATTTATTTGTCTTATCACAGGAAAATTAGAAACATGTAAGGTCTATTACTATATATCAATGATTTACAGAAACCCTCTTCTACTTTTCTTAATAAAGTTTATAAAATTAACATTTATAAAATTTCCTATGACTCCTTTTTTACAACGTGTACATAGTTTTTGTGAAGCCAATAAGACAAAGTTCAAATTTTTTCTATCTACTTATTAAAAGCATTAACCCAGAAGTCCTCCAATGATAAATTATAATTCTAACAAGTGCATTATTAAGAATACCCCAAAAAAGGTAAATCTCTAATTTATTTTTCAAAGTAAACAATGCTGTTTTTATTTTGTTTATTTTTTGAAGCATTACAAATAGTAGTACATATGTCTCTTTCCCCCCCCCCCGACCTCCCCCAGCCTCTCCTACCCCCACCCCCGCATATGCCTTTACCTGCCCTCCCCACCCTGCCTTGTCTTATATCCATTGATTATGTTTATATGCATGCATACAAGTCCTTTGGTTGATCTCTTACAGCCTACCTCCCAGTATTTTTCTAGATCAAATCTAAAATCAATAATGGGAAATTTTATCACTAGTATTGAAGGTGTTGGGTACAACTTTTTTCTGAGTCTGCATTGCACTTATAAAATTGATCTTCAAGCCTTGAATATTTTCTATAGGGGAGGGGAACCACATGAAAAAGCTTTTGGTAAGGGCGAGTTAAATTAGGTCAATAGACAACTAATTCTAACTTTAGGATTCTGTAATTATCACATATCCTTTTCCCTAAGGCCATTCATATTCTGGTCAGATATTGGTCAGATATAGATTTACAGTTGTGCGTATGTGAGACAGTTTATTATTGTATTATTATTTATTAATTATTGCGTTGTTTTTTACTGTAAACCTACTTTTGTCCCACCTTGTATATGTGTTCTGATGGTGTGTCAAGTGAAGCATATTCTCCTATTTTAAATGCTGCAGTAGTAACTACAAATTCATTGGTTCCTCTTGTTATACAGACTACTATTAATAGAAAAAAACTAAGGGATTATCAATAAATTAGCTTACCTCATACAAACACTGTTGCCTTCATTTTTATATATTGCTATCCTTTGTTATAATCCTGAACTTAAAAATTTCCCATCCCTTTTGGGGAAAAAATAAAAGAGTGTACTTTTTTAAAAAAGTTATTAACAGGCAAAAATCTGTCCTCTTTAATGCTTTTTGAAAAGTCTTTAGAAAAAAAATCACCCACTGATTTAATTTTGTTTGTTGATGCTACATACCTGAAAATATTATGAATATTGTCAGTCATCCTACATTAGTTCATAGTAACTTACCAATATCAAGAGCTTCTTATAGAATTTAATTCAGCTTAAAATGTCACTCACTTAGGTTTTCCAGTCATTTTTTAAAACATTTATAAGCACATTACTGCCCTTCCCTTACACCAACTCAAGAGAAATCTTACTAGTTTAAATTAGAAACTAGCAGTTTGGCCTATTATCCCCCTATACTTCTCACCCATTCAATAACACTTTTTTTCAGCCAACAAATATTTCTAGAGCATCTACCCTGTACCATTGTGGAAAGCTTCAGAATTTTTATAAAGGGGGAACTTATTTTTTTTTCTGACAAGATGTAAATAAAATGTAACATTGTATAAGTTTATAATAGAAAGAATGATGATTTGTCATATGTATATTTTACAAGATGATAACCAGTCCCTGTAATTAACATTCATCACCTTAAAGTTACTTTATTTTTACTTGTGAAGATAACCTCTGATAACTGTCTTAGAAAATTTCTAATATACAATACATGCTACACATTACACTCCCAGAACTTATTTATCTTATAACTGCAAGTTTGAGCCTTGAAACTTTCATTATCTAATTTTCCTTGCTCCACCCCACTTCTGGCAATCACCAATTTGATTCCATAGATTCCATCATTATGAGTTCATTTTTCTTATTTCCCACATATAAGTAAGGTCATATAGTATTTGTTTTTTTTCTGACTTATTTCTCTTAGCACAATTTCTTCAAAGTCAATCCATGTTGTCATAAATAACAGAATATCTTTCCTTTTTTATGGATGAACTAGAGGCCTGGGGTATGAGATTCATGCTTGGGAGAGGGGGTCCCTCAGCCTGGCTTCCACCCTCTCCAATCCAGGGGACGTCAGGGACTGCTGGATCCTAACCTCTCACTTGCCTGCCTGCCTGATCATCCCTAACCACCTCTGCTTGCCAGCCTGATAGCCCCTAATTATTAATTGCCCTCCCTGCCAGCCTGATTGCCCCTAACTTCCCTCCCCTGTCAAACTGATCTCCCCCTTACTGCTCCCCCCTGCAGGCCTGATCGCCCTCTGCCTAGGCCCCTGCCACTGTGGCTTTGTCCAGAAGGATGTTCAGAAGATGTCTAGTCTAGCCAAAACCAGTTTGGCTCAGTGGATAGAGCGTCGGCCTGCTGACTAAAAGGTCCCAAGTTAGATTCCAGTCAAGGACATGTACCTGGGTTGAGGACACATCCCCAGTAGGAGGTGTGCAAGAGGCAGCTGATCGATGATTCTCTCTCATCAATGTTTCTAACTCTCTATCCCTCTCCTTTGCTCTCTGTAAAAACTCAATTAAAATATATATATATAAAAAAGAAGATGTCTAGTCTAATTAGCATATTAGCCTTTTATTAGTATAGATAGTATATATATTTGTAAACATATTTGTTCAGTCATTCATCAATGGAAAATTAGATTGATCCATACGTGATCTATTGTAAAGAATGCTGCAAAGAAAGTGAGGATATAATTCTCTTCAGGATAGTGATTTTTTTTTTATTTTTATTTTTTGGCCTTACCCAGAGGTGGAACTGCTGTACAAAACTAGGTTTAAACAACACTCTTGAATATGTGTGCTTGTCAAAGATGCTAGTTTACTCAGGAGGTATGTTTCTTTGGGGAGGTGAAAAGTGTCTAATGACAATCATAGAGGAGATTACGTAAACACATCTCTACCAACACTGTGTGCAAGTCTGGAGTAGGTTTAGAAAGACGAACCCATCAGAAAAGGCCCACGCCCACAGGGAATTTATTGAGATGTTTCCAAGTCTCCAGGTGTGTGACTCACTGGGAGACTGCAGGAATTCCCTCATCTAAAGCTGATATTGTTAACAAAATACTGGTCAGTACACAATCCCCAGCCAACCTTTTGGTCTTATCCATATAACATCACCAATCATGAGAGTCTGAGTCTCAGTTATATTTTCAAGAAACAGTTCAATATAAATTCTATGTAAAATGCCGACATTTGTTCAGCCCTGGAAATATGCTCCAGCACTATTCCAGTTGCTTTTCATTGGGCCCCTCCTATGCATGGAATCTACACATCTTTAAGAGTATTTCATGAGGATAGTTTTACAAAGAATATTTTTCATTATTCTATGGATTTGATGTACTGAATTTGTAACTAAATAGAAATATTCTTCACTGAACATTAAAAGTCAACTAGTAAAAAGTGATTAATTAGTAATTAAAATGCAGCATGTTACATTAATTCTAAATAAAAATGGACTAAAAGAGACTTTCATGAATTCCACCTTAAATTAGAAATCTCTACATGCACTTAAATATTATTTTACAAGTGTGTAATGTTGAGTGAATGTCAGAATCAAAACAGAGCCTTCATTTGAAACCGAGAAGTGCAATCTGAAGTTCAAAATATTTACTTATAAAATACATCTTTAGAGTCATCTAAAGAAAGGAGTCAAAGAATGTAGTGAAATAAACCTACAGTTGGATGGATAGCATCACAGGAGCACAGTTGGAACTGCATAACTGCCCTCAGTATTGCCATCTTTGGTAAAAATATAACTTAGGCATTTAGTCAGTATCATTTTTAAAATCCTTATTAATTTTACTATAGCCTATAATTTGAACACATACATTTTGGCTCTAAGGTACAATTGCTGCTCAAATTTGTTTGAGGCTGGGCAAAGCATCTCCACCCAGGATCCTGCACATTAGGAAGATAATTTTCTGGCAAACAGTGAGTGACAGATTGCTAAGTGGCTCAAGTATGATCTTCATTCAGCATTCAAAGTGTTATTAAAATTATTATTGAAATCATATGTGTAGGGACTTTATACTATTAAAGAAAATGGAGGGGTTTCAATGATAACAGGACATAAGATCGCCGACTGTCTGTTTGTTCTTTAGTTATCTGGGAAACCAATGTACTAGCAGAGAGAAGGATGAGGGATAGGAAAATTTTGCTTAATTGTGTGAGTATGGTGGTTTGGTAGTTGAATGTCTACAGTTGTATGCAGCACCAGTAAAAAAGCATTGAAGCAAGCATAGTGTTTAATAGTGGTTAAATGGTTTATTTTCTCTCTCTAAATGGTTTATTTTGCTGAGAGGTTACTAAACTGGTTTGCTAAGATGTTTTTCTAGTGCTGAATGCTTATACAAATTTTCCTGATAAAAATAAAAAATAAAGGAAATGAGAAAACACCTATTTTTCCACCCCAGAGTATAGAATAACTTTAAATGTTTACAATTGAATATAATCCCCCCCTTTCATTTATTGCACAAATTTATTGCACAATTATTTTTCAGAAAAGTTAAAAATGTTCTTATTTATAAGGACATTTTCTCCTACAGATATATTTATATTAACATAAATTTTTATCAATAATCTCAACTCTTTAAATGCCTACATTCCACATATGTCTTTAGTCTCTTTGTTTTCTCAGTTACACACACATCTCTATTTAATATTAAAGCCAGATAATTAATTTATCGTCTATTTTCCAAGAGGTGTTGTCGCTACATGACCACTTCAAAAATGCATGCCAAACTATTAATGCCTTTCATGTGAAGGGAAATGCTCCTTTTACTCTAACTAAATGAGCTTTGTTAGGTAGAACATTACTCTTCTGTTCATTTCGTTTTAAACTGGAAAGGAGTTTACACAAACACAAGGCTGTTTGCTCTTGAAGATCACTGTCATACTGTAATTCCAAGGGTATTTTTCCTCCCTGATGGATTAGTCCAGATGTGTCCCAAACCTGTCACAAATCAGAAAAAGGTTAAAGATCATGTAATTTCTGTGTTGGACCCTCTGTCAATTCATGTTTACTGTCACCCAAAGGTTAGGCCAGAGAAGAAAAGAGCCAGGTTGATGAATAGCGCCGAACGCATGTCAGGGAAATGAAAGCGATGGCATGCACCTGTTTTCCGCAGTTAAAAGCTATCCAGATTTCGCCCTGTCACTTTTAATTTTTCAAAAGTACATAGCTTTGGGGTCTGGATCCTGAACATGCCTTAAGGCACTTGGTTCTTAGAAACAAATAATTCATTAATACATTTCCTGCCAGCTCTTTGAAGATGTGGGCCTTTGACTTGGTTGATGCCTCCGCCTCACTTCACTGGGAATCACTGTCTCCAAAGGTTTCTGAGTGAAGGGCTACAGTCAGGTTGGACTTTTTTTTAGAAAAAAGAAATGGAAGTAATGACAAATAGCAATATTTAGTATTGTCCATATGTAAATATGCTCCTATATAGAAGTCCTTAAAATACAACCCAAAATAAAGTCAGATTTTCAGATTTTCATTTACTGGTTACGAATTTTTACAAAATAAAAAAAGGTGAAAATATCCACAATGTGAGAAGATGTTTCTGTTCTCCAGTCATCAGTACACCGTGAAATAATGAATTTAAAATGATGGGGTGTCTGACTGAGCAGAGCCCATTCCCATGTGATGGAAGAAAAACTGGAGTGTGATGTCTGTACTCCAAACAGTACTAAGTAAATCCGAGACTGTCTCAATAGTTATAGGTGATTTTGGCCAGAGATCAGGTAATTTCTCAGGAACTCTTACAAGAGACCTCTGTATTGTCTGAGTGACTAACAGTTGTAGCAGTTAGTAGCACAGTAGTTAGGTAAATAACCTTCCTCCGGTCTTCCAAAGAAATGTGGTTTTTCCTTCTAAGTGTCTGTCCATCACTGCATTGTATTATTTCTCTTCCTGGGAATTTGAAGCCTCTTCTTATAGCAAATATCCCTGTATAGGATTAGCACATTTATTTACTTAGGCTTTAACCTTTCTCTTGAATTCACTAGACCATCTACTGGTCACAAAGGTGTTTTATTCACCAAGTACAATACCTGGCACAGTCCTGGGGCCATATAGTCTCTGAGTAAGCAGTAGATTCTGAGCCAGTGTCCAGCTGAGAGTTTAATCCGGGTTAGAAACAAAAGTACAAGTAAAATCAGACCCGTTCTGGGACTAGAAGGTAGTTAGAGGAGAGGAGGGATGTGGGCTGACTGGGAATCACAAGCAGAACTTCTATTGAGCTATCGATAGTCCAGAGGAGGACAGAAGAGCAATAAGGGTTCAGAAAGGTACTAATTGGGGAAGGGGGTATTATTGGGGTGTCCCAGGCCATCCAACCTTAGGACCAGGGAAGGCACAGTTAATTGACTGAGTTTCTAAGCAAAGTGGGTTTAATACTGAAAGTCCACTCTCTTTCTGCAAGAGAAGAATGGCACTCTACTGGAACTGAGGTAACTTACAAAGTTTTAAAATACTACCATGTACTATATGAGGATTTTAAGACCAGTATAACTGACTCCAATGTCAATTTAATTTCTCACCATATATAAATAGTTCCCAGCTACAGTCCCAGACCAGAAGCAACAGCATCACTTAGGAAAGTGAGAGAAACACAAATTTGCAGATCTCACCATAGACCTACTAGTCAGAAAGCATCGGGGCATAAGCTAGGGATCTGTATTTTTAACAACCATTCCTGGTTCCATGCCTGCTGATATTTGAGAACCAAAGCACTATACCAAGCTGCATCAAATGCTCATTGAGTGGCTCAAGGAGCTTAGGATTCGGAGATGAATGCCAGAAAATGTTAGGGGAGAGGGAGCTCCAGGGAAGAAAATATAAAATGAGAATTTCAATAATCACTTCCATTCATCGAGTGTTTACTATGTACCGATTGTATTTGGGAAATAATAGCATAGTCTCATATGATAGAAGACAAAAACTGAAGTGCAGTGACAAAATATAAACTGCTCAATTTTATGAAACTGGTAATAGGAATCAGAATCCTTATTATTTATTCCATATTGAAGTGGGCTTAGGTAGAATCTAACATCAGATCAGGGCCCAAGTTAAACATCTTTACTGTATGTGATAGTTGAAGGTTATGCAACAGAGAATATGTCATATATTGTAACAGGATTTTTATTTCTCCACTGATCCCCCACCATTTATTTTGTGCTAATATAAAGCGATGTTTCACTTCAAAGCTAAGGATTAAAATCAAATTATACTGCCTCTGGTTCAAAAGGATTTGAAAAAACTTCATGGATAACCAAGTTTTTGAAAATGGATTTTTTTTTTTTTTTTTTTTTTTTTTTTGTAGATTAGGTCTTCCAAATTTCAGATAAGCATTTTTTCCCCATAATTTTAAATTTTTTCACTAACATATAAGAAAGCCACATTCTTAAAGAAATCAAAGCCTGAATAATTGGGCAGATTCAGGGTCAAATACCTTGAAAAAAATAATATTATAAATAAGATTGTGGGTAATTTCTGTTATTATTAATTCTAAATTGCCATGTAAAAGGAATCTATATCTTTATAAAGGATGCATTAATTATTTAAAATACAATACTAGTTTTGATTTACACTATTCCACAGTTTAAATCCAATTGTATGTGCTTTTTTAACTAAATATTAGTTAACATTTTAAATGACTGTTATCATTTGAAGTTTTTCCATACATCATAAAACCAAAAATATCCTTAGTTATATTTATTGTAGGCTCTAATATTTAGGTGCAATCTAACCCTATCAGGATCTAATGGTAACAACATTTTCAATGATTCTTTAATTTGGATATTGTCATATTCACATAAAATTTTATTGGAAATGAATCCATCAAATGAAAGAATTAATACTATACAAGTTTCTACATGTAGTTATATAAAACTAGAGACTCAGTGCACAAAATTTGTGCACTCAGTGGGGGAGGTGACAGCAGTGGTCCCTCAGTCCTGTCTGTGCCCTCTTGCAGTATGGGAACCCTCGGGAAATATCCCAATGACAGCTTAGGCCCACTTCCACCACCACTGCTGCTCTCTCCAACTGTGAGCCTGGCTTCTGACTGAGCAGTGCTCCCCCTGTGGGAGCATACTGACCACCAGGGAGCAACTCCTGTGTTGCACATCATAGTGACCGTTCATTCTGCCATTCCGTCAATTTGCATTTTAGCCTTTTATTTTATAGGATGAGGTATAAAAGACGTATCCACCTTTTCTCTAATAACTCATAATAATTGAGATGTATTATGGCCTTAGAAACATTTCTGAATCTGGGCCATCTATTGTATTGGTGAGTCTGATTCCCATGAAATATCTCCTTTTAGCCTATGTTTCCTACTTCCTACTACCCTCTTGGTAATAAATCTCATTACCGATATTTTATGGGGAGATTGGTTCCCCACTATTATAGTCTTAGGTATGTTAATTCTTATTAAGTAATGCTTCTGTCAACTATTTCTCTAACTTAGACATTCTACTTTGCTCTTTTTTTATTGCTTCTTTGACTGGTTAATTTCAAATGACCTATCATTAAGTTCACTGATTCTTCTTCACAATTAAGTCAGCTGGTGAATCTCTCTTATAATAGACTTTATCAGTCTGTCATTATATTCTTAAACTCCTGAATTCTGTCTAGTTAATTTTTATAGTTTCCATCTCTTAGTTGATATTCTCATTTTGTTCATGTATCATTTTTCTGATTCTGTGTACTTGTAATTTTGAATTATTTGTCAGGCAGTTCATAGATCTACATTACTTTAGGGTTCTTTACTACTGATTTACTTTTGTATCTTAGGTGGTGCCATATTTCCCAGATTCTTCATGTTCCCTGTAGCTTTGTGTTGATTTCTGTGCATTTGATGAGGCCATGATTTTTTCCTGTCTTCATGGACTGGCTTTGACAGGGAAAGGCTGTCACCAATGAACCTGGTTAGTGATTCTTGGATTCTCTCAATGCTTTTTTTTTTCTTTTTTTTTTTCTAATGGATATGCATGTTCTACTACTTCCTATTCCTTCTGTGGGGAGAACTCTCAGGATTATTCTTTCTCCAAATTTCACCAAATCATGATTGGTTCTAAAACCTACCTGCCCTTTTGCCTTGGGCAGTATGCTGGAATGTTGAGGGTAAGCTCCACGTCTGTCTCCCACCTGAAAGAGAACACTCAGAATGGTGCATCTTCTCTCCTTCCCACTCACAGATCCAGTTGCTAAAACCCATGATGGCTGCTAAAGTCTATAGACATTCTACTTTAGTATTACTCTGTGTTACTGCTGTTATTCTGATATCCAAGATAGTGAGAAAAGTCTTCAAAGCAGTCCTTAGATAGGAATCTGCTTATGTTCAGCATAGAACACTTTTTTTATTTTTAAATCCTCAGTGGAGGATAAAATTTCCATTAATTTTTATAAAGAGTGAAAGAGAGAGACAGAGTGGGAGAAAGTGACAGAGAGAAAAAGAGAGAGAGAGAGAGAGAGAGAGAGAGAGAGAGAGAGAGAGAGAGAGAGAGAGAGAGAGAAAAGAGAGAGAGAGAGAGAGAGAGGAACACCAATGAGAGAGACACGTTGATTAGCTGCTTCCTGCATGTGATCCAACTAGGGTTGAGGATTGAACCTGCAACCCATGTACATGCACTTGACCAGGAATTAAACCAAAAACCCTTTGGTATGCAGGCTGATGCAATAACCATCTTGCCACACCAGTTAAATATCTTCAAACAGTAATAGCTCAAGATCTAATTATTTAATTACCTCATGGTGAATAACATATGAGCTGCTCAATAATCAACTATTCATTATTTAGCTTAGATACAATATATCCATTTTATAATGTTATAGAATTTTAATTATAGAGGATATTTCTATTGAATCTCCACATTTATAGATCATTGCTTACTAATATAAATCCTATCTTTCAAAATTCTTATTTCAAATGGTATTTCATTTATTAACAATGTATACATAGTTGTTAAAATAATAATTATGCTTATATATTTTTTTGAATCAGCAAATTCAGAGTAAGGCTATTTTTTTTTTTACCTTTAACATTCAATTTACCAATTCTAGAGAAGAACCTGTTCTTTCAGATGTTACTAGATAGCAGGGCATCACCATCATTTCATAGCAGTTTCTGCACTTGCATATATGCTGTATCTAAAGAATATAACCATCCTTAAAGGAGTAAATCAAGGTGTTTCAGCTATTCAAGTTACACCAGAAATTGCATTCAAATGATTAAAATGGGCACTTAGAATATTATAGCATGCAACAGCTGCTTTTCCTATCTGGAAAGGTCAACAGTTTGCATTAAGCTCCACCCACTTGTGGCTTTGTAAACACACAGGGCTAAGAACAAACCCTAGTTTTGCCATATATTGGCTGAACTTCTCAAATACAAAAAAAAAAAAAGTAAGTTGTTGGGAGGATTGAGGTAATCAATGTTTAAAGTCTATCAATAAACTTAACAATTGCTCACAATCCCACCTATTTCTATGACTTCCCCACTTTACACAGAGATGATCTTTTCCTAAGAGGCTATAGCTCTGGAATCAGAAAGCCTAGATCTGAATTCTGAGGTCAAGGTTTGCTGGCCTTGTGATTCTGTGCTTATCTCCTACAACTGTTTGAGGGTTAATGCCGAAGTAAGGTGCTTAGTGCAAAACTAATAACATATGAAAAGCAATTCAACATTAGTTCTTGTTACCATTGCATAACTTGTGTCAGGTCTGAGATGCTCTACCTTTCTTGTGGCTTAGTGAAATAGCTACAGATGCTCTATGGTTAGGTGATTCACTCACAATGTTAATTCTCAAGTGTTAAGGTGGTCATTGTTAACCAGGATAGCTGTACATGTTAGTGTACTCTATTTACCTGAAAGCATTCTTTGGTGTTTCCTTTACCCTCTCATTCTGATAACTCAGAGTTTAAAAAGCTACATTATTATTATTTTTTTAACTTTAACAAATTTTTATTGGCCGGAAATCCTTTATACATACGTATTTGCTGTATGAGTTTCTTGAGGCCACTGTGATCTTATCACATTCATTCCTTTCCTGGATGTGACAAGTTTTGGATTACTGAGACTTTGTGATCTTGTGACTTTTTGGGACATAGATGGGACTCCACTAGAGTTGTAGAAGAGGAAGAACTAAAGTTTCCCAAACATGCTTCATTTAGGAAAATGATCCAGGTTCCCCTAAACAACCTGACATCCTATCTTTTAAAGTTTTATCATCATGTGTTTGAAAGTACGACTTCCAAACTTTGGTTTTCTTAAGTGCTGCTAAGTATGACTTCAGATTTCAAGAGCATGCTAGCCAAGACCCAAACAGCAAGGAGTCTTCCAGCGCACCCTCCCTAAGCCTGATCCTTAAAGCAGGACACTTCAAGGAATCCGGCCGGATGTATTACAGCAGCACCTCACAGGCGCCCTTTGACCCAGGCCATCTTGAGGCTCAGAAGGAAATTCCAGACACATGACTACAACTTCCCAGTGCAACTCTCTGTGGGAGCATCCGCTCTAGGGGTCAACTCACCATGAACCCTCCCTTGTTCCACTTCAGTTTCCTAAAAAAGCTACATTATTAAAGTTGATAGGTATTTAAAGGTCTGAATTAATGAAAAAAAAGTGCAGCATATTATACATTATAGCATCCTCCCTTTCTTTCCTTCTTTCTCTCCTTCCTTCTCTCCTCTTCTTCCTCCCCTTCCCTCCTTCTTCCTTCCTTCCTTCCTTCCTTCCTTCCTTCCTTCCTTCCTTCCTCTCCTTCCTTCCTCCCCTTCCTTCCTTCCTTCCTTCCTTCCTTCCTTCTCTCCTCTTCTTCCTCCCCTTCCTTCCTTCTTCCTTCCTTCCTTCCTTCCTTCCTTCCTTCCTTCCTTCCTTCCTTCCTTCCTTCCTTCCTCTCCTTCCTTCCTTCCTTCCTTCCTCCCCTTCCTTCCTTCCTTCCTTCCTTCCTTCCTCTCCTTCCTTCCTCCCCTTCCTTCCTCCCCTTCCTTCCTTCCTTCCTTCCTTCCTTCCTTCCTTCCTTCCTTCCTTCCTTCCTCCCCTTCCTTCCTTCCTTCCTTCCTTCCTTCCTTCCTTCCTTCCTTCCTTCTCTCCTCTTCTTCCTCCCCTTCCTTCCTTCCTTCCTTCCTTCCTTCCTTCCTTCCTTCCTTCCTTCCTCTCCTTCTTTATTCACACATCCACTCATTAATATAACAAGCTTTTCCATATGGGCTCCAGAGTGGGATGGCCAGGGTGTAAATCCTGGTGCTAACATAATTAATTTTGTAACCCCCCGAATAAGTTATTTAACCTCTTTAACCCTCAAGTCTCCCTCTGCCAACTTTAGATAATAGTAGCATCTACCTCCAAGGGTTGCTTTAACAATTAACTAAGATAATTCAAATCCCCTTGCACAGTGCCTGGCATAAAAAAAAAAAAACTCAGAAAATGTTAGCTATTATAAATATCATTATTATTATTAGTTAACTTGACTGCACTTCCTCCTGACCTTCCTTCTCTCCCTATCACTCCATCTCTACTACTGCTTGCCAGCACTCTACCAGATGCTGGATCTATACTAGGAGAAACAAACAAACAGACACATTGTTTTTTGTCCTTCTGAAATGCACATTCTGTGAGTAAACATCTATATCGTAAAAGGCCTGTGATAGTGGTGCCATAAGGGCATCAGGACCAAAGGAGCAGCAGCTCTCCTGGTGGGCAGGGCGAGGTGGGGCACCAGCTATTCATGGTGGAGAGCTACTAGCTGGAAAGCTATGAGTGGCAGTACCAGCTGAGGGCAGGGCATGGGCTGGGTGGCCAGCTGAGGCAAGCAGAAGCAAGCTACTCTGGGCCTCTAGTGTAATAAACAAAGAAACACAATTTTAAATATAGGATTATAGTTTTTTTAATAATGTTGAGGGAAAACACTTTTGGGGATAATTGAGAATAAATGGAGGGGGCTCACTTAGGATGTTTGAGAAAGCTGCCTGCTCATTTTGTGGAAGCTGAATGCAAGTCAAGACCTGAAGAGAAGCCATATATATGAAGAACATAAGAACCTGGATGTGTGAGGCAGGGGAAGCAAACTTCGAAGGTGTAATGCCAGTGGAGTGTTAGGTCTCAGGCAATGCAGATTTTGTACCTGGGGAGAAACTTTGGATTTCATTTGAAGCATTCACTTGCAGTATTTGTCCTTATTCTTGAAAGCATTGTGTGATGTTATAGATGTTGCTCTTTTTTTTTTTTTTAACAGTTTACCAAAGTGTTTATAAGACATTCTACTATATTGAACATGTGCAAAATATGATACCTGCCATGAGAAAAGAAAGGTAAATATACCAAATATCAAATAAGCAATGTTCAAATCTTCAAATTATGCATCGGTTAAGATTTTAATTTACTAAAGCTGCTTGCTTAATTCTGCAGGCTTTATTCACAGATGGCAATATTTAAATCATGGAGTTAACAGAAAGCGATAAAAGAAAAAGATCTTGGTGGTGTGATGTATCCAGCAAACCAGAACTGTGCAAATTTGCCAATTAAATTTGACAACCCCTTAAAAGATTTAATCCCACAGATGCAATACGACAATCCCAAAGTGGGAACAGTACATGAAATATTGCATCCTGCTCACTCACTTAACTGTTCTTTCTTAAGGCTGCACAAGTGGAATTGCATTTAAGGAGCAGACAGTGGCAAATGCAGTTAGTTCGCAGACACCAGATGCAAAACCTGGTCTTTGTCACTCAGAGGATGCAAATGAAAAATTTTGGATCTTAAATGCTTCCTACGTAGGCTGATTTTACTTCTTGTCATTATTTTGTTCATGATAACATGTGACAGCAATATGATTGGACCCCTCCAAATGGTTTAGCAAATTTGTTATATTTCCCTTTTTTCTTGGAAATAATTTCCTAAAATTATTATTTAAATGTAATGGAATTAAAAAGACACACATAATAATGTTTTACTGTTAATGGTCAATAACCTCTGTATTTGAAAGGCTGTTTAATTTAGCCCCAGGGTTTAAATTAAACTTTCGTGTAGCAGTGATTTCACATTCTTTCCAGGTAGACACATTGTTCTGTGCTGTGATTAATTGGGCCGGCCTGGTTCCTTATATTTAGAGCCCACTTGTAAGTGGAAGTGAGAAATGAATTGTGCCAAGAGCCTTCAGTTCTATTTTTATTGATAGAGTCGATTACATGGATCATGAAAACAATCTTCTCATTTATAATCATCAATCTAATACCATGTTAAACAGGAATTATTATTATTGAGCTTACGCTATTGAAGTGTGTTATACCAAAGGGCCACCTCCCACATTTAAGAACCCCGCTGTGAATGCCAGCATGTTAACCACATGCTAATGGGCTCTCGGCTGCCTGATAAGTTATTGATTATCTCCGCTGGCATAATCCGTACCAGGAAAAGACAGTGCAGGTAGCTGGAATGTGAGTTCTTCCTTTTTTACAACTTGAGATAGGCTCCTGTGCTCATCAGTCCTTTTCTTTAGGGCCGTGGTAACAGACAGGAGGCTTTGTCCAGAGGTGTGTGGTTCTTTCAGAACGGAGCAGCACTGAGCACCATTACACTCTGGCCTGGAAAATTTCAACCCCTATTGTACCTATTCATCTCAACAGTAGCTGAAATGCTGGGTGGAAGAACAGTTCAAAGCCACTTGCCATTGTTCCCTTGCTGATGCGAAGGGTAAAATTATACTGAATTTTGTATTTTTTGTTCATTTTTACCATGACTGGACTGACAGGGGAAAGGAGACAGAGTATATGTGATTATAAAAGACTACGTTTAAAAAAGAAGCATTCACATGGTAACAGTCAGCCATCATATTTTAAAGTGTTTCTATAGAAAAGATTTCCCATTGTGAATAATATTTAAACATATGCAAAAAGGAATTTTACAGAGGATTTTTTTTTTTAAACAAAGGAAGTTGTGTCATTGTGGTTTATGTTCACTGGAAATTGGGACCCTTACAACCTGTGCTTAAGCTGACACTTTCCTCCACACATTACTGGTTTTTAAAGGGGAAGAGAAATGCACGTTGAAAGTTGAAAAGAGGAAATAAAATAGCTCTTAAATAAAGAAATATCTTGTTGTGAAGTAACATAGGCATTGTAAATTGGCAAAATTTTATGACGCATTGCTATGACTATTTGTGCAAATGTTTGAATTTGCTCAAACAAGTTTAGTCGCATGTTTTGTAGGAATGGTTAAGTTTAATGTGACAGTTTGCTGAAAAAGGAATAGTCAAAGGAACAGGTTTTGTGTTTTCTTGGTAAACAATTTGCCTTTTAATAGTGTTTTTTTTTTTTTCCTTCCCCAGGCATATTTAAATTATGGACTATTTTGTCAAACAGAATCAAATTTCAATTGCAGTCACCTATAACAACCAGGTGAATGAAGTCTCCCCTGGCATTGCTCACAAATATCAGCCAAGAGTGGCTTGCTCAATTGTTTATTAAAGAGAAAAATCACAGGCCCAATATGGAGTCCCTTGTGCTAAAGCCCATGATAGCAAATCTAGACTTCATGTCTGACTCAACAGCAGTTCCAACTGTCACCAGAAATGTAATCTTATTCTTCCAGCCTGGTATTTTCTGGTCAACACCAATGAAGTAATCTGTCACATGGACCCTCTACATCCCTCAGAGCAAGAAGAGGCAATCTGCATAATAAAAACCTTGCCATTCCCTTCTCCTCAAAAAAGGTGTCCTGACCTAAAAATAATCCTGTCTTTTCTTTTGCTAATAGCTCCCTTGCACTACCCTTCCTGCCCATAAAAACCTTTCATTCTGTGCTGCCCCTTGAATAGCCCTTCTGGTTGCTGGATGGGATGCTGCCAGATTCATGAATCGCTTCACTTAATAGAGCCAATTAGATCTTCAAATTTGCTCAGTTAAATTTTGTTCTTTAACAGTTTTAATCAGAAACTCTTTTTTTTTTTTTTTTGCTTTCATCTACATATCTATAATAGCAGTCCCAAAAATTCTTATGGAATATGTAAATTGTTAAAGTGGCAGTATGTCTAAAATAATAAGCCTCTTAAAGAAATGTAGTATGATGGCTAAGAGTACAGGCTTTGGCAGTCAGAAATCTCTGGATTACATACCAGTAGAGTGACCTTAGGCAAGGGTAATTCAGCTCCATAACCCTCAATCTGGTCATCAATGATATGACAATGCTGAAAGTATGTATGTGATATGAGTTGTGTTAAGAATTAAAAGAGGTAATGTATGAAAAGTATTTAACAAGGCATTTAGCATGGATTGATATTATCTAGTACAAGTTTCTTAACAGTAGAATTGGACAGTCAAGGTACTTGTGTTTATTTTTTTTAAATATATTTTATTGATTTTTTACAGAGAGAAAGAGAGAGGGATAGAGAGTTAGAAACATCGATGAGAGAGAAACATTAGCTGCCTCTTGCACACCCACTACTGGGGATGTGCCCGCAACCAAGGTACATGCCCTTGACAAGAATCGAACCTGGGACCTTTCTGTCTGCAGGCTGAAGTTCTATCTACTGAGCCAAACCGGTTTCAGCGAGGTACTTGTGATTAATCACAATTAACTATGTATAGAAAAATACTAGTATATAATTAATAATAATGACAGGACCACAAACAAGCTTCTTAGACTGAGTTAAACTTTAAATTATACTATCCAGGAAACATGAGACTGAAGTATTCTCTCACTTATATGAGTATATTGTAGAATTTTATTATACCTAAGTATTTAGTTATTAGGATATATATATATATTTTCTTTTTTTTCTTTTTAGAGGCCTGGTGCAAAAAAATTCATGCACAGGCTGGAGGTGAGTCCCTCAGCCCAGCCTGCTCTGTCTTGCAATCCAGAACCCCTCATGATTCCTGCAGTATCAGGCCTAAACCAGCAGTCGGACATCCCTCTCACAATCCAGGCCACTGGCTCCTAACCGCTCACCTGCCTGCCTGCCTGATCACCCCTAATCCTTTGCCTACCTTCCTGTCTGATCATCCCTAACCGCTTGCCTGCTTGCCTAATGCCCCTAACCACCTCTGCCTGCCTGCCTGATAACCCCTAACTGCATCTGCCTCAGCCCTCCCTACAGCAGCTTTGTCCAGAAAAACATCCTGAATGATGTCCAGAAGATCTTTTGACTATCTGGTCTAATTACCATATTACACTTTTATTATTATAGATGTACATAATATATGTGTGTATTTATATGTATACACCATTAATTCTACCCATTAATTCTCTTATAATATTGCAATAGGTCCTCATTATCGCGGCTCTTTCTCCTGGCTGCCATTTTACTCTTAACTCTCATTGGTTATAAAAGTATAGTGTCTCTACCCCCACTCCTGGAAACACTCATCCCCTCCATTGCCTCTCCTACCCTAAACTACGTAGAGTAGTGCTTATGCTGATACGCCAGTCTCCTTGTTTACTAAAAGAAACTATCAATCCTGTTTAAGAAGCTTTGTTCCAAAAGCACAGGTTGCATATTTTTGTTGTCACACCTGTCTGTCAGCTGAAGTCCCTAGTGATAAATATACTCATGGCCTTTAGCCTAAATCAAACATGAAAGAAAACAATTTTGCTTCTTTCATAAAGCTAAATAAGGATGGGATCAGTGGATTCAGCTGTCATTGTTATTATAACAGTGATTTTTAATCTGTCTTTATTGTTGAAAGTTTTACAGATGTCTCCTTTTTTTCTCATTGACCCCCCACAACCCCCGACCCTGCTCGACTCCCCACCTTACTCATCTTTCCCTCTGAGATTCCTCAGTAATTTCCATGCTTCTATGTCTCTGGATCTATTTTGTTCATCAGTTTATTTTGTTCCTTCCACATATGAGTGGGATCATATGATTCTGGTCTTTCTCTAACTGGCTTATTTCATTTAACATAATATGCCTCAGGCCCTTCATGCTATCTCAAAGGGTAAGAGATCCTTCTGCTTCTTTCTTCTTCTTCTTCTTCTTCTTCTTCTTCTTCTTCTTCTTCTTCTTCTTCTTCTTCTTCTTCTTCTCCTTCTTCTTCTCCTTCTTCTTCTCCTTCTTCTTCTTCTTCTTCTTCTTCTTCTTCTTCTTCTTCTTCTTCTTCTTCTTCTTCTTCTTCTTCTTCTTCTTCTTCTCTCTCTCTCTCTCTCTCTCTCTCTCTCTTTGTTAACCCTTACCCAGGATATTTTTCTGTTGCTGTCTTAGAGAGAGAGAGAAACATCAATGTGAGAGAAATCAATTGGCTGCCTCTCCCACATACCCTGACAGGGCTGAGTATCAACCTTGGAACCCAGGTACAGGTCCTTGACTAGGAATCAAACCTAAGACTCTTAAGTGGTCTGGTAGCTGCTCTAACTACTAAGAAACACTGGCCAGGGCAAGATATCCTACTTTTTTAGAGCTGCATAGCATTCCATTGTGTAAATATACTGCAGTGTTTTTATCCACTCATCTACTGATGGACAATTTGGCTGTTTCCGGATCTTAGCTATTGTAAATTGCACTGCTATGAACATAGGGATGCATCTATTCTTTCTGGTTGTTGTTTCAGGTTTCGTAGGATATATTCCTAGAAGTGGGATTGTGAGGTCAAATGGGAGTTCCATTTTTAAATTTTGAGGTGACCCCATAGTGGCTTCACCAGTCTGAATTCTCAACTACAGTGTAGTAGGAATCCTTTTTCTCCGCATCATTTCCAGCATTTATCATTTGTTGATTTGTTGATTATAGCCATTCTGGGAGGTGGGAGGTGCTAGTTCATTGTCATTTTATTCTGCCTCTCTATGACTCTGAGCATTTTTTTCATATGTCTCTTGGACATCTGTATGCTCTCTTTGGAGACATGTCTATTCAGGTCCTAATTTTACACTCTACAGTGTTTTAACATATTAGTCAATCAAGATTTAGAGTAGTTAAATTAATTGTCCAAAACCCCATATATTGTAATAAGGCAGAGATTATGGCCCAACAGTTTTAAAAGTTTAGCAAGTCAAATTCAGTTCTTCTTGTCTTTTAAAAATTTCTTACAGTAATTGTTAGCTCATTAAGTTTTTATTTTTATTATTTTATTTTATTTTTTTAGCTCATTAAGTTTTTAAACATATTTTTTAATAAATGCACTCAAGGCTGAAAATTACATTTAAAAAGGTTAAAACACTAACTAGTCTTCACTATAATTATGTTAAAATATTTTCTAATTCCCATTCTAATTATTTTATTGCCCAATGCATAATTTAAAATAACATTTCAAAATGAAAGTTTCCAAACATAAGAATTTTATAATTACATCCATTCTAATATATGTAAAAAATTTGCAATAATGTTAGAAAATACTCTATGTATGATTAAAATCCTTTGAAAGTTTTTTAAATGTTGTTTGTTACAGTGTATTTTTAAAAAATTGATATGGTCCCAAATATGGGTTCTTCAAATGCTGAGTACATTGTTTCCTATATGTTCTGTAGGTCAAACTTGTTTATAATAATATTCAAATAATATGATAGTTATATATTCTGATATTTTTGTCTGATATTAAATTTAAATTTAATGAACGGAAAAAAATGTACAATATATGTCATAAAATCCACTTCTTATCTCTAATTATGCTTTTTCTATTATACTTTTAAAATATTACAATAGTTTTGGTAGATTTCTTTTGTTATTTCCATTTTATACACATTTTTATTGTTTTGTATTCATTCATTCTGCATTCATTCTCTTAGAGTTTCACTGGTGTGTTTATATTCAATCCTATAAATTATTTTTAATTGGAATATTTCATGCATTAGATGTAATGCAAATACTTATATATTTCAATTTAATCTATCTTTGTTCTTTTTATTTGTCCCATCATTTAATTTTTTTTCTCTCCTTTCATGACATATATATATATATATATATATATATATATATATATATATATTAAATTTATCATCTCGGTTGTTGTTTTTTCCCAATATTAAATTGTAAAAGACAAAACTCTGCTTTTTAGCTTTCAGAGATTATTCTAAAAGTTACATTATGTTTTCTCAATCCAATGATTACTACCTTTTGCCAGCAAAAATTTCATTGATTGACCTATATTTTTCCTGAACACAGAGCAACAGTATTATGCTCAGTCACCATTACAGAAGATGGAACCACAAGGCTGAGTTTCCTCCAAGGATATGAGACTGAAAACCATTCAAGGACAACATTGTTAAGTAAAAGGAGTGATACAATGCCACTTCCTCCTTGTGCTATCTAGACGCAGATGATGGTAAATTCTCAGAGGATGGATAATCCGCAAAATAAAATTAGATATTTTGAGCCCTTATACCACCTGATAGAAAAAAATCTTCCCCCATCTATTTTAGGAACCTTTTTGACTTTTAGATTATTGAGAAATAAAGTTCTATATTATTTGAGGTATTATGTATTTTGTCATATATTTTTATAGCAATTAGTTTTATTATTACTAATAAAAAATTGAATCTTAAATTGAGTTATTGCTATAACTAGATATACATATAATATTTGTGTCATTGGTTCAGGAATTCAGTGGGAGAAGTTGTAACAAATAAAATGAATCAGAAAATGGGGTATCTGTGATTTTTCTAGAAAGATAGTACAAGAAATTGCCTCAGAGCTTCAGAGGGAAAAAGTGATAATTTAGTACATATTATTTGCTGTGTATAGCAAGATTTTGGGGGAAAGGGGAATATTTTCAGGAAAAAAGAATAATGACCAACTTATAAGCAGAAAAAAGTATGTATATGAAATAATGATTTTTTTTCATCTATTGTTTCATTCTCTCTTACTTCTTTTCATTTTTACCAGTAGCATGTTGTTTTTTCACTTCTTATTGAATCTCATTCTGACTGCCATATGGAGAGTGCACTGAGGGGGTGAGAGAGGAAGCACAGAGACCATGGAGAGGGGGTTACAATAGCAAAGATTAGAGAAGATGATCACTTAGATTAAGTGGATACAGAAGAGTAAAGGAATTATAGTTGACTTTATATATATTAATGGAATATAAGACCCATAGAAGAATTAAATATAAAGGAAAAAGGAAGGGAGCAAGAAATTTAAGATTATTGCCAAGATTCTTATCAGCCAACTGTATTATTGATAATATTTTCTGAAAAAAATATATAAATACATATATGTATATCTTATATAATGAAAGCTTAATATGCTAAGTAACCAGTTGCCTGGTCTTCCGTTCAACCAATCAAAACATAATATGCTAATGATATGCTAAGGACCCACAACCACTCGTTATGATGTGCATTGACCACCAGGGGGCAGGCAGTTGACCAGTTAACCAGTCGCTATGACATGCACTGACCACCAGAAGGAAGATGCTCTGACCAGTAGGTTAGCTTGCTGCTGGGGTCCAGCTGATTGGGACTGAGCAAGATGGGTTGGGCATACCCTGGAGCCTCCTGCATCCCTCCCCAGCCTCAATCATGCGTCAGTGGAGTCCCTCAGCCTGGCCTGCATCCTCCCACAATCTGGGACCCCTCAGGGAATGTTGGATTCAGCAGGTTTCAGCCTGATCCCACAGGCCAGGCCTAGGGACCCCCACTGGAGCATAAATTCATGCACCAGGCCTCCAGTATGTATATAACCTACCTAATAAAAGAGTGATATGCAAATTAACCATCACTCCGCTCAAGCCATGCCCACCAGCCATGCCCATCAGCCACTCAGAGCAAGTATGCAAATTAGCTCCATCTAAGATGGCTGCAGCCACAGAGAGCAGTTGAGAGGCTTGGGTTTCTCTATGCATGAATTTTGTGCACCAGGCCTCTAGTATCTATCTATCTATCTATCTATCTATCTATCTATCTATCTATCTATCTATTAGCCACAGAGAGCTGTTGAGAGAGGCTTGGGTTTCCTGGCAATAGAGGAAGCCAGGCTTTCCACACACCCTGGTCAGCCTAGGCCTCCACTCAAGGATACAAAGTTTCAATTATAGAAGATAAATTCCAAGAAAAATAGCGGCAGCCACAGAGTTGGAGAGAGCAGGCTAGGGTTGCCCCCAGCAATAGAGGAAGCCAAGCTTTCCACACACCCTGGTCAGCCTAGGCCCCCACTCCAGGCTACAAAGTTTCAATTATAGAAGATACATAAAACCAAATAGAAATGGTGGTAGCCATGGAGTAAGCAGGTGGCTTGACTCCACTCTAAGCTACAAAGTTTCAATTGTAGACGGTAAATAAATACCAGATACCAGGGCCTCTGCCTGGGTCACCAGAGGGCGTGGCCGGCCTGCAAACCACCACAGGCCCCTCTCTCAGGCCATCCCACACCCCAAGGGAACCCCCACCCTGACCTGGGACACCCTTCAGGGCAAACCAGCTGGCCCCCACCCATGCACCAGGCCTCTATCCTATCTAATAAAAGAGTAATATGCAGATTGACCGTCACTCTAACACACAAGATGGCTGCCCCTACGTGGTCAAAGATCTTGCTCCCATGTGGACACAAGATGGCCACTACAAGATGGCCAGCAGGGTAGGGCAGTTGGGAGGAGCCAGGCCTTCAAGTGAGGGCAGTTGAGAGGGACCGGGTCTGCAAGGGAGGGCAGTTGAAGGCAATCAAGCCTACAGGGGAGGGCAGTTAGGGGTGACTAGGCCGGCAGAGGAGGGAAGTTGGGGGCAAACAGGCTGGCAGGGGAATAGTTACAAATCAATCAGGCTGGCATGGGAGTGGTTAGGGGGTGATCAGGCTGGTAGGAAGAAGTGGTTAGGGGCTATCTGTAAGGCAGGCAGGTGAGCAGTTGGGAGCCAGCAGTTCTGGATTGGAGGATATAGGCTGGGCTGAGGGATACCCCCTAACCCTATACATGAATTTCGTGCACTGGGTCTCTAGTGCCTATCTATCTATCTATCTATCTATCTATCTATCTATCTATCATCTATGGATATGCTCACAATTGAGGAAGAATAATTAGAGTTCAATTTTGGTTTATATATGTCTTAAATTTCCTTACATCCAAAGTTAAATTTTATTATCATGGTACTTTCTAGCTGCCTATGGAGCACAAACCATGGGATATCATATTCACACAAAAGAAGAGGAACCAAAATATACCATGTGCAATCACACACAGGGATCATGCCCATTAACGCACAGGAGTCCATCAATAACCTCTGCTCCATCAGTGTTATAATACCTTATTTTGGGAGGAGTAAGAAATGATAGAATTATCTTAAGTGGGTGAGCAGAGAGGCAGGGAAAACTATCTCCCCTGCAATGAGACTTAGAGGATTGGGGATAGGCTGGATTTCAGGGATGAGAGAGGAATAAGGGAGGATAGAGAGTGAAGTTTCACTCCTGGGTCAGCATCTGGGCTAGACAAGCTGCACTGAAGAGCGGATTCAGACAGGAAGTGCAGTGGCAGGGTGAAGATGAAGGACTTACTGTACAATAGGCCCAGGGGTATCAAGAGAAACTGTTAATGGGTTTAGGAACTGGAACTTTGACCTTGTTCTTAGATATAACTACTTTAGCTTGACATATAAATGATAATTGAGATCTAGTATATTTAAAGGATGGGCAAAGGAAACATAACCTACAAAACAATAAAATGGGTAGAGCAGAAAGATGACAGGAGTGTGTGATATCATGACAAAGGAGATTGGAGTCTATTAAGGAGAGATGAACAGCATTTAAACATAAACATCATAAAAAGGAGACATTAACAATTACATCCCTTTAATATCCCAGTTGTGATAACCAGCATAAAGTGCCCTTTGCTTTGAGCAACAGTTAGAACCATACATAGCAATCTTAGTAGAAACAGTTTTAGTGCAGGTCAGGGAGGTACAGACAGAGTTTAATGGCATGGTGATTTTAGGGTTATCTACAGAGTGACAAAAAGGTGACTATGTAGATTCAATAAATGTTAATTCTTTCTCTCTCTCCTCTCCTCTCCTCTCCTTTTCTCTCCCTCTCCCTCTCCCTCTCCCTCTCCCTCTCCCTCTCCCTCTCCCTCTCCCTCTCCCTCTCCCTCTCCCTCTCCCTCCCCCTCCCCCTCCCCCTCCCCCTCCCCCTCCCCCTCTCTCTCTCTCTCTCTCTCTCTCTCTCTCTCTCTCTCTCTCTCTCTCTCTCAAAGTAAAAATGTTTGGAGTGGTGGGAGAAGATATCCCATCCTCTTTTGCTCCCATCCCTCCCAAAACCCAATAACTCAAGTGTTGCAGATGAGAGCAAAGATTGAAAGGGAAAGAACACCTGGCTGGCCCTGGCCAGTGCGGTACATTTGGCTGAAATGTGCAATGATGTGCACCATTTAGATTCCAGGTCAGGGCACATGCTCAGAGTGCAGACTCAATCCCTGGGACCAGGGGTGAAGGACACAGCCTATCAATGGTTCTCTCTCACATGGATGTTTTTCCCACTCTGTCTCAAATCAATAAAAACACATTAAACACACACACGCACACACACACACAGAGAGAGAGAGAGAGAGAGAGAGAGAGAGAGAGAGAGAGAGGCACCTGGCTAAGTTTTTCTTAAAACTTGAGTCTTGGTAAAAATAATTTTTAAAAATCTCATAATATACTGAACGGTATTTAAAGCATTATATTTTAATCACAGAGTCCTTTTCCTTCCTTTGGAGTAATTTTTAAAAAAAATTATTCACATTGGAAATTGTATGAGCTACATTTATTTATATATCTGTTTATTGCTTTCCCACACAAATACAAAAATAACCCAGCTGTGATTACATCTTACTGTTTATAAGTTGCAAATCTGCTCCCTAAAATTTGTTGGCACAACTCCAGGGAGGCATGTATACACTTTGAATTGTTTTTATAAAAGATACTTTACATTATACATATAGTCTGTACTAGGGTTGGTTTAGGACATTAAATTTAAAGTCAGCACAATAGTTCGATATATCTCCAGGAGCTTTATGGAAGATAAAAGCTCAAACAACCTATGACATCCCACTAACAATTTTCTTTGGGATAAATTTGCTAAGCCATCATGCTTTCTTATAGGCACTTAACATCTATCGGAAGAAAGCATACCTCTTTTTTACTTCATCTGACTATGTATAATTCAATTTCAAGATGCAGTTTTTATCTTAGAAGTTTTTCAGGAACTAATTTATAAGTTTGAGCTAGCTCAAATCAGCACTTTTTATCAATTTACTGGCTTTTCGTGTGTGTGTATTTTCATGACTTTATGTTTTCCTGAACTACCTAAGTAGATTTAACCTAACAGATAATGCGTCCTTTTTTGTTTTCAATCTGAAGAACAACCACCCAATTCCAATGAGTTCTTTTTTCACAAGACATATAATCTAGTTTATCCCATCCTTTAACCTTATCAACACCCATGGCACTTAATAGCCTACCTTGTTGTCAGAGACTTTTCCGCTACAGAAGGAGACATGCCCTCTCCGAGGGTAATAAGCCTGGAGTGCAGAGAACCAAATACATTTAGTCTTACAGGAAACGGTTCTTATTTATTTAAGAATAATGTAAAATTTGCCTTCCTGGCTATCTGATTAAAGAACAAATCTGCATGTGGCATTTACTTGATGACTCCAAACTTATGCTTTTTTTTCATTCAGTTATTTGTGCTTTTGCGATGTCCATTTTGTGACCATTCACTGAAAATCTTAGAACCCCTTAAATATATTGATTAATCACTCTTTCTTGTCACCTATTAAGTTTTTATATGCCAATGAAGCTCCTGAACTTCTAGTATTCTTACTGAATGTTTTAGGAATTTCAACAGAAAGTACAGATTATATGACCCCTCTTGTTAGTTTCATGGCTTTTCTTCATGTGATATGGCTTTTAACTTCTGCCATTAATAATCAAATGTCCTTTTAACAATATCATTTGACCACTTGAAACTAGATACTCTGACCAATCTTATTTGAAACCTGGTCTTTATTTATTACTTTCTACTCTCTCCTGCTCTCTCTTCTGACCTTCTGACCACTCTGTTTCAGTGTTCTGTTTCCTCAAGAATTTTTAACTAGAGGCATAGCACAAGAATTTGTATCCAGTAGTCATTTTTGTTTATACTCTATAGATAACAGCATCCACATAAAGGATGGCCATGATTTCCTAATTATATCTAGCCCCCCTCACCTTTTTTAAAAAATGTTTTTCTTTCTTTCTTTTTCTTATTTGTTTGTTTGTTTTTTATAGAAACATCGATGAAAGAGAAACTTTGATTGACTGCCTCCTGCATGGCCCCTACTGAGGATGAAGTTTAAAACCCAGGCATGTGCCCTGACTGGGAATGGAACCAGGCACCTCTTGATTCAGGGGGCCCCCACTCAATCAACTAAGCCACACTGCTGAGCTCCCATCACATCTCCTCCCTCACACACTCACCCACATTAAGTACAAGGCATATGTATTTGTCTTAGGACCCTATCTGCATATATCTGCGAATCCTTCTGTTTTACCTCTATACACTTCAAAAAATTATAGAAAAAAATATAAAAAATACATTAAGAAGCTGTGGGGATATGGTGAGTTTCAATTTCATCTCAAAACTAAAACTTTAGTCACGTGGGTATGGCTCAGTGATTGAGCTTCAATCCCAAAACCAAGCGGTCAAGGTTTGATTCCACATCAGGGCACATGCCTGGGTTTCTGACTCCATTCCCCAAAGGGGGTGTGCAGGAAACAGCTAATTAAGGATTCTGATTATTGATGTTCTATCTTTTTCTTGCTCTCCCTTCCACTATCTAAAATCAATAAAAATAATAACAAAAGGCTAATATGCAAATGGTCATCATGCCGTGACACCGTAATGACTGACCAGCAGGGACCTGAGGCAGCATGGCACCCGAGGCAGGGACCTCAGGCAGGCTTGACTGGAGAACCTCAGACCATGCCCCCCCCCCACCCTGGTGTCAGGCCGGGGGACATTAGACTGTGCTGGGGGACCTGAGGTTGTGCCCCCCTCCTGGCGGAATTTGATGGGGGACTTGAGGCTGTGCCCCCAACCAGTGGGGCTTGATGTGGATGTAGGGCTGCATCCCCCACCTGGCAGGGTTTGATGGGAGTGGGACCAGCTGGGACTGGGTCTCACCCAATGAGGGTGGAGATGGCTGTGTCTGAGTCTTGTGTGATTTCAGGGCACATGTGGGTAGGTGGGGACTTGATTCCGGTTCCCATGGTGAGCCCCAGACTCTGACTGAAGGAAGATTTTCATATATATTTTACTAATTTTCTTTCATCTCTGACTTCTATTATAGAGAAAGGGCAAATAGCAATATTCAAACATTTCCTCTAATTAATTCCCTTAATGTATATGAATTTTGTGCCTTGGGCCACTAGTGTATTAATAAAAAACTAAAACTTTGTCTTTTCCCTTCAAATCTCAATGGTTGGTCTTGCTGATTATTTAATTTACTGAGAAAATATAAGCAACTTAGAAACAAAACAAAACAAAAACAACAACAAAAAAAAAAACACTATCATCTCACTACCAAGTTTACCAAAATCCATCTGTATTCAAATATGCTGCCATCTTTACAAGTTTGGTGTACAAATTTAAAATCAACTCTTTTGCTTGTACTTTGGATCCCATCTATTGTCACCAATTCAGAAACCTGATTCCCACTGTTGATTGTATTAATTCTATCAGCACATAGAAATGTTCATATTTTAGAGGTAAAAATCAACTCACTTGATACCATCTTACTCTATAGCTACCTTCAAATCCCTATGTTCATCTTTGGAATAGAATTCGAGAATTGCCTCTATACTCCGTCCTGACTACTGTGCCTCCAGGTCCCCTTCCCATCATTCCTCTACAGCTTTCTTCCCCCACCACCAATCCACTGACATCTCTTTTATCCAATACTAGATACCCGGTGCACAAAATCCATGTGCTGTGGGGGGTGTCCCTCAGCCTGGCCTGTGCCCTCTCACAGTCCAGGAGCCCTCTGGGGATGTCCTACTGTCACAGAGGCCGGAAAGGCTTCCACCACTGCCGCTGCTTGCACTCCTCAGCCATGAGCCTGGCTTCTGGCTGAGAGGAGCTCCCCCTGGGGGAGAGCATTGACCACCAGGGGGCAGCTCTTGCATTGAGTGTCTTCCCTCTGGTGGTCAGTGCATGTTATAGCGACTGGCTGACTGCCTGTCCCTGGTGGTCAGTACTCATCATAGCAAGTGGTTGAGCACTCTTAGCATATCATTAGCATATTATGTTTTGATTGGTTGAATGGATGACTGGACTACCAGACACATAGCATATTAGGTTTCTTATTATATAGGATGTTAATGAATCCATTCTGCTTAATCAACCCTTTGAACAATCCTGCCTCTTCATTTTCCTCAAACACTCAGCAATTTCAATGACAAATTTTCCCTTCTCTTTTTTAAAATATATTTTTTATTGATTTTAGAAGGGAGGGAGAGGGGAGATGGAAACATGAATGATGAGAGAGAATCAAGGATTGGCTGCCTCTTGCACACCTCTCCCCCACACTAGGGATCAAGCCCACAACCCAGGCATGTGCCCTGACTGGAATCAAACTATGACCTCCTGGTTCATAGGTTGATGCTCAATCACTGAGCCATGCTAGCCTGCCAAATTTTCTCTTCTCAAAACATTTTTTCTCTTGTATAAGACTACATAAACTCTTGATTTGCTTTCTATTTCACTGAGCACTCCTTTCATTCATCTTTATTGCCTCATCTATCCTTTTTTGACTTCAAAATATGACAGTTTTCCAGGGTTCTGTGCTCATTTAAAAAATAATTTATACTTACTAGATAGTCTCATCTAATCAGTTTTTATCATCATTAATCAATAATGATAATGATAATAATAATACTGCAGTGGACATTAAATGTATTGATTAATTTAATCCTCAGGACAAAATTAAATTTCACTTCACAAGTGAAAAAACTGAATACTTACTAGAGAAGTAGAGTGTCTTGGCCAAATTTACAAAATGAATACATAGCAGCTCAGGGATTCAAATTCTAGCAGTTTGGCTCCTGAGCTGCTAACTTTAGCAATCACTCCAAAGCAAATGTGGATTCTCTGCTCTGACATCTCTGTGGAGTTCCAGAGTCACACCTCCCAAATTCTTACCCAATAGCTACATTTGAAAAAAAAAAAACAAAAGTCATTCATTCATCAGTTTTATTTTAATTGAATCATATAATATGGTTGTTATAAAATATCCTTATTTTTAAAGATAAGCCATTAATATATGGCAAATAAAACATTCTCTCTTCCATTTATTTTACATATGTGTATATATGTATAAATTCATATATTGGCTTTTTTTCTCCAGACGGAAATGCCTGTAACTTTCACTAACTTCCCACTATCTACTTTCTACTTTCCCCGTTACATTGCCCGTGGTAAATTGAAAACTGGAGGATATGTACTCCCCTCTGAGGTTATTTGTTAAGTGAACCACATTGAATAGGTCAGATCCACAATCACTGCTAAAAACCCAGGGATGCCCAGGAAGCAGCTCTTCCCGTGCCTTTAGCATCTGCTTTTGTAACCTCCTTTCTCTTAGCACTGACAGGCAGGCAACTGGGAGGCCTCCTATGTCCCTTGGACTTGAACTTCTTATGCTGCTGCTAGCCTCACAGATTAGTTTGGCATAAATAACAGCTGCTTTAGCCTCTTGTGACATAATTCTTGACAAACTATCTGATGTCTTATGTAAGAGTCAGGGCTGGAAATAATATCAGAGGGAGATTTCATTTTATTTGTTGAACTGGTGGAATTCAGGATTTGTGTATAATACAGAAATATCTGTCAGAAATGTCAGATGTTTCTTTGCTCACAGAAAACAGTAATTTTTCTTTTATGATTTATTATATTTAACCAAATCTCTAAAAAGGAACACTCAATTACTATAGTTTATTAAATCTAGATACATACCTTCCATTTTGTGTTTAACACACTATAAAAACTACAGATTCAAAATAATATAATTATTGATTATACATTTTTCATCCAATAACCCAAATTTAAGGATCTACCCAGTTTGGTGTATCATATTTGGCAACCAAAGAATGTTGAAATTTAATTGTCAACTAATAAAATGGCCACCGCATTCTGATTTGTGTCATCTTAGAGCATTATACATAACAAGGGTAGCTTCCACCAAGGACTTTCACAAAATGCTGAAGGGGCAGGACACAGGACATTTGAGGAAGATTTGAGGAACCACTCTGTACTGATACCTTAACAATAAATACTTGCTGGTAACTACAAGGGAAGCCTCCAGACTTGCTTCCACCCTCATCTTTGATCCCTTGTGGCCTATTCTCAGTACCTCATCATTGTGGCACAGTTATAGCAGTAGTTAGAGCATGTCTCCAAGCACTTCTCATTCCTAGCAAAATGTTAATGCTCTATCCTACTTAGTTATCTGATCTAAAATAAATTATTTTTGCTTGGTACCACTGGCTGTTTACCCATGATTACAAGTGAATTGAATTCTTATTGATTTTAATTTTCAACAAGTATAATAAATTTTCCACATTTATTTAGAAAAATTGAAAAAAATCTAAAATTATGAAAAAGTAAAATAATTGCTTTTATTTATTTATTTATTTATTATTTATTTATTTATTTATTTAAAATATATTGCTTTTAAAGCAAAATCAAACTAGACACATTTTTCCACTTATCTATAATAATAAAAGCATAATATGCTAATTCGACCAGACATTATTCCTTCCGGACAAAGCCATGGCGGGGGCGGGAGGAGGGTGCGCAGGGCCCGCAAGGCTCTTGCACATATTTTGTGCATCGGGCCTCTAGTCTTATATAATATATAACATAAGTGTTTCATAAGGTATGAGAGTATTGCAATAATACAATATATAGTTGACTCAACAGCATACACCAAAAGTAATGTCCACCTGGAAGCTTATAATGTGACTTTATTCAGAAATTGGGTCTTTTAGTTTAGGATCCAGATGTAAAATCATCCTGGATATAGAGTGGGCCCTAAGTCCAATGACTGGTGTTCTTACTAGGAATGGACACAGAGGGATAAACAGAGACTTCCATCTAAGTACAGGATAGAGGTTGGAGTTACATTGCCACAAGTCCAGAACAACTGGGGCCACCAGAAGCTGAAAGAGGTTCTGGTGAAAGGATTCTTCCTAAAGGAGGGAGCATTGGCCCTGCTCACATCGGGCTTCCAGAATTGTGAGAGAATAAATTTCTGTTGTTTAAAATTGCCAAGTTTATGAAAATTTGTTACAAGAGTCCTGGGAAACTATTTAAGTACTTTTATGTTATATTTTTTCACTTGTGCAATATTGTATTCATGTGTGTTGTTTTGTGTTTTCTTTTCCAATGCATTACTTTTAAAAACTATAAAATAATAAAATACTATAAAGGTACTAGGTAATTTTAAAACTCAAAATATAGAATGTTTCCTTTCTTTACTCTTTTTTTTGTTGTTTATGTTTCAATGGCCCTACAATGAACACCTTTGCACATGAGTCTTTTTTTTTTTTTCCATATAAAATTAGGATACTATTCAGAAGTAGAAATATTAGGTCAGCTTTTTTTCTATTTCTGTTATTTCATGAACTGTTTATTGAATTTTATCTAACAAAATAAAGTTAAAACTCCCACAAAACTTATAAGGTAAACAGTGAATCAAGGAGAATTCAATGTGACATAAGAACAGAAAAGATGGAATAATATTTTCTTATCTATAAAATGATTCAAAAAAGTCACCGTTTTCATTATCTTCATCATCTCTTCTCTGAATACTGCCATAGCCTTCAAACTGGCCTCCTTGTAATCACCTTGGTCCCCGCTACAATAGATTCTTGACAAAGTAACCAGAAAGTTCATTCCGGATAGAAGCCAGATAATATCATCCCAATACTTAAAACCTCCTTTACTCAGCATTTCACTCAGACTGAAAGCCAAAGCTCCACCAAGCCTTGCAAGGTCTTCACTCCTCATTACTTTTATGAACATGTTTTATACTCCTCTCCTTTGTTGATTGTGCTTTAGTGGCCTTCTTAATCTCTACCAGGCAGCATCCTCTGGCCCTAAGGTAAGGTGACCAGATTTTAACATTGGTAAAGCAGGACACCATTGCTGGGGGATGGGGGACAGGGGGGTGGTTCTTGATTAAAAATTTGGTCTATGTGGAACAACAAAATTTTTCATAGAACGCAAAAATAGTTTTGTAATAATAGTATATATATATTTTTAATTTCAACATAAGTACAATTTACAAATATAATAAACAAATAAAAACTTATGTATAGTCATGTCACATTCAAGGACAGTGTTAGACTTTTTGCCACCACTATAAAATATAAATAAGCCAAAACCGGTTTGGCTCAGTGGTAGAGCATTGGTCTGCGGACTGAAGGGTCCCAGGTTCTATTCCAGTCAAGGGCATGTACGTTGGTTGCTGGCACATCCCCAGTGGGGGATGTGCAGGAGGCAGTTGGTCGATGTTTCTCTCTCATCGATGTTTCTGGCTCTCTATCTCTCTCCCTTCCTCTCTGTAAGAAAATCAATAAAATATATATTAAAAAAATAAAAAATAATAAAATAAAATATAAATAATATGAGTACTGTCTGCTAAATTTAAGAAAATTTATGTATTTATGAAATAAATAAATTACTTACCTAAATTAACTGAATAGCTGGTTTGTAATGACATCACTTGTTTAACTAGCTTACTAGCACGCAGTACAATGTGTATCCTCTGAGAGACAGTTACAAAATGTTTTTGTCATTGCCAATCCCCCAAAATGCCATTGTTCATTAAGTCCAAACAATAGTGGTCGAATTCTAACAACTGATCAACAATTCGAACTTTGATAAGCAGTTCTTGATAATCAGTTCTCAACAATTATTTGTTATCATTAAAGTTTAACATTATAAAATTAACAAAAATAATATAAAACTCATATCCTGGCTAAATAGCCTCATGGCCGCCAAAAACCGTATATTCCCTTCCCGTTCTCCCGCCGTTCCCTAGCTTGTCAAGCATTCTTTCAAAAAATCGGGATTTTTAATTTTTTTTATTTAAATTTTTTATTATTATTTTTAAATGCTCTATCCACTGAGCAAACCGGTTTGGAAAAAAAAAAAAAAAATCGGGATTTTTTAAAACGCCTCGGGACACGGGACAAATTGTTAAAAATCAGGACTGGGGGGCGGGGCGTGCAGGAGGCAGCTGACCAATAATTCTCATCAATGTTTCTAACTCTCTATCCCTCTCTCTTCCTCTCTTTAAAAACTTAATAAAATATATTTTTAAAAAAATCAGGACTGTCCCGCCAAAAGTGGGACATCTGGTCACCTTACCCTAAGGCCTTTGTAGAACTCTTCATCTGACCGGATAATTCTCTTCCACCTAGACACAACCGTCCTCATGTCACCACCTGCAAGGCTCTACCAAAAAGTCACCTGCACACTGACCACCCCACCTACAACAGGAAACACTCCCACCTCAAACAGCCATTCCTCTGATGGGCATCCTTTTTTTTTGTAGTTGTTGTTGTTTGGTTCTGATCATTTTAAAACATACCTTATTATTTTCTTATCGTTTTAGTGTACTCTCCAATAAAGAGAAGGACTTTTGTGCACTTTGTTCAATATATAATTTATTTGGCTAAATGGTATAAATGAATACATTAATACATTCCAGTAATGTTTATCAAATGTCTCTTTTATGTCACTATTTAAATAATAACAAAAATAGCCTATATTGAGGATGTTGAGGCTTATACTATCCCTAGTATTAAATTAACATACATTAACTATTGATATAACTGCCAATAGCAAAAACTGATCAGTGAATGTTTTTCCTATTTTGAAGATTGTGAAACAGGTTTAGAGCATAGTTTTATTTTGATACTTTCTAAATGGGAATTAATATGCAATAGCTTCCTTTTTTATAGGTAAATAATTAGGGACATTTTTCATGGGATAAATTTATAGAAATATAAATTTCTATATGAGTACTGTCTGCTAAATTCAAGAAAATTTCATAAATACATAAATTTTCTTGAATTTAGCAGACAGTACTCTGCTTACTTTTCTTTCTTTTTTTTAAATATATTTTTATTGATTTCAGAGAGGAAGGGAGAGGGAGAGAAACATCAATGGTGAAGATAATCACTGATCGGCTGCTTCCTGCACACCCCCTACTGGGGATAGAGCCCACAACCCTGGCAAATGCCCTGACCAGGAATTGCACTATGACCTCCTGGTTCATAGGTTGACTCTCAGCCCCTGATCCACAACATCCAGGCTGCTTAGTTTTCTTTTAAGTAAAAAAATAAATAAAATAGAATATTCTGATTATAGTTGAAATCCATGTTATTATTGGAAGCAGGTAGATTGAGTTAAAAGTTCAGGTGTTTCTAATTTATTTTGTGAATGAATAAAAATAGAATGTGAATTATGATTACTATTTAATACCCAAACCATTGTCATTTGGTGATTCTTATACTCCACATTTAAGACTTATTGCTTTGAAAATGTAAAATAAAAAGAATGAATTCTGAAAAAAATCAAATGCAGAAGCATCCATTTAAATTTAGTGTGGTCAAGTTGAACTATATAAATTGCTTCCAGAGGGGGGAAAAATGTCCTATGTAAATATGTAAGGTAAATGAGTAACCATGAGATAATTTACATAAACATTTTATTTCCATGTTCAAATAATACTGAGAAAGTCTTTCCCATTTTGAGGTCCCTCAGCACATTCTCATGTCCTAGAATAAGTAAACCTGTTTTAAGTTTGTAGTGCAACAGCAACCAGCATCTAAAAACCTATTTTCTTTTCTTCCCACAGACAACCTATTCACATTCCCCAGAGATAATGTTCTGAGAAACTGGCTTTAGAAAAATGAACGGATTTAAAATGCAGGCTAATCTATTTTACATTAAAGTCAACGAAAATACATATGCCATTCATTCTTTCAGATTCTAGCTCTACCTTGGCTTTACAATAATTGATAGGGAGAGTCTTTGATATATGAACATATAAATGGTTTCACACATGTATCCTCAGATTTCACTTTCTTATATAGCCAGTGGTGACCTATCCAAAGAAAAAAGAAAAAATAAATTTCAAATAGTGACTGGTGATTGATAAAAGCCAGTCTTTAGCATTTTAAAGATTTTTAGGAGGTAGATTTTCCTCCTATAATTCACATACAAAGTCCCCAATTTTCTCAACATTAAGATAACCAATAAGTTTAGCAATACTCTTTAGACATTAGAGCATCTGCTCAAATAAACATGTAGTTCTTGAAAGAGCATCTCCTTCAAAACAAAATTAATCAGAATAGTATATAACTAATATGCTGCAGTGAACAGCTGTGTAGAAACTATGAAAGGGAAAGAATGCCTGGGCCTCTAGGCATAATTATGTTTATACACAGGAAGGTGCCATAGTGTAGTAGCAATAGCAATGGATTCTAAGTCAGGAAACCCAGATTCTAGCTCTGCCAAATATTAGCTGACAAAATTTGCACGACTTATCTTTTCAGGGCCTCGATTTCCTAATAAGCAGGAGGGACTGACAGACAGCAACATGACCACAATGATCTTAGAGAGCAACTTAAAAATGGCATTTGAGAAGAAGCTGTCAATTATAAAGCACCATATAAGTTGAGCTGTTCATTATGTATTTCTTTTGTTAATTTAAGTGGGAAATGTTAAGGTCAGTTATGAAAATTGACACATTTTATACCAGAAAAAAATATGCCTTCCCATCCTTAATGTTTAACCATATCATAGGCTTGAGGACATTAGGTAAAATAACATTTTCTCAATCAAAAATAAAATGTGTTGGCATATTTTGCTTTTTACCAAATGAATGATAATTTTAAAAAGCAGGGAGAAAGAGAGGCTATTTAAAACCATTGAAGTATAAAATATATATGTTTTTTCTAAGCCCATATGTGGCATAATAATCAAAATGAGGAATCCAAGTAAAATAATGGTGCAAGTAATTTTAAATGATGTGAGGACAATTGCCTTGTACACAAATATTATTTTTAATCAACAGGGGGTTTATTACTTATATGTCTGCTGTAAATATACTATAACTATCAGACTGACTTTCTTAGTGGGAAATGAATTTATAACTAGAAGGAAAATTAAGGCCTAAAAACACAGAAAGCCTAGAAATAAGGAAGGCATCTAATCTAATGGGAACATATCTAAAAATGCATATTTTTGGTCATCCTCAAGAATGCCAATTTCTTTTTGTTTAATGTTTTCTGTTTACTAAAGCCATGTAAAATAATTTAATACTCCAACTTTGAGTCTTCATTGTAAAAGAATCCGCTTTGACTTATTTCCTGCCTTCAATGAATTTATAATCTACATACATGTGAAGATATGTTTCAATAAAAAGCAAAATATTTACTGAAATATTTAAGAGTAAGAGAGTGCAATAGAAAGAGTTCTAGATTATTTTAATTATATCAATCTAGAACCCAGAATTTTTTTAGAACACTATATTTTCAAACATTCTACCTTGTCTATATACTAGAGTCCCGATGCAAGAAATTCATGCATAGGAAGGGTCCCTATGCCTGGCTGACGATCAGAGCTGATCTGTGGAGCGCCCAGCAGGGTGATCGGGTCCCTCCTATGGGCACCTGCTTTGGCTGGCCTAGTGCCTGTGGGCTAGGGGCAGCTCCTGCAGTGAGCATCTGCCTCCTGGTGGTCAGTGAGCATCATACCAACCAGTTATTCCCCTGATTGTTTCACTAGTTGGTAGATTTGCATATTAGGTTTTTATTATATAGGATATAAAAGGCTAAGTGGCCGACCCGTACATCTATTTGACCATTTGACTGACCAACCGGCAGGTCCATATGACGTGCACTGGCAATTTAAAAGTGAACGTTGAGCCAAAACCAGTGTGGCTCAGTGGATAGAGCGTCGGTCTGTGGACTAAAAGGTCCCAGGTTCGATTCTGGTCAAGGGCATGTACCTTGGTTGCGGGCACATCCCCAGTGGGGAGTGTGCAGGAGGCGGATGGTCGATGTTTCTCTATCATCGATGTTTCTAGCTCTCTATCCCTCTCCCTTCCTCTCTGTAAAAATTCAATAAAATATATATATATTAAAAAAAAAAAAAGTGAACGTTGACTCATGCATGTGCAATACATATAATCATCTCACTGGCGCCAATGGCACCCATATGTTTTGATCTGTCATTGTTGATCATGAGTTTGGCTGTATTTTATTGACATCCTGAAGCTGAAAGAAAGTGGCGTCACCAACAGAATATGTCTGAAGGCCAACTACTGGCATATCTCAGGGACAGTTTCCCGTGATGCCAGCATTTTCAATGACTATTAATATATACAAGGACAAACTCAAGACAGAGTAGGAATATTCCTACTTAGACCCATTTTCAGACATGGTTAGTTTATGTTGCTTTCTCTTGAATTTGAAGAGCATGTGACATTAAAGTTAAAGTTGTAAATACTTCATCACAAGGGAAATTAGTCAAGCACTCTGAATGTGGTATTCAGAGAGATATTAGAATAAGTTTGTTTGTATATCATGTTTTTGTTGTTTTTATATAATGTCTTTGTTGTTGTTTTATCATATTTTTATTTTTATTAATCAGTTTATCTATTATTTTCATATACAATTTGCTAATTTTCTTTTATCTCTGGCACTTCTATTATAGAGAAAGGGTGGATAATGATTTTAAAATATTTATTCTAATCAATTTCCTTAATATGCATGAATCTGTGCACGAGGCCACTAGTTGTTTATAAAAATGCACTAATTACTTGATATGAGGTTCAGAAAATATGTTCAGAAATTTTTTTCCAGCGATGGAAAAAATTATAAAAGTCCTAACAGTGCTATTAACTTTGTCATATGACCTTCAACAAGCCTCTCAACCTTCATTTTTACCATCTTTAAAATGACAAATATGTTCCATCTTGGGTTCTAGTTCTGATTCCTTGAGTTATGATTCTAGACTACTGTGTTAAAGAATCCAATAACTTCCCTAGGAAAAATGTAAAAGTGTGCTGCTAGTGTAAATTCCAGAAATGAAAAAAAATAAATAAATAAAAGCAGAACTGCAGCAGAAATATCACATACTTGCCAAGCAAAATATCTTAAGGTGTGTGCTACAACAAGTTTTGTAATAGTGAGGTTATAAGTCACTAAATATTTTTGTCACTTACATGGGTATTATTTATTTCAAGAAAAAATATCATGACAGAAGAATCATCAATGATATTCAAAATATTTACTAAAAAAATCCATGTTCAAAACTAAATCCCCCTTGTTCCACTCTATCCACCAGTTAGACCTTTATTTGTAAGAGAGTAAGTACAGTTTGTTAGTTCATAGTGCACATATTAGGGACAAATACAGTGGGAATCAATTCCAGTTGAATTATCTTTTCTAGCAGCTCTAAATTATACAAATTCTCAAATCTCAATGTCAAACTTCTCTTTCTCTAACTGTAATCCAAGAGTCAGATATCTCAGTCACTTTATACACATCATACCCTATCATACATTGATTCCTTTAATTTCATTCAATCTTCTACCCTGGTCCAGATATGCCCTTTATAGAAATATCATGTACTTTTGGCACTTTTATTATCCTATTATATTATATCCTTCTGGTCAGATCTTAGGCTAAGATCAATCCAACTAACCAACCATGTTTTCTTCTCTGAAAGCCAAGAAGCAGGGGGAAAAAACATGCAACCAGACATCTTAGTGACAATACAACTTTATGCTTTAAACTTCAGCTGGTCCTTTGGCACAGTCTGTCTCCTTTATCAATCCATTTTCTACACTCTTCACCTCTACCCTTACTTATCAGTTGATCAAATCTTTCATTACAAAAATAAAAATAGGAGACATGAGATGTGAATCTATAAACTTCCATCTACAGCCTTTCCTATATATGTCCTCTCCCTGTCATTTCCGTCTACTTTCTAAGGTCCTATCTTTATCTAGAATGCACTTCTTAAATCATCACTACTCTTCCTTTAAAACAAAAGTTAGACATCATATCACTATGGATATACTGTTTCAAAAATTTTTCCTAATTTTGAGAATCCAAGATGGCTGCTCGGGTAGACACCTAGCCGCAGCCGCACGCAACAATTTCAATAAAATACAACTAAAATATAAAATGGACATTACCCAGAACTACAGGAAAGTCAACTGACTGGAAATTCTACAACGAGAAGCAAGGAGAAAACCAGAAGGAAGCGCGGAGGAGCTGTAAAAGCCCAAGGTACGGAGACACGCGGCGCGTGCGGAGAGGACGGAGCCGGAGAGGAGGGAGGCCGAGTGCCTGGCTGGCGTTCCCTAGCGGGAAGGAGATAAACACTCGGACTGTGCTGGGCCCCCAACTGCTCTGAACCCCCGTTCTAGGCCAGACCCTGGGGACCCAGGCTCACCCATAGGGAGCTGGGCTGTAAGGCGGTACTCGGGGAAGCAGCGAAAGGAGGTCCCAGAGGCGCGCACACAGCGCGCAGAGAAGGGCCGGCCGGCTGTGCCGTAGGACTGCCCTGGTGGGAAGGAGACAGGCTCCAGACTGCTCTGAACGCCACCTCCAACTCCACTTCCAACTGAACTGAACCCCAGTTTCGGGCCCATTGCGGGAGAGCTTACACTGTTTGGTAGCAGGCGAAAATCGAGGGCACCTTTCTCTCAGAGGCGCTTGCAACAAGTACTGAAGGACCCTGAGTCTCAGGAGTCGCATAGGGCGGGGCTGACAGAAGCCGAGGCTGTAGGCTCCACCCTGAAACCCCGCCCCATCAGGAAAGCTGCCTGCGAAAATGCCTAAACCAAATAGATCACAAACGAAAGAAATGGAGGACAAAAAGCGACTGGATATAGAGTTCAAAACCACACTTATAGGGTTTTTCAAGAGACTCCTAGAAAAGGCCGATAAAATAAATGAGACCTATGAGGATATGAAAAGGGATCAACAAGAAATGCTAAGGGATCAACAAGAAATAAAGAATACATTGTCTGAAATAAAAAATATTCTACAGAGTCCTAAAAACAGAATAGAAGATCGCAAGAATCAAGTCAAAGATTTGGAACATAAAGAGCCAGAAGACACTCCTCTGCAGAAGCTAGAAGGCAAGAGAATCCAGAAAATTGAAGATAATGTAAGAAACCTCTGGGACAACTTCAAACGATCCAACATCAGAATCATGGGGGTCCCAGAAGATGAGAGAGAGCAAGATATCGAAAACATACTGAAAGAAATAGTGATAGAAAACTTTCCCCACCTGGGGAAAGAATTGGACTTACAAGTCCAGGAAGCACACAGAACTCCAAATAAGAGGAATCCAAAGAGGACCACACCAAGACAAATCATAATTAAGATTCCAAGAGCAAAGGACAAAGAGAGAATATTAAAAGCAGCAAGAGCTAAGCAGGTGGTTACCTATAAAGGAGCACCTATACGATTGTCAGCTGATTTCTCAACAGAAACCATGCAGGCCAGACGGGAATGGCAAGAAATATTCAAGGTGATGAATAGCAAGAACCTACAGCCAAAAATACTCTACCCAGCAAAGCTATCACTCAGAATCGAAGGTCAGATAAAGAGCTTTACTAATAAAAAAAAGCTAAAGGAGTTCATCACCACCAAACCAGAATTATATGAATTGCTGAAGGGGGTTCTTTCAGAAGAGAAAGTAAATAAAGATAAAAATTATGAACAACAAATACGTAACTATCAACAAGTGAATCTAAAAACCAAGGAAATTAAAAAAAAAATCTGATGAACAATATTAACTGTTGAATATAATATTGTAGAATCAGAGGTATGGAAGGGGAGTGAACTGATGATTCTTGGGGAAAAGGGGAGAGGGGAATGTGGGAAGAGACTGAACATATAAACTGTGCACCTATGGATGAGGACAATGGGGAGTGGGGAAAGGGCAGAGGGTGGGGTGGGAAGGGGGGGGAAAGGAACACTTGTAATAATATGAACAATAAAAATTTATTAAAAAAAATAATAAAATAAAAAATAAAAATAAAAAAAATAAAAATTTAAAAAAAAAAAAAAAAAAATTTTTCCTAATTTTGAACTTCCATACATCCCGTGCTGATAGGTAACCCTTTAAAATAACTATTTGAGTGTGTGTGTGTGTGTGTGTGTGTGTGTGTGTGTGTGTTTGCTTTTGACAGCTCCCCTCCCCTCCCACCACCCCATCATACATCTCTATATTCACTTTGAAAGCAGGAATTATGGTTTTATTACCTTTCTTTGTTTTGGGCTTAGTACAATACCTGTTATAATCTAGAAATTTAAGAAACAGTTGTTGAATGAGTAAATGAATTCATTTTTCTCTGTGAAGATTCTTAATTTCCCCATGTCTGAGACAAGCTAAATGTTATAATGATAATTTTTATAAACAATGTTCTAATCCTTTTCTTCTTGCAAAGTATCTTGAAGATACTTGCTATTGACACCTTTGTGGTCTTCTCTCCTTTATTGACCTTACCTGGAAGCTTGTTATAAATACAGAATACCACCCCCCTTCTATTTACCAAATGAATCTTCACTTTAATAGATGTGACTCAGATGTACATTAAATATTTAAAACCACTGCTCCAAAATGTATTTAGAAATCAAAGTCACTTGGGAATATACATAAAACAGGACATTTATGAAAGTTGAGTAAAAAGCCACAGCAGTAGCTGAGACCATTTATCCAACAGGGTATTATTTAACAATACCAGGTGCTATTTTTTAATTAATTAATTTAGTCAATGTATATTTTCCAAAACCAATCATATGCTAGAAATAATTCTAGGCACTGTGTTAAAGTTAGGAATCAGAGAGCAGAATAAAAACAGTGTGTGGAAACTTACAATTCAGTAGGCTGTTCTTTTCCCATTAAAAACCTCTCCAGATACGTATAACTATTGTACAGGAGTCATAGTTAAACTAGTTGGATAAAGAAGCCTTTTTTATTTGAATATTAATGATTGATAGTGGTGAGGAAATAGCGAAGAAGGAAGAAACATTTTCTTAATACCAGGTATGGTGGTTAATTTATATGTGTCAACCTGACTGGGCCACCAGCTGCCTTGGAATTTGGTTAAACATTACTGTGAGGATGTCCCTGAAGGTGTATCTGTCTGAGATTAACTTTTTATCAGTAGACTAAGTAAAGCAGGTTGTCCTCCCCGATGTGGATGGAACTCATCTAGTCCATTGGAGGTCTGAATAGAACAAAATGTCTGGGTAAGGTGTAATTTGCTCTTTCTGCCCAATGATCTTAGACCTGGAGCATTGGTCTTCTTGTGCCTTCAAACTCAGATTTGGACTGAACTATAGCATTGTTTCTCCTATCAACAATCCCTAATTCCTTATATTTCTGATGTGGGAGGAACCATAATTTTTAGTTTCTATACCCAAATGCTATTTTCCATGGCAACTTATTAGAATTTGTCTTTGTAAATTTCAGGCCACATGCTTTCCATTTACCTGTTACGCAAAGCACAGTTGCAATTCTTAAAGCCATTCCTTATAGGTTTGGTACCACCTGCCTCTATTTGACTACACTAGACACTTAAATGGCCACGCCTTCTTCTGTCGCATTTTTCCAGAACTCATTTACATTTCTTTTATTTATTTGGTACATTGATCTCAGTTCTGCTCCTCACTTCTAGGTTCTGCCCTTTTATTATCCAATCTAACTAGAACAGAAGGAAGACTGACAACTTCCATTTAATTGTCAGGTCTTTCTAAGGGTCCACTTACTGCAGTAAAATGACTCTACATTGTGTTTAATGAACCATGGAGATAAAGAAACCAATAAGAATAAAGTTTTCATGCCCTCAGAGCAAAGATGCTGGTCTCACCTTCTATTAAAGCTGTTTAACAACCCACAACAATTGCAAGACGTGGGGGAAAGGAGGGATGACAATGTAACTCAGCTACTCATCTCTCATAATGAAGCATCTGTTCAAAAAAATATAGTGATTTCTCTTTCTAAGAAACTCAAAGGCAAAGGTGAACCAAGTAGTAAAATAGAGAATCGACCAAACAATACATATGTTCTAATTAGAAAAGGAGAGAAAAATTAGGTTAGAAGGAAATAGAAAAATGATTAGAGGTATTTCAGCAATTTAAATACTATTCATTAGTGAGAATAAGAAGTACCCAGTGTACCCACTGTTACAGCAAATACGTTCCACCCAATTTGGCAAGAATAATATTAGGCAGTAGATGGATTTCTTGTTTGTTTTGTAAACCTAATAAAACTCCTATATCATTTCTACTTAATATTGGAGTTGACCTCTCTCCCAGGAATTATATTCTCTTCCCTATGTTTGGACACATTGGCTATTAGTTTAAAGGCGAGAAAAAATAATTAATAAGAAAGCTTTTAGCATTGTTGTGTTTTATAAGCACAGCCTCTCTTTTACAGGAAGACTTTTAACATCTTATAGATTCGTTTAAGTTTTCATGTTTGTTTGTTTTCTAAACTATATACATACATATATTTATTTTAAAAGAGAGACATAGAGAGCTAGAAACATTTATGAGAGAGGAAGTCACTTATTATCTGCCTCCTGCACACCCCCCACTGGAGATGGAGCCCACAGTCTGGACATGTGCCCTCACCAGAAATCGAACTAGCAACCTCTTAATTCCTGGGTTGATGCTCAACCACTTAGCAACACCAGCTGGGCAGTTTTCATGGTTGTTTACATCATCTTAAAGTTAAAATAAGGTAAAGAGTTTATTGGTTCCCTTACACAAAAAATAAAAATAAGAATTAACATATGTTAAGCTTTAAAAGAAAAACAAGTAACTAATAACTAGTAACTTTACATTTTCCACAGATCTACAAAAATCACCATATTAGACTACCCCAGTTATTAAATTTCACTACTTAAAGTATTTTTGTTTTTTAGCTTATGAAAGTTTCCAGAAGGCACATGTTAAAATGCTGCTATTTTAAAGATACAACTCAGCAAGTAAAGCTACTACTACACAAAGGTGTTTTTTGTTTTTTTTTCAGAAATAAATTTCAGAAAATTATGGGGTTATTACATAAAAAAACAAACAAACAAACAAACAAAAACAAATGTAACCTACAGAAAAAAAAAGATAGCAACAGGATCACCACTGACCTGTCAAGTGTAAGGTTGAATAGATTTCTGCTCATAATTCACCCCTTCACTAGATGCCTTGGTGCAGAGAACAACCCTACATACACAACCTAGAACCCACATGTGGTGAAGGGACTGAATTAAAGCTTCGGGGGCTTTGAGATAAGTAGAAGTACATCAGTTGAGGTTTTGAGGATGCCAACCCTTACTAATAACAGGGAGTTGGAATTAAAAATTGTCTTCCTTCAGTGAATGGTATAACAATAAAAGCAAGAACTAATTTGGTATATAAGAAGGTATCAAAGGTTGATTTTTGTTTTAGTCTATGTCAGCTTTGCCTGGGGCTCACTCGGTGGATATGTTTTCTTTTCCTGTGGAGTTTGTTCTTGGGGGTATTTATTTAGGAGAGCTTTAAAGCACATTGGTATCCTTCAAAATGAGAGTATGCAGAGTATTGTTAGTATATAAATACTAATAATAATTTGTTATTGGGTTGAGTAAATGCATTTTAATCAAACCAATCAAAGTTTTCCCTTTTCTCTTTATAAAAATGCCTGTGAAGTGTCTGCCTTTAGCTTGTCAAAATAAATGAAAAAAAAATGTCTCTGTTATTTTGCTTGTAAAAAAAGTCAATGCTTGGGGCTGCATGCATAGCTCTATTTGTATTATAAGCTTACATTAAGGGCAATTTCTCCTTTGAGGGTAAGAATTGATTATCACTTAAAAAAAAAAAAGAAAAATGAAAGGCATTGTTTAGGTTTGTACAGCACATGACTAACCATGTAAGAGATTTTTGTGGGCTATTTTGTTTGTGACAGGAGCCTATCATGCCATAAAAGTTAAGACTATCTGGTGCTTTAATGAAAATATATTTGACCCAATGTTACATGTTATCTAAAAATGCAGCACAAAGAAAGTATCCCTTTAGCTTTTGGTTTGAATAATAAAAGGCATTTGGTTGGCTTCTAGCTATATAAATATAGTCAATATTACTTGCATTTAAAATTCTTAACAAGAAAACCATTCATCGCATGTATACCGAATCATTGTACAGTGGGTGTAGGCAGAGTTCATAATCATTAGTTAGTGACACAATAAATAGTTACTATGTATTAGTCAGAAGTTATTATTAATCATCAGCTTCTTATAATGGCTATGCTGATGTCTTTCTAACAGCTTCACTCTGTCAATGAAGTTATTGTGAACTGAGCTAAGAATTTCATTTAAGTGCCTGTTTTTAGTCGACATTTGTGAAGAACATGCAGACATATGCATGTAGGCAATACATAACTGCCTTATAATTCTATTTTATAGCTGGCTTTAGATATCTATCTTTAAAATTAACCACATTCAAGAAAGCTTCAGATTTATTTCCTTTTAAAGTGCATCAAATATTATGTAAAATAAAAAAATGCTTATCAGAACACTAATTCTGCTTTAATTTGATTTTCAGTCTTTATCCCTTTCAGTTGTATGCAAGCAGCCAATTTGTTGGGAAGGATGTGAATACCAACCAATGCATTTTTTTCTCGGTCAATTAATAGAGCCAATGAAGATAACATTTTAAAAGGAAAAAAAAAGTCTTGTATATAATAACGGGGTAAATTTAGACAAGAACAAACAAATTCATTCCTTTGATTTTATTCAAACCTTTTGGTAACTATGGAAATGTCACTTCTCAAATCATTTCTTATATATACTAAAGTCCAACTCTATATTCAACATTGTGATATTTTTGTTTAGAAGGATTACAAAATATGTAATCAAGCTGTTCCTCAAAAAACAATTCTTAACTATAAAATGAATGTCTAAGTAATGTATAAGAAAGTTTGTATTCAAGTTCCAAATTTAGAAATGAATCCAATGGTATGAGAGTTTGAATAAGAAAAAGATCAGTGGGTTTGGAATCTTTGGGAATGGTGGGTGTATGGGCCAAATGACCATCCATTAATTAATAGCATTTGGATGGAAATAATGAAAAGGACTAGCTATAAGCAAAAATTTAGAAGTAGGGATATTTCTAATGCAAAGTGCTGTGAGCGACAAAAAGTGATTGGCTAAGTCTGCAAGTACTTTAGCGGTTGTAGGGGTATACTAGGAAATTGTGAGAAATACGACACAAATGGGAAGGAGAGAACTCAAAGATAAAGAAAATGGGAGGGATATTAATAGCCAAACTCCCCGTTCATTTATTCACAGCCTAATTTAAAAATAAATTTAAATTAAAAAAATAAAGAGATGACTAGTAAGAAAATATCTAAATTGTCTTTTGCTTCCAAATTCAACGGCCCAACTTCTATATTTATTTCTGTTAAATTTTTTGATTTTTTCTTTTCTACTCGTATTTATAAAAATCATACTGTCCTATACATTGTGTCACCAGTGAATCAATTATAACCATCTTGGTCTAGGCTTGCCCAATACTAGTTCTATACCCACAACTAAGCATATTTACAACAATGTATATAATAATGGAAATATGACTTTCTATTTAAATGTTTGTAATAAGCCGAAACCGGTTTGACTCCGTGGTAGAGCCTCAGTCTGCGGACTGAAAGGTCCCGGGTTCGATTCCGGTCAAGGGCATGTACCTTGGTTGTGGACACATCCCCGGTAGGGGGTGTGCAAGAGGCAGCTGGTCGATGTTACTCTCTCATCGATGTTTCTAGCTCTCTATCTCTCTTCCTTCCTCTCTGTAAAAAATCAATAAAATATATTTAAAAAAATAAAAATAAATAAATAAATGTTTGTAATAAGTTTATTATAAAATAAGAAAATATAAAAATGTAAGAACAATGCTTTTTAAATATAATTTTCTAATGTCAATGGCTGGTTTGATTACAGATTGCAATGGAGCAAACAGCTTTGAAAGAAGTCAAAGCCCATAGTAAACAATGTTACATTCATATAGATTGCCAATTAGCAACACTGCTCTAAATTTCAAAATATTTGAATTAAACTAAATTTTTTACACTTTGGAATATATTTTGGTACCTTTTCAAATTATGGTATCAACACATTTAACACATAATTCTCAATGTTTGCTAAACAATGGATCAGTCATAGACAATATCACAGAATATTTCAAAATATTTTATATCATGATCAAACACTCAATACTTACAATGCTTACTAAAAATCAATTTTCCAATTTTACTGTACTGTTTTGAGGATATTCCTATACAGTCAGCAATGTGTAAAGAAACTGGGATGTGATAGTACCCCAAATGTGGTTTATATTACTAGCATTCCTTCTTGCATATGGCCCTTACAATGAGAATTTGGTAAACACTAATTATTGGATTTTGGTTTTATTTTACTTAAGAGTAATTGGTTCTCATGTTCAAAATTTTCAATGTTTTCAAATAGAAATCAGGGTCCCAAATAATATCCATTATAGCCTTTATAACAATTAGAGAAAATTGTTATTTATTAATAGCTTTTATAAAAGCAGGAGAAATTTTAAAAATCAATCTTGTATATAAAAGGAAAACAGCCTTGGCCAGTTTGGCTCAGTGGATAGAGCATCAGCCTAAGGACTGAAGGGTCCCAGGTTTAATTCTGGTCAAGGGCACATGCCCAGGGTTGCAGGCTCGATCCCCAGTGGGGGATGTGCAGGAGGCAGCTGATCAATGATTGTCTCTCATCATTGATGTTCCAATCTCTCTTTCCATCTCCCTTCCTCTCTGAACTCAATAAAAAAATTAAAATAAATTAATAAAGGCGATTACATTAAATAAATAAATAAATGGAAAAATAAAACAGTTGATAATTTTTCTTCTCCCTGTTTCTCTTTTTCTCTCCCTCTCCTCCAATAAGGCTATCTGAATGGCACCTGGAGAACTTTGCTGTTTGCAACTGTGTAAACATTTTGGAGATTATAAAAAAATATTAATCTACTTTGAAAATGAAAGAAAAAATTAATCTTGAATTTGTTGTAAATAATGCACAATGGGATTTCAAAATTGTATGTCTCTGAAAGTTTTCAAACTCAAGAAAAAAGTTTGGAGTATTAGCTATTTTTCTCACAGGTTCAAAGTATAGAGACAAGATTCCTTCATTTCCCCAAGAGAAAAACTTGAAATGGAAGGTGAATACTGAAAAGTATTAATAATATGAAAGCCTGGCCTAAGAGCAGAGAAACAATTTGATAATGAAGAACTGGATTGAAAATACAACCAAACAGTTCATTAAAGTTGCATGGTTCCATTCACATGATCTTCCAGATCTCTGTCATATTTTCATACATCTGGAAAACACATGTACCTAACACAAATCCCCATTTTTCTTTTACCTTGGCTATGTTCTCTCTTAGGAAAATTAACTCTACTTAATTCACAAAATAATATCCATTATAGCCTTTAAAGCTCAGAGGCAAATTAGAACTTTGGGCAAATGTATACTACTTTATAAAGTAAGACATTTTATGAGATAAATGAGCTCTTTTTATTACACAAGCCAACAAAAGAGTGATAAGTGATTATTGGGTCAAGAAATTTGAAAACCTCTTAGCCAGATGGACACAATGAACAAATCATATTGTATTTGCACCAAAGGACTGGGAGATCCTTAGCAATGAATATAAACTTGGCAGTTTGCACTGCTCTTTAGGAAACAATGACCAATACTCCATCTAGAAGAGCAGCCCTTTGAGCTTAATACAATGTGAGAATACAATCTTCCAAACAAAACAAACAATGCCTGTTTCTTTTAGTTAGAGGCATGACTCCTTAATCAATGAAACAAAGCTTTAACACTAAACTAGATCAGGAAACAGATTTATTATAAAACCAAAGGCCCGGTGCATGAAATTCATATGGCGGGAGGGGGGGGAGGCGGGGGGGGGGGGGAATCCCTCAGCTTGTCCAGTACTTTCTAACAATCCAGGACCCCTTGGGGGATGTCCAACTGCTGGTTTACGCCTGATCCCAGCAGTCGGACATCCCTCTCACAATGCTGGACCACTGGCTCCTAACTGCTCGCCTGCCTGCCTGCCTAATCACCCCTAACCACCTTTGCCTGTCTGCCTAATCGCCCCTAACTGTTTGCCTGCCTGCCTGATCACCCCTAACCACTTGTCTGCCTGCCTGATCACCCTTAACTGCTCACCTGCCTGCCTGATTGTCCCTAACAGCCTTGGCCTCAGCCCCCACACCCAGGACCTGGGCTTCCCTTCCTCTGGATTAGGGCCAGCTTTGCCAGAACTGCCACAAGCACCTTGGACCCGAGGCGGCTTTGCTCAGGTCAGCCACAGGCACCCAGGATCTCAGGCAGAACCACCCAGGCCCTGGCTTTGTCAGAAAAGATATCTGGAATGACATCTGGAACATGTCCAGTCTATCCAATCTAATTAGCACTTTACCCTTTTATTAGTATAGATACTTAAAAAGATAAAATAAAAACTCAAGAATATAAGTGATTAGAGAATGTAGCATTTCTGTTAATTGACTTTATTTCAACATTTTAGGAATGTATATATTGGTAGGGTATTGTGAAACTATTTAGATAATGAAATAGGAGGCTCTGAAAGAGAATGTATTCACTATTTATTTACAAATATAAAAGACTCGAACAAAGTTAGAATAATTTTTAGATAATTTTTAACATATTCTGGAGCTTCACCCCAATACTGCCCTTGGTGAACATGCTTTCTTTGCACATAATTAACTGCCTTCAAATAAAAAGAAAAGCAAAAATGCAAAAAAAAAAAAATTTTTAAAACAGATTGATTTATTAATCTCTGACCCTCCTATCCTTACCCTTACACAAGCATTAGTATAATCAATAGTATACTACACTTTATGAGGAGATAAAAGAGGTAGGTAGGCAGGGATGGTACCATGGAGGGAGGAAGTAGAACCAGGAATGGAACCAACTGGCAGGAGCTACTAGGACAACCCAGCTGGGCAGGGAAAGAAGGACATTACATGTACGGAAAACATGAGCTTTAAAATGTTGCTAAGACAGGCAGTTTGCAGATAAGCAGTCATAAAGCAGTGAGGCATATAATCAATCCCAAGGATGTTGCTAAAGCAGAATTCTTTGGAAGGACCAATCAGGAGCAAGCAATGCACATATCTGCCCTTAGACAAGAAAGCACCCTCTCTTCTCTCTCTGGTGCACTGGTTCCCTGGTTCTCCTCCGGCAGGGGATATGCTCCCCTGCGCCCACGTGGCCACATGGGCCTCCACACATGGGCCAATGGACTTTACTTAGCTTGGATGCTGAGCTACAGCTCTGGACACTGGCCTGCTTTTGGAACCCCAGCTGCACCTTTTCCAGGACGGGATTTTCTCAATAAACTTTGCGTCTGCTAAACTGGTTTTGTCTGTGAACACATTTTTATAATTTTGAGAGAAAATGAACTTGGACCCAAATAGAAAATTTGGCATTACTTTGTACTCCACTATTTTTTCTTCAATTATGGGATTCTTGCACTGTGTTTTAATGCGTAGTGCATAATAATAATATTACCAATAAAAACATACCAATAATTATTAACAGTTCAGGAAGATAGACTTTTTTTTAAAACTCTCTTACCCATGGCACATAAATCTATCACTTAAGTTTTGTTTTGTTTTGTTTTGTTTTTTTCTGTTTTGCTTCCAATATAGCTCTCTCAGATTTGCCTTGTCCTATTCATCCCAACACCCAGTGTTCCTCATTTAGGCCCATAATCATCTCTAAGAACATTTCTAGAGTTCCTTATCTGCATTTGTTTTGTCTTCAGTCTCCTCAACTCCTCAAACCATCCTTTTCTCAGATACTTAGAGGAACTGCCTATTTCATAAGATCAAAAATGCCAAAGGGTATCCAGAGACATACAAGTAGATAGTGTAACATTACTATAAAGTAACAAGATAGTAAACTATATGCTGCCATTTAAACAATACAACTTATCTTAATCTCCTAGAACATTTTATACTTTCTGAAATATTTTAAGCTTCTTTCAGACATATATTTTTCTTTATCATAGTTCACTCTTACGTGTAAAAATATACGCCACAACAATTGGCTATAGAATTCTTGAATCAGATTCACATTTATAGCCCAACTCTTCTGAGTAACATTTCAGCTTGGTTTTGAACTGGCCTTTCCCTTTCAGTATTGTCCCTTGTGACATCAAGAACACTGAAAGTGCAACATTTAAGTCCCACAATAATTTTTAAAATACATTTTCTTGATTTCAGAGAGGAAGGAAGAGGGCAGGATGCACGAGCAGCATCAATGATGAGAGATGATCAAGAGGGCAGTGTGCACGAGAAGCATCAATGATGAGAGATGATCATTGATTGACTGCCTATTGGAGATTGATCCCATAACCCAGGCATGTGCCCTGACTGGGAATTGAACCCTGACCTCATGGTTTATAGGTCTATGCTTCACACTGAGTCACCCTGGCCAAGCTAAATGTAAAAATATTAGTTGAATATTTTTATGTGTCATTTTTAAAATGTGTGAAGAGGCACATAGTTTTTCAAAATTATTTCAGGTAACAATTAAGCAAATATTGTCCAAAATCAAAACTACCCTAAATCCAGAGTGTAAACCTGGGAAGTAGATCATTTAAGTGTAATAATTCTTTCCAGTCCCATTTCTTGGACTAGATTTTACTCCATTTGCTCAGGCCACTGATGGGACTCTCATTACATCTATGTAATAAAAGCTTAAGCAACCTTTACAGTGGAACCACCAGGACGACCAGTCGCTATGATGTGCACTGACCAGCAGGGGGAAGACACTCAATGCAGGAGCTGTTCCCTGGTGGTCAGTACACTCCCACAGGGGGAGCACCACTCAGCTAGAAGCTGGGCTCACAGGTGGTGAGTGCAGTGGTGGTGTGAGCCTCTCCCACCTCTGTGGCAGAGGTAAGGAGCAGCAAGCTGAAAGGTAAGGAGCAGCGAGTGGTAAGGATCAAGGGCTCCCAGACTGGGAGAGGGATGCCCATCTGCTGGTTTAGGCCTGAGCTGAGGGATCCCCTCTCTCCAGTGCAAGAATTTTGTGTACCAGGCCTCTAGTGTGAATATAAACCTCTGGTTTCTATATGATGACTGGGGTATTTATTATCTGTCCTTTTCACAAATCATAACTAGCTCCCAAAACCAGTATATAAATAAACTTTCATAAAGTAAGCCTTACATAAGTATGAAAAGAGTTGCTTTGTGTATTATTATAGGGCTCCAAAATGTCTCCATAAATAGGATCAGTCTGTGTTGAAGATACAAATACCGTGTGCCCAATCAATTGTTAATGGAAATTATACTAGAAGTCAATATGTAAATTACTTTGGTTAAAAATATTTTAAAGACTTTTTATATTTGCCATATTTTAAAAGCTAATAATAAGGCCCGGGGCAGCCGGGTCTGGTGCGGCCAGGCCCGGAGCAGCAGTTGCCAGGCTGGGAGCGGCCAGGCCTGGAGCAGTGGCTGCCAGGCTGGGAGCGGCCAGGCCCGGAGCAGCGGCTGCCAGGCTGGGAACGGCCAGGCCCGGAGCAGTGGCTGCCAGGCTGGGAGCGGCCAGGCCCGGAGCAGCGGCTGCCAGGCTGGGAGCGGCCAGTCCCGGAGCAGCCAGGCCCGGAGCAGCCAGGCCCAGAGCAGCAGGGTCAGGTGCGGCCAAGCCTGGAGTAGCGGCTGCCAGGCTGGGAGCGGCCAGGCCCAGAGCAGCAGCAGCCAAGTCCAGAGCAACTAGGTCGGGAGCGGCAGTGACCAGACCTGGAGCAGCTGGTTGTGGAACGAACCAGGGCAACAGAGGCCAGGCCCGTAGCAGCCAGGCCCAGAACAGCTCGCTCTTCGCCTGCCCCTGCCCCACGGCTGCCTCTCAGACATGGCTGGAAACTTTTGCGGGAACTTGAGGGTCTGCTGAATCAAGTGATGAAGGCTTAGATCTGGATGTGTTGAGTTAGTATAGCGCTGGGGTGTTGATCTGTGAGTGCCTTGGGTGGGGCCTGGATGAGGCTGGGTGACCTATTTGGAAATGTCTTTTGTGTGAAGTGTATCATTGGGCATGTGGAGGTATTATTGATATGAGAAAATGCTAAGTAACTGATTTACTATCTGAAAAGGGATTTACTATCGGGGAAAGGGAGGGAGGAAGAGACTGAACATAAACTGTGCACCTATGGATGAGGACAATGGGGGATGGGGAGAGGGCGGAGGATGGGGTGGGAACCTGGTGGAGGGGGGAAGAAATGAGGAACCTTTGTAATAATATGAACAATAAAGATTGATTTAAAAAATAAATAAATAAATAAATAAAATAAAAGCTAATAATAGTATCATATTCAATCAAATGTTAAGTTTAAACTTTATTATGCATGACAGTCAATGTCCGTCCTTCTTTCCCTCCTTTGTTAATTTCATTTGTAAACTAAAATAGTTGATAAAGACTATTTTAATCTGTATATTTTATTTTATTATTAATTTTATTGATTTTAGAGAAAGGAAGAGAGAGAGAGAGAGATCAATCTGTTGGTTCACACCCTGGCAGGGGGATCAAAACTGCAACCAGAGTATGTGCCCTGACCAGAAATCAAACCTGCCACTTTTTGTGTACAAGATTAGATTCCAACCAATTAAGCCACAATGGCCAGGGGCTAATCTGCATTTTTTAAATATTAAACATATGCTTTATATAAGAGTTGCCTGGTGCATTATTAGTTAAATTTAACTTCCATAGTTAAACAAAAACTGCATGCATAACAATAAAGGTAAAACTAAGCATATAAAAATATAAATCTCTGTTGTCAAGTTCTTAACAAGAGTATTTGTTTTTAAAATCTTAACTTTGATATAAATAGCATATATCTAATTACCTATGAAGAAAAATTTTTTTTAAAGATAATGTTGTTAAATATTACTAAAAATGTTTGCAAATATTATCAATTGGGAAACCTCAGAGGTTATTTTCAAAGACTCTGAAATTTATATTGAATTAAAATTTGAAAATTGTGTTGTTGTTTTTTTGATTGTTTGTTTGTTTTTTACTACAAATGACTTGCTAGTATTTTTCCTCACCTAGCCCAGGAAAGGGTTTAGAGTTAAAAAACTGGAGTATGTATTTATCATTTTAATACCTGGCGAAGATTTATCTGATAAATAAATATATAGTTTAGGGGAAGTGAATCTGAACTCATAAAAGTGAAGGAGAATATTCATATATACTTAGTGTTGGAAACAATGAGGAGCTATAAATTAGATCTAGCTAGCAAATTTATATTGTGTCTATAAATTATCTATAATAAATAAATACAGAAAAGTTGGTAATTGAAGATATAAGTATAAATTCAAGTAAAGATATATGAATACATGGCAAAATTACATTGATTGTGTAAATTGTAAAAATGGAGAAGTTGGAGGAAGTTCTATCTAGGAAAAGAATTACTTCAATTCTTCATATATCAACTTTTTTATTTTTTAATGGTGTAACATTTATGATTTTAATTCACAAATGTTTATGTACTAATTGCTATAAAATAAAACATTAACACTAGAGGCCCAGAGCACAAATTTGCGCATAGGTGGGGCCCAGCCGGTCCACCTCAGTCAGAGCCCATTGGACTAGGCCAGCAGTGGGGAAGGACCATGGGCAGTTAGACAGCTAGCCTCAAACCCCAATCAGAATTTTCGTGGCCAATCAGGGGCAGGGCTAGCCAAGGGGAGGGGCTGAGGGCAGTTGGCCAGCCAGCCTTACAGCCATCTGGGGTGTTGGGGGCCAGATGGATTGGGGGGGGGGGATGAAAAGCTGGATCAGACTGGTTGGTTGCCACAGTGAGCATCATAGCTACTGGTCATTCTGGTCTTTTTCTGTTCAGGTCACTTTTATATATTTAGATGTCCAGGTAAAATTTATAGCAGATCAGACAATGGTTCTAGAAAAATGGATTGGAACAAGGGGGGATATGAAAATAGGAAGAAATCTAGGCTAGTCAAATAATAACAATAAAATGAAAGCTGTGATAAGATACTGAAATATAGACAATGAACAGGAAGAATAGAAATATAGAATATTGCTTTTGACAAAGTATGGCTTTCACATCATAATAATTGTGTAACCATTCTGAGCCTTAATAAATAAACTGAGGATAATAAAGAAGTTGTTTGAGGGTAGATGGGAAGAGATCAACCAAAGAATTTGTATGCATATATGCATAACCAATAGACACAGCCAACAGAGTGGTGAATACTGAGAAGAGGGCAAGGGCAATCTAGAAGGAGTCAATGGGGAGGAAAAAGTGGACACAAGATATGTAATACTTTCAACAATAAAGATTAAAAAAAAATAAGTTGTTTTGAGATTCAAAGTAGATATTCCACTCAGGTGTTAAGCATAGTGTATAGAAAATAAACTTTCAGAAATTAGGTTATTTTTACAGAGGCTAATTTCAAGAAAGTAGTTAGGAAAAGTCATGTCAGATTTTGTCATCTATTAGATTATTATAAATTCTTAAGTAATAAAAAATGTTATTTCTAGTGACATTGCTAAAGATTCATATAGTTTTATAGGATACTTGTACAGGCATAAAAGTCTTTGATAGTATCTCATAAAACTGCTTTAATATATAGGATAGAATTCACAGGTTTAATATACAAGATTAAACAATTAGTGAATCATAATATTAAACAAGGGAGCTGCAATGGTTTTACCATCTTAGTAAAAATTTAAAAATTAGAGAAATAGAAATCCAAATCAGTAAGTAAAACTTCATCTTAAAACATTTCTGTATTGTTAAGATCTTGGTTCTGTGGCCAACTATCTAGCTTTGATACTTTGTGTTTGCCATTCTGACTCTAAGGGTATTAGGGGTCAAGCTCTGAGTAATAAATGTTCACACATATTCCTTCCAATTTAGAGATTATATTTTTTTAAAAAATTATTTTTCAATTCCTCCTTCATAATTCCACCCACAATGAATAAATAGCCTAATACACTCATTATTTTTCCCACCATTAAGACATAATTATATGTAATCATGGAAATCCTGTATTCTCTCCCACATCTTCTCTATCAAATTTTATTTTCATAATATTTTAAAAAGAATTCCAGCTGAGCTATACTAATGACTTAAACTGGTATGTTGAATTAAGATTTGAGTTATACTTAAGTTTTTCCATTTCCTGTCACTTGAAAAGAATCACCCATCCATTACTTCCATTTAAAAATTTAAAAAAGGATTGCCGGGACCGGTTTGGCTCAATGGATAGAGTGTCGGCTTGGGGACTGAAGGGTCCCTTGTTCGATTCCGGTCAAGGGCATGTACCTTGGTTGCGGGCATATCCCCAGTGGGGGGTGTGCAAGAGGCAGCTGATCTATGACTCTCTCCCATCGATGTTTCTAACTCTCTATCTCTCTCTCTTCCTCTCTGTATAAAATCAATAAAAAATATATTTAAAAAAAAGAAAAAAATAAATAAAAATTTAAAAAAGGAGAATCCAAGATGGGTGCACAGGTAAACACCTAGCCACAGCCGCACACAACAATTTCAATAAAATACAACTAAAATAAAAAATGGACATTACCCAGAACTACAGGAAAGTAGACTGATTGAAAATTCTACAACGAGAAGCAAGGAGAAAACCAGAAGGAAGAGCGGAGGAGCTGTAAAAGCCTAAGGTACGGAGACACTCGGCGCGCGGAGAGGACGGAGCCGGAGAGGAGGGGCGGCTAAGTGCCTGGCTGGCATTCTCTAGCAGGAAGGAGATAAAAGCTCCAACTGTGATGGTCCCCAGTTCTGACTGCTCTGAACCCCAGTTCTAGGCCAGACCCCAGGGACCCAGGCTCATCCATAGGGAGCTGGGCTATAAGGCGGAATCCCAGGGGAGTGGCGAAAGGCATAGCCCCCAGAGGCACACACGTTGTGCGCAGAGAAGGGACGGTTGGCTGTGCCGCAGGATTGTCCTGACGGGAAGGAGACAAAAGCTCTGGACTGCTCTGAACGCCATCTCTAACTCCACTTCCAACTGAACTGAACCCCAGTTCTGGGCTCATTGGGGGAGAGCCTAGACTGTTTGGTAGCAGGCGAAAATCGAGGGCATCTTTCTCTCAGAGGTGCTTGCAATGAGTACTGAAGGACCCTGAGGAATACTGAGACTCAGGAGCCACATAGGGCGGGGCTGACGGAAGCCAAGGCTGTAGGCTTCACCCTGAAACACCGCCCCATCAGAAAAACTGCGAAAATGCCGAGACGAAATAGATCACAAATGAAAGAAATGGAGGACAAAAAGCGACTGGATATAGAGTTCAAATCTATATTTAAAAGGTTTTTCAAGAATTTCCTAGAAAAGGCCGATAAGACCTATGAGGATATGAAAAGGGATCAACTAGAATTAATAAGGAATCAACAAGAAATGATAAGGGGTCAACAAGAAATAAAGAATACATTGTCTGAATATTATACAGACAATGTATTCTAAAAACAGAATGGAAGATCGCAAGAATCAAGTCAAAGATTTGGAACATAAAGAGCCAGAACACACACCTCCGCAGAAGCAAGAAGGCAAGAGAATCCAGAAAATTGAAGATAATGTAAGAAACCTCTGGGACAACTTCAAGTGAACCAACATAAGAATTATGGGGGTCCCAGAAGATAAGAAAGAGCAAGATATCGAAAACATACTGAAAGAAATAGTGACAGAAAACTTCCCCCACCTGGTGAAAGAATTAGACTTACAAGTCCAGGAAGCGCACAGAACTCCAAACAAAAGGAATCCAAAGAGGACCACACCAAGACAAATCATAATTAATTCCAAGAGCAAAAGACAAAGAGAGTATTAAAAGCAGCAAGAGCAAAGCAGATAGTTACCTATAAAGGAGCACCTATATGATTGTCAGCTGATTTCTCAACAGAAACCATGCAGACCAGACGGGAATGGCAAGAAATATTCAAGGTGATGAATAGTAAGAACCTGCAGCCAAAGATAATCTACCCAGCAAAGCTATCACTCAGAATTGAAGGCCAGATAAAGAGCTTCACTAATAATAAAAAAAAAAAGCTAAAGGAGTTCATCACCACCAAACCAGAATTATATGAATTGCTGAAGGGGGTTCTTTAGGAAGAGGAAGAAAATAAAGATAAACATTATGAACAACAAATGCGTAACTATCAACAAGTGAATCTAAAAACCAAGGAAATTTAAAAAAAAATCTGATGAACAATATTAACTGTTGAATATAATAGAATCAGAGGTATGGAAAGGGAGTGAACTGATGATTCTTGGGGAAAAGGGGAGAGAGGGATGTGGGAAGAGACTGAACATAAACTGTGCACCTATGGATGAGGACAATGGCAGGTGGGGAAAGGGCAGAAGTTGGGGTGGGAACCTGGTGGAGGAGAGCAATGGAGGGGGGGGTGGAAGAAACATTTGTAATAATATGAACAATAAAAATTTATTTAAAAATTTAAAAAAAATAAACTACCAATCTATATTTAAATAGTCTAAATTACAAGTTATTTGACATATGCCAACAGGTTCAAATTTAATGTTAGCCTTCTTCACTGTTGTGTTTTGCCATTTATAGCTGATGAAAAAGACATATGAAATATGTATGTCCTTTCTTAATTCAAAAGACAAACTTCATCCAGAATAATCACAAACTGATACCACAAAATGACACAGCTTGACATAAACTCTCTATTTTTACATTGTGTTCCTCGTGACCATTTATTATGTTCTATCTGGTACTAAGATTTTCCTGTTTAGATATCTTTTGATATTAAATAATTAAGTAATTTTAATTATGTTCATCTGTGTTTACTCCTGCAACCTACCATATTATCGTCTCTATATTCAATGCTTGGTGAATATTTGTTGAAGGAAGTAAGATATAGTATGTTCATGTTAAGACAACCACACAGTTTACAAACTAAACTGTTCAATCAGTGAATTTGTAACTCTGGCATCTCAGAGACTCTTTGCAACAGAAAGGTATACACTGATTTTTTGGGGGGTGAGTAGGTGGGGAGAATAAATGTTTTGATGGGAATAAAACGTAGGGTCATTTGAAAGTACTCATGACAGCTCAAGTTTAATAGATGGGTTAGATAAAAGTTGAAGACTTCTTAAATCTCATATAAAAGATTATAAATTTAAAATTATAGATACTGATTGATATTCCAGTCATGCAGCTTCATGGACATATCAGTATAATAACCACTTCACAAATTTATGAGCTTTACTTTTCTCCATTAAATTGAAAAGGAGAATAACATGTTTAGCCATCTGTTTAAGGTAGATAATACCAGAAGTTATTTCTAATCAGGCACTATACTTGAGCCTTCAAAAGGTTTGTTTTATTTTCATGTCATGTGGTAAGACTAGTAAATACTCTTGACATGAGTATCTTTACCTATCACATTTCCTGTAAAGTTTTCTAATCAGATATGATGTAATTGAGATAAAGCGTAACACATAAGTGATTATCTAAATTTTTGAAGGTTGGTGTTGGTAGACATGTTTCAGGCTATTCTTCTAAATTAAGAGTGATGTTCAACAATCATTTTTAAAAAGTTGAAGAAAATAACCAACATTTTCAAACCGATGCCTGGACTCCTAGAGAATAATTCAATATTGGAGACACATTAGTGTCTGCTTTGGGCAGACCAGCATTGTTGAGAGTAAACCTTGCATAGACAGTATCCATCATGGCCATTATATTATGGACTCATTTTGCAAGAGATAGGACTTTGGGTAAAAGAACACTAGTTTCCACAAAATGCATTATCTTGTCCACCAAAATGTAGGCACTTTTAACCAAAGTAGACATTTTCTTAATGGAAAATTAGATAGGACATGTATATCTTCATACTATGTACACTCTGAAAAATCCACTATATTCCTATTTTATTTCTTTATTTACTTACTTATTTTCTATTTTTTAACAAAATTTATTGAATTTTAGGGAAGACATTGGTTAATAAAATTATATAGTTTTCAGATGTACAATTCTTGAAACATCCTCTGTATATTGTATTGTGTTCACAGCCCAAAGTCAAATCTCATTCCAATACTATTTATCCCCTTGTTACCTTCCTCTAATATCCCCTACTCTCCTTTTCCTCTACTAATCTATACTATTGTCTGTGTATATGCCTTTTGATTTATTTTGCCTAATCCCTTCACCTTTCCCAGCCAGATCACCAATCCCTCTACTTTCTAACAGCTGTCAGTCTGTTCTCTGTATCCATGAGTTTGTTTCTATTTTGTCTATTAGTCAATGTTGTTTATCTTTTCAAAGAACCAGCTCTTGGTTTTATTGTTGTTGGGTTTTTTGTTTTGTTTTGTTTTTTTGTTTGTTTTTTACTTTATTATTTTTTTTTCTTCTCTGATCTTTATTATTTCCTTCCTTCTATTTCTTTGGGGCTTCTCTATACTTTGTTCCTTTTAAGTATAAAGTTATATTGTTTATTTGAAAATTTTCTTCTTTCTTGAGATAGGTCTGTAATGCTATAGATTTCCCTCTTAGAATTGCTTTTGCTGTATAGACCTGGGGTTGCTATGTTCTCATTTTCATTTGTTTCAAGGTATCTTTTGATTTTTTTTCTGTGACCTCATTGTTAACTTATTCATTGTTTAGTAATATGTTATTTAGCTTCCATGTCTTTGCATGTTTTTCAGGTTTTCTTTTCTTGTGATTAATTTCTAGTTTCATACCACTATGGTCAGAAAAGATGCTTGATATGATTTCAATCATCTTAAAATTATTGAGAATTGTTTTGTATACTAACATGTGGTCCTAGAAAATGTTCCAGGTGCACTTGAAAACAAATGTATATTCTGTTCCTTTGTGGTGAAATGTTCTGAAGATATCAATCACATCTATCTGATCTAGTATATCATTTAAGGCTGCTATTTCCTTGTTGATTTTCCATCTGGAAGATCCAACCATTGATGCCAACAGGGTGTACAAATCCCTTACTATGACTTTATTACTATACATCTCCCCCATTAAGTCCATTAAGATTTGCCTTGTATATTTAGGTGATTCTATGTTGGGTGCATAAATGTTTGCAAGGGTTATATCTTCTTGTTGGATCGACCCCTTTATCATTGTGTAGTGTCCTTCTTTGTCTCTTTGTATAGCCTTGTTTTGAAGTCTATTTTGTTTGATATAAGTATTGCTACTCTAGCTTTTTTTTTCATTTCCATTTGCATGAAATATCTTTCCTATCCTTTTACTGGTTTTGTCCAGATCTCTTTGGAGAATATTTATTTTTCCACCCAGCCAATTTATTAGCCACTTGTCATAAATAACCATAGACACATTTTTCAGGCCATCTCTTCTTCTATAGGAACTGAAACATCATAAAACTTCACTACTGTTTTTAAGGGCTATCAGTGAGTGCAACTATAAGCAATGTCAGTCTACTGCCAACCAATACCAATATAACTTGGAGATCTAACAGAAAACCAGACTCATTTCTTCTTACTCCATTAACTGGTCATAGGACACTCCTCATGAGGTCATATTGATAGTTGAGGGAGAGTCAGTGAAGCAGTCGGAGCAAATACCATGGGATTCTAAGCTATCTGTTTATACAGTTTATTTGTGCCTTCCCAGACCTATGTGGCTAAGTCTAATTTCATTTTACAATAGAATGTACTGTGCACATCCAATTTTATGGTTCGGTGGATCAGATCACACAATTCATGATGTGCAATAAAAAATTGCATAGTTGTGGTATCCCATGAACAGGTGTTCACTCTACAAACTCCCAGTAACAGAGCAGAGCTACATTTCAAGTGGAAAATAGTTATTGGTAGATAAACACATGGCTTAAGAGGTCTATGCTCTTATCCCTTTATGACAGCTTTTCAGAATTTCCACACAATTGTTCCATCTACCACACCACTCCCAACACCATGGGTCAGCTAAGTCATGAAGCCCCAGTGACTGGCAATTTGAACTATTGTGTAGAACTCAAGTACAGTCTTTTCTTGCAGAGAGATCAAGTCAGTGCTGAGCTTTACAGGTAAATCAGTAAATGAATCAGAAAAATATTTCCAAACATAATACCTATATATTGTATTCAAATTATGAGGCACACTAGGCTTTTGCTCCTTTGTTTGTGTCAGGTATGCAAGATGCACCATTGCATTTTATATTTTAAAGTAGAGTGTCATCTTATCCTCAAATAACTAGACTAGAAACCTCACCTATGGGCTCCTAAGGTTCTTTCTACTTTCTGTTCACTAGGACCTATTTACATAATGTTTTAATGTAGCAGATGAGCATGATGATCTGTGAGATATCATGGAGCTCAACATCTCTACAGCCCATATTATGAGAGACAGCAGGATCTTTGACCTAGTATAAGGCAACACTGTTTTTTCAACCCTTACTTTTGATTATGTGTTCTCCTAAGTATAAGAAGAAAAAACATTATTTCTGGGTTAGAAACTGGGAAATGGGCACTAGGGGCCATATTTAGTTGCTCATACAAATATACCACATCTGTAATTGGAGTTGTGATTGGCATCACAATATGATTGCATTTGAGTATTCTCCAAAACATATTTGGTTTATTCACAGACCAAAAAAGAAAAGAAAATAAGAATGAGATAGGGATCCCCACATTTGCATTTTTTATTTTATTTTTTTCACCCATCCTCCAATTTGGCAAACATCAGCTTGTTGTCTATATCTAGGGGTATTTAGATCTGATATATAAGTGAAATTATATAGTATGCCCTTTAATGTCTGGCTTATTTTATTCAGCATAATATCCTCTAAGTTCACTATGTTGTATCAAATAGAAAATTTTTATTCTTTTTTTATTGCTGAGTGATATTCTAGTGTGTGTGTGTGTGCATGTGTGTGTGTGTGTGTTTCCACAATTCTTTTTTTTTTTTAATAATATATTTTATTGATTTTTTACAGAGAGGAAGGGAGAGAGACAGAGAGCCAGAAATGTCGATGAGAGAGCAACATCAACCAGCCGCCTCCTGCACATCCCCTACCGGGGATGTGCCTGCAGCCAATGTACATGCCCTTGACCGGAATCGAACCCGGGACCTTTCAGTCCGCAGACCGACGCTCTACTACTGAGCCAAACCAGTTTCGGCAATCTTTTTTTTATTGCTGAGTAATATTCCATTGTGTGTGTATGTATGTGTATCCACAATTCATCTGATGGATACTTAGGTTACTTCCATATGTAGCCTATTGTAAATAATGTTAAAATGTGGATATATATTTCTTAATTAGTGTTTCATTTACTTTTTTACTTTAAATATTTTTAAATTATTTTTCAATTATAATTGACATAAATATGATATTAGTTTGAGGTATACAACATAGACAATAGATGTTATATAACTTACTAAGTGATCATTCTGGTAAATTTCATACCCATCTGGCACCACACATAGTTATAACAATATTATTGATATACTCTATATTCTGTACTTTACATCTCTGTGATTACTCTGTAACCACCAATTTGTACTGCTTTATCTCTTTATTTTTTCACCCATCACCCCAATCTCCTCCCCTCTGACAACCATCAAAATGTTCTGTTTATCTGAGTTCTGTGTTTCTCTTCTTGTTTATTTTGGTTTTTTTCTTAATTCAACTGTTAATAGATATGTATTTATTGACATTCTATTGTTCATATGTAATCTATTTTTTTCATTCTTTTTCTTAAAGAAAAACTTTTAATATTTCATGTAATACTGTTTTGGTGGTGATGAACTGTAGATTTTTCTTGTCTGGATAGATTTTTATCTGTCCTTTGATTCTAAATGATAATCCTGCTAGGTAGATTAACCTTGGTTGTAGGTCCTTACTTTTAATCACTTTGAGTATTTCTTGCCCATCCCTTCTGTCCAGAAAAGTTTCTATTGAGAAGTTAGCTAAGCGTGTATGAGAGCTCCCTTATAGATAACTCACTACTTTTCTCTTACTTCTGTTAAGATTCTCTTCAACCCTCTCCTTTGGCATTTTAATGATGATGCATCTTGTTGTGGACCTTCTGGGGATCATCTTCTTTGGGGATTTGCACTTTTATGTTTGTCTTAATAGGTTAGAGTAGTTTTCTTTAATGATTTTTTTAATATAAGTTTTCAATTCATTGCTGTCTCTCATTTCCTTCTGGAACCCCCATGATGTGATTGTTATGCGATTGTTATGCAATTGTTGGTGTTCTTGAAGTTGTCCTAGAGACTCTTTAACTTATCCTTATTATTTTGGATTTTTTTATTTTTATTTTTGCTCTTCTGATTGGGTGTTTTCTATTTCTTTACCTTCCAAATCTCTGATTTGATCATCTGCTTCATCTGCTTCACTTTCAATTTTCTATAATGTATTCTTCACTTCAACTAATGTATTCTTTATTTCTGACTGGTTATTTTTTTTAAATTTATTTTATTGATTTTTTACAGAGAGGAATGGAGAGGGATAGAGAGTGAGAAACATCGATGAGAGAGAAACATCTATCAGCTGCCTCCTGCACACCCTGCACTGGGGATGTAGCCGCAACCAGGGTACATGCCCTTGACCAGAATCGAACCTGGGACCTTTCAGTTTGGAGGCCAATGCTCTATCCACTATGCAACCAGCCAGGGCTGTTTACAGAGTTTAGCTATTATAAATTGTGCTTCTATGAAAATAGGGGTGCATGTACTTTTCTAATTTGTGTTTCAGAATTCTTAGGATAATTTCATAGAAGTGGGATCACTGGGTCAAATATATCTCAAATATTTTAATCACTCTTCTCACATTTATAGTTCTATAAAGGATAAATCTCATCATTCCAAAGTGAAATTAATCAAATTACATTGACTCCCCAGTAGCTAGGACACATATGAGTGATTTGGGTTTTGGCAATCATATGCCAATGTTCATGACTTTAATTTAGAGCTGAATTTCATGGATAAAATAGCACACAATGAGCCACTGATTAAAAGAAAAAAACAAACAAACAATTTTTAGAGCAATTTTACAATAGGTTAACAGAAAAATAAAACAGAAGGCACAGAGATTTCTAGCCATACACATGCATCAACACCCTCATCAGTATTCCCCACTGGAGTGATATACTACTACTTGTTACAATCTACAAACCTACATTGACACATCATTATCACCCAAAGTCTATGATTAACATTAGAATCACTTTTGGTGATTCTGTGTTTTTTTAAACAAATGTATAATGACATATGTACATTATTATAATAGTGTCATATACATTTAGTTTTGCTGCTCTAAAAATCCTTTGTGCTAAAAAAAAATAATAATAATAATTCTCTGTGAACTACCTATGTATCCTCTTCCAACCCCTGATCATAATTTTGGGCAACTAAGAAAAACTTGCCGTAGTTTTGACTTTTCCTGAATGTCATATTGTTTGAATCATGTGGTATGTAGCCTTTTCAGATTGGCCTCTTTCAATTACTTAGTAATATGCGGTTTCACCATATTTTTTTCATGGTTTAATAGCTCATTTCTTTTTAGCACTGAACAAAATTCCATTGTCAAGAGGTATCACAGTTTGTTTACCCATTGACTTTTTGAAGAACATCTTGGTTGCTTCATGTTTTGGCAATTATGAGTAAAGCTGCTATAAATATCTATGTGCAGGTTTTTATGTGGAATTAAGTATTCAACATTTTGGGGTAAATACCAAGAGGTGTGTTAGCTGGATCATATGGCAAGAGTATGTTTAGTTTTGTAAGAAATTGCCAAACTGTCTTTCAAAGTACCTGCATCATTTTGCATTCATTCAGCTATGAATGGAGAACTCCTGTTGCTCCACATTCTCACTATCATTTGGTGGTTGTCAGTGTTCCATACGTTGACTATTTAATAGATGCACAGTGATATCTTCTTTTCATCTAATTTGCATTTCGCTGATAACCTAGTACATGAATCATCTTCTCATATCATTATTTTCCATCTGTATATCTTCTTTAGTGAGCTGTCAACGTCTTTGGCTCATTTATTACTTAGGTTATTTTTATATTCTTGAATTTTAAGAGATCTTTGTATATTTTGGATAAAAGTCCTGTATCCGACAAGTCTCTTGCAAATAGTTTATTCCAGTCTATCACTTCTTTTTGGTGAACTTCATTCTCTTGTATTTCACAGAGCAATTATTTTTTTTTCTTTAATTTTAGTGAAGTCTGGCTTATCAATTCTTTATTGAATAGACTGTCTTTGGTACTGTATCTAAATGTCATCACACAACCCAGAAACTTCGATTTTTTTTTTCATGCTGATTATGGCAGTGAAAGCATATTCTTTTTTTTTTTTGTAATTGAATTTAGTGGGGTTACATTGGTTAATAAAATTATATAGGCTTCAGATATACAACTCTAAAATGCTTCGTCTGTGTATTTTATTGTATGTTCATCACTACAGGTCGTGTTGGCAGCTGGAGTGTCAACTCCTAATTTATCACTGGTAGCTGTGACAGCTCCGTGGTAGCCTGCTGGGTGAGCCCTTCCTAACAATGGAAAAGGCAGCAGCCTCTGTGAAGGACTAGAGCTGTGATGTAGCAAAAAGTCATCCCGGGAAGCTCAGCCTAGAATTTGTTTCCTTGGCCCTCCCATGATTCACATCCCTAAATAATGTGCTTTCAGCTTAATTTGAGTGGAATCTGTTGACTTACGAGTAAGCATACTAAATAATAAAGCAGCTGTTTTTCTATCACTCCACATTAATTTATTTAAGGGTTGAATGTGACACAAGAATGATTTCTCTCGCCACATGATTAGAAATGTTAGATTTCATTAATATCTGCCGGTCCTATTGGAGTTGGCAACCAGACACTTTAGGAGGAGTCACATTGATAAACTAAAGCATTTCTATATAATAAATACCAGGTTGAATTCAAAGCATGGTATTTCAAATATAGTTGAAAAACTGAGAAGATTTAGCCTAGGGTGCATTTGAGCACTGTTTTAAATATTGGAAGAGCTTATATGTAGAATAAACACACTTTAAATTTTGTGCTCTGATAGACACAGAAGAATCAATAAGAAATAAAGTAGACTATCAGTCAGTTTCCCCAACAACTGCCTTCCACCCCCCTGCCGGCCTGGTTGCCCCTTAGTGCCCCCCTGCTGGAATGGTTGCCCCTGACTGCCCCCTATCATCCTGGTTGCCCCTCACTGCCCCACTCTGCCAGCCTGGTCACCCCTTACTACCCCCGCCCCCCTGCTGGTCTGGTCACCTCCTACTGTGCCCCGCCCCGCTCCCATGGGCTTTGTAGTCCCATGCAGCCTGCTGCTCAGACATTTGGTTGTCCCTCACTAACCACCAGCCAGCCTGGTCACCCCATGCAGCCTGTTAGGTCATCTGTTTGCTTGTTTTGGACGTGATGGCCACTTAGCCATATATATATATATATATTTTTTTTTTCTAACACAGTATTTATTACATTGATTCTTCAAATATGTCATTAAATTCCATTTCCTTGACTAAAATGAAACGAATTGATTTTTTATGAAAGCAGCAATGCCTTAAATGCAAAGTACCACCTACACAGTTCCCCAAATGAAATTATGAATTGATTCATTCATATCTATGACCTACAAATTAGTCATCACGTCTTAATTATTATTTCCCTTCTAAGTATCCCTGGACACCATTCACATCTCTCTAAACCCCTAAACACATCACTAGCTCAATGCACCATCATTGCTTCCTGAATTTTAGTGCAAGATCCTTTGAAGTGATCTCTCCATAACTAGTTTGCAATAAAAATGAAAACAAAAATAACTTTCTACAGTGTAACTCTGATTGAGTCACTTCTTTGCTTCAGAAATGACTCAAATATATACATCTGTCAATTCAGCAATGGTTAATTGTTACTCTTTGTTTTTTTACCTATAGGGGAAAAAAGTGTTAAATGCAAATGATCTTTAAACAACAGTATTAGCCATAGTTGTTATTCAATAAACTGCACATATTTAATGAATACAATGTGACAAGTTTGATATATATATTCATCTGTAAAACCACCTCAACAATAAACATTTGAATATATTCACCACCCTCAAAATCGTCATGCCTCTTTGTAATCTTAACCTGAAGTACATCTATGCTCTCACCCTCCTACCATGGCATAGAAACCACTGATTGTTTATATCATTCTAGATTACTTTAAATATTCTCAAATTTTACATAAGTGTTATCATACATCTCTACTCCTATGGTTGTGGTATGTTCACAGAAAATAAATATTTTGAGATATATGCATGCTGATACATATATATAGTTTATTCCTTTTTATTGTTGAATGATATTTCAATGTTCAAATCTACTATGGTTAATTTGTCCACCCCTCTATACTTTGGCATTTGAATTTCTATAAATTTTGGCTATTACAAATAAGGTTGCTGTGAATATTAATGTAAAAGCCTTGGTATGAGCATATACTTTCATTTATCTTGGGTGAATAATTGGTAGTAAAATTACTGGATCATATGGTAGAAATATATAGTATTTAACATAATAATCTACTTTTTATTTTGCTAAAGAGGTAGTATCGTTTTCAATCTCACCAGCGGTGCATGAGAGTTCCAATTTCTCCACATCCTCACCAACACTTAATTGAAAATGTCATGAAATCGTGTACATTTAGTTCTCTCAATGTGCTATTTTGTAAAGCTGGTTTGCTTAACTATATTTTTTTTGCATAAATTTTAGAATGTATTTTAGCCATGTTTCACAGTTCTGAAAGTATAAGTTTTGCACTTTTTTATTTAAATTTAATCCTAAGTATTTTCCTAGTTTTGAAAATATTATAAATGCAATTGTTTTCTTAATTTCACTTTTAGATTTTTTACTTTGTGTACAAAAATATTATTGAATTTTAAAATTGATCATCTATATGGGTCTTGTATCCTGTAACCTTGTACTATCTATATAAAAATATAAATGTATAGATTAATATTTTTAATCAAATTTAAAAAGTTTTCAGCCATTTTCCTTCTTTCTATCATGTCCTTTTGATATTAATATTCACAGCAACCTTATTTGTAATAGCCAAAATTTATAGAAATTCAAATGCCAAAGTATAGAGGGGTGGACAAATTAACCATAGTAGATTTGAACATTGAAATATCATTCAACAATAAAAAGGAATAAACTATATATATGTATCAACATGTTCTACTCTGATATATTTGGGTGTGTGTTTTCTTTGTTTGTTTGTTTTATC